>NC_090305.1:85668680-85989722 GCF_039906515.1 Pseudorca crassidens | reverse complement strand
TATAAACTTCCCTCTTAGAACTGCTTTTGCTGCATCCCATAGGTTTTGGATCATCGTGTTTTCATCGTCATTTGTCTCTAGGTATTTTTTAATTTCCTCTTTGATTTCTTCATTGATCTCTTGGTTATTTAGTAACTTATTGTTTAGCCTCCACGTGTTTGTGTTTTTTACGTTTTCTTTTTTCCCTGTAATTCATTTCTAATCTCATAGCATTGTGGTCAGAAAAGATGCTTGATATGATTTCAATTTTCTTAAATTTACTGAGGCTTGATTTGTGACCCAAGATGTGATCTATCCTGGAGAATATTCCATGTGCACTTGAGAAGAAAGTGTAATCTGCTGTTTTTGGATGGAATGTCCTATAAATATCAATTAAATCTATCTGGTCTCTTGTGTCATTTAAAGCTTCTGTTTCCTTATTTATTTTCATTTTGGATGATCTGTCCATTGGTGTAAGTGAGGTGTTAAAGTCCCCCACTATTATTGTGTTACTGTCGATTTCCTCTTTTATAGCTGCTAGCAGTTGCCTTATATATTGAGGTGCTCCTATGTCGGGTGCAAATATATTTATAATTGTTATATCTTCTTCTTGGATTGATCCCTTGATCATTATGTAGTGTCCTTCCTTGTGTCTTGTAGCATTCTTTATTTTAACGTCTATTTTATCTGATATGAGTATTGCTACTCCAGCTTTCTTTTGATTTCTTTTGCATGGAGTATCTTTTTCCATCCCCTCACTTTCAGTCTGTATGTGTCCTTAGGTCTGAAGTGGGTCTCTTGTAGACAGCATATAGATGGGTCTTCTTTTTGTATCCATTCATCAATCCTGTGTCTTTTGGTTGGAGCATGTAATCCATTCATGTTTAAGGTAATTATCGATATGTTTGTTCCTATGACCATTTTCTTAATTGTTTTGGGTTTGTTTTTGTAGGTCCTTTTCTTCTCTTGTGTTTCCCACTTAGAGAGGTTCCTTTAGCATTTGTTGTAGAGCTGGTTTGGTGGTGCTGAATTCTCTTAGCTTTTGCTTGTCTGTAAAGCTTTTGATTTTTCCATCGAATCTGAATGAGATCCTTGCCGGGTAGAGTAATCTTGCTTGTAGGTTCTTCCCTTTCATGACCTTAAGTATATCATGCCACTCCCTTCTGGCTTGTAGAGTTTCTGCTGAGAAATCAGTTGTTAACCTTATGGGAGTTCCCTTGTATGTTATTGTCGCTTTTCCCTTGCTGCTTTCAATAATTTTTCTTTGTCTTTAATTTTTGCCAATTTGATTACTGTGTTTCTCAGTGTGTTTCTCCTTGGGTTTATCCTGTATGGGACTCTTTGCGCTTCCTGGACTTGGGTGGCTATTTCCTTTCCCATGTTAGAGAAATTTTCGACTATAATCTCTGCAAATATTTTCTCAGGTCCTTTCTTTCTCTCTTCTCCTTCTGGGACCCCTATACTGCAAATGTTGTTGTGTTTAATATTGTCCCAGAGGTCTCTTAGGCTGTCTTCATTTCTTTTCATTCTTTTTTCTTTATTCTGTTCTGCGGCAGTGAATTCCACCATTCTGTATTCCAGGTCACTTATCTGTTCTTCTGCCTCAGTTATTCTGCTATTGATTCCTTCTAGTGTAGTTTTCATTGTATTGTTCGTCTCTGTTTGTTTGTTCTTTAATTCTTCTAGGTCTTTGTTAAACATTTCTTGCATCTTCTCAATCTTTGCCTCCATTCTTTTTCCGAGGTCCTGGATCATCTTCACTATCATTATTCTGAATTCTTTTTTCTGGAAGGTTGCCTATCTCCACTTCATTTAGTTGTTTTTCTGGGGTTTTATCTTGTTCCTTCATCTGGTACATAGCCTTCTGCCTTTTCATCTTGTCTATCTTTCTGTGAATGTCGTTTTTTTTCCACAGGCTGCAGGATTGTAGTTCTTCTTGCTTCTGCTGTCTGCCCTCTCTATATGATGTACTTTAATGCAGTTTGTGTAGGTAAGAAAATACTGCTCATTATAAATTCTCCCCATTACCTAGGTGAAGTTGCTGAGAGTACTCAAAAATAATAAAATCATAGATTTATTTTTCAATAACTTAGGTATTTTAATGAGCCAGACTCTTAGTCCCACACTAACTAGTGTGAATTGGTGAGTTAAAATAAAGGTGTGCAATAATTTAAGCAATACAGCACTTCAGATAAGAATATTTGAAACAGCGCGTTTCTGAAACTCTGAACAGTGAGAGGACCATCAACGTGGAAGCCAGGAGACCAGCTCTTCCTTCAGACTTGGGCAATAACCAGTTGTATAGACCATGACAAGTTGTTTAATCTCTTGGCGTCAGTTTCTACAGCTGTCATACATAGAAGTTAGATGAGTTTTTACGTTCACAGTGTGCAGCTCTGCCCACTAGGGGTGGGCAGATTCTTACCAGTCTTTATATTCGTCTTGGCACCAATAATTGACTAGGTTGGTTAGATGTCCCTCAGCTGTGGGTAGTTCATTTTTCAAGCATGTGTTGATGGAATTTGATGAAGAAAATAGAAATTGACTTAAAATTGACTTAAAAGGGCTTTGACTTCCTATTAATGCTGTGTCAGGTCTACATTTTCGTAATCAAGGAGTACAGCAGTGCAACCACTGTCTGATTGGAAACACAAACTTTATTCTTACTAGTAAAATGTAGTCTTACTCATTTTAGATGGGAAAACACGTATCTCAGTGATCTTCCACTAAGAGTCTTTCGTGCTTCGAGATGTAATGAGGCTGTGAGGTCCTAGTTGATCAGCATTTGCGGCTGGTGGGTATTAGCATCGCTGAGATGCCAGTTTGTTCTGATGGTTCCAGTCCCAGGTTAGTAAATGTCTCGACTCTCCTCACTGGCCCCTGACAGTGTTCCTAGCTCTGCTCCATTCACACTGCTGATGGCTCAGAAGGTGGCATGGGTGGTAAGTACGGTGATGTATATCACTATTAGAGTATATTCATAGCTCGGGCTGAAGGGTAGAGTTAGAACCTCTCTCTGTGAATATCCTATAACATGTGCTAGCTTGGAAACCCTCAGGAACAGGTTTAAAAAACAGGTTAATTAGGGTGAAATGACACATCCTTGTGGGGACTGTCATGTGATCTATATGTTGCTCTCTGCTTATTTTTACTAACAGTTACATGTCTTTACACACACACAGACACATCATACGTGGTATTTACAAATTGCTTATAATATTTTAACTGATTTCCTTTGCCATCCTATGAGTTTTATTTTATGCATTTACAATATTTGTTCTGAGAGGAAGTTTGTAGACTCACCGTGGCACAAAAACGATGAGGAATTGCTGTGAGCGTTTCCAGCTGCATCTTAGCCTACCTGCCCTTCCCAAGTCCCCTAAGTTGGTAAGTGTTGCTGGTAGCAGAGGCATCTCACGGCTTCATCAGAGAACTCTTTCCCTACAGGAAAGTGATTTGGTGGTCACGTGGGAAGCTGCTCTATCATGATGTCAGGTATCCACAAAGATGAGTTTCCCCTTAGGCCAGTGGGGAAAGGGAATAGGAGGCAGAAGTGGAATAAATTGCATCATATTGTGATGTTGGGACGTGGAGCTTATATGTGACTGATTCGGGGGCCATCAGTAAAGTTGTCATTGTAGGACTTCTACACCGTCAGGTGTCCAGTATTGAATCTCCATTCCCGACACTTGTTGTCTCAATCTGCATTTCCAGCAGGTGGGAATCAGATGACAGGTCACAGATGGCTTGGTTTTCTGGTGAGTCCTTGTGCCCTTTTCTCTTCGTGGAGAGAGGAGTAAGTAAGTGCTTGAACATCTCCAGGGCTGTGGGATTTTCTCAGAGGTTGTGGAGCTGGGCTCCAGGGAGGTGGGCGCGCTCTCCTCCATGGCAAGTCCCAGCAGCGTGTCCTACTCTCTGCAGGCAACCTGCCGGACAGCCAGCACCTTCAGCGCTTTCCCTGCATAGGTATACACATCTTTTGTGGCCTTTATCATTGGGTGTGAACATGATTTGTGTCAGTCTCCCTTTCGAGGCAAGAGTTCCTACAGGGTAGGCAGAGGTATCTTACTTTTGTTTCTGAAGGTACCTGGCACAATATAATTAAAAAAAATTAACAGAGTGAGTGAATATTGAATATCATAGGATATTTTCTCTCCTAAGGTAAAATTTCCCAGGGCCTATCATCTCAGCTTTTCAGGATACAAGTGGGAGAGATTTTTGCGAGTTAGTTCCTGAGAGTGAATGAAGAACAAACCAAGATTCCAGTTGCTGTGGAATATTCCATCGTGAATGTCCATCACAGATGAATTTCTTCATTCTCTTTGTAACGGACGGTTAGATTGCTCCCGCTCTCCACTATCCCCAAAAACAAAACAAACAACAAGAAAAGTGCACTCGTGATAACCCATGTAAATGGACCTGTTCAGGAATTTTGGGGATATACGGATAGGTGGGAGGGATTATTGGGTTACCAGGGAAGGGAGTGCATACCTAACATTACAAAATAGTAACAGATGGCCGGCCACAGTGGCCACTCTCCTTCACAGTCCTAGAAGATGTGTATG
Organism: Pseudorca crassidens; assembly: GCF_039906515.1. Lineage (NCBI taxonomy): Eukaryota > Metazoa > Chordata > Mammalia > Artiodactyla > Delphinidae > Pseudorca > Pseudorca crassidens. Next base: position 85,985,178 of record NC_090305.1, on the reverse strand, counting down.
AGATGTCCTCTTTGAAAGGAAAGAATTTGAAGGCAAAGATTTTAGAAAATAATATCCATGCTTCGCTTGATCAGTTTCATAGGGGTCATAGCCCACTGATTAGCATTCTGGGTTAGGGACTTAAGTGCTACATAAGTGCTTGTGGACTTAAACTATTCTTTACAACCATACGATTCAAGCATTCTGCATACATAATAGACATTCATTTTTAAGTTCATAGTATTGTAAGAAAATTTGGTGCTAGGAATACTTACAAAGTGGGTATTGGCCCCTTGAGAATGAAATATTAGATTCTCCTTTTGTCAGAGTTACAAGTGTTCACGCTGGTTGGTGAGCTCTTGGAGAAGCTGTGTGATGGGCCATCTTGGTGCAGCTGTCTCTGCTCGGATGCAATGCAGTTCGAGGTTGATGCATGGTTTGGAAGTTCTCTGCCTAAATTATTTCCATGATTTCCCAAGTCTCAGTCCATTAACCAGCTTGGTCAAAAGGCCAAGAAGAGAAATGGCATTCTCGAAATATTATTGGCATTTTGCGGTGAATGCTAACTACTGTACATTTATAGCCGATTAAGTTTTGCTCTATTTTATTGTGGATGATGACAGGGATTTTGAGACTGAGTTCTGTGAAGTAATAAATAGAACCAGCAAGGTCATTTTCTACCTGACCAAAGGTAAACTTGGCAGCAGGAAGACGTGAATGAAGAAACAGGTTGAGTTAAACATCTCGGGGGGGAGGGAGGGATTCAAGATATTCAGAAATAAAGAGAATCAAACAGATACCAGTTATTTATTGCCAGTGATTTGGTATATTTTTTCCCACCAAAAATTTGATTAAGTTATGGTCTGAAGCAGAGGTCTCAACATGGCGGCCCACAGGTAAATTAGGCCCACAGATGTGTTTTATTTGGCTCAGATTATGTCTAAAAAGTGTTTTAAAAATTGGTTGCATTGTTTGAAAATCATAGGATTTCACATATAAATCCAGATTTGGGACAACGCTGGGTTTTTCTTTCTGCTTTGTAACAGTTTGCTGTAGGTGACTGCTGGCCGCTCCCAGCAGATGGGGCATTTTTCATCTTTGTCACCTGTTTCCCTCATTTATGTTGACCCCCTTGAGCCTGAAATATAAGCAGTTGAGTTTGAGAGCCTTGACTCACATGTTTCAAGATGAAGATAAAAATAACCAGAAGATTTTATTTCAGGTTTCATGCATCTTTGCACAGTGGTTAAGAGTTTGGGCTCTGGAATCAAAATTGCATGGAAACAAGTGCTGGTTTCTTCCAGTTTAGCTGTGTGACCTTAAAAAGTCTACTTAACCTCTCTGAACACTAGTTTTCTCATTTAGTTTTCTCATTTATATTGGACAGAAGTCGTATCTGCCTCCTAAGGTTGCTGTGAGGATTCCATCGGCATCTGTGTGGGCGCGTATCCATTAAATACTAACACACACATATACACACAAATACCACTTAGAATAGTGCCTTGTTCATGCTAACTCATCACATATTTAGAATCAATATTTAAAAAGACAGTTTGGCTGAAAAAGAAAATTTAATTGGTAAATAAAAGAATAATTCCTCTTCATTTCTCATCAGCTGAAAAAGGCAAAAAGTAATATTTTTTGGCTTCATGTGATGTTTCTTAAAATTTGCAGGTATGCTAGGTTGATACTGTTTTTAACTCCATTCTAACTTAACTACAAAAAGAAATCGTCACAGCTGATGGACATTATTCCTGCTCTTGATGTCCTCCCAAGCAGTGAGACTTCAGGGGCTGGTACGTGTGGCAAGGATGCGAAAGCTTTTTCACAAAGCATTTTGCTCGTAAGCGCGAGCCTTGTTCCTTACACGTGAGTCAGATGGCTTTAAGTGACGGCTTCCACGCTCCACCTGAGGAGGTGGAACTAATGCCAGGCTGATGGGTAAAGTAGCAAGATCTGACAGTCCACAGGGGAAGGAAAGCAGGATCACTCTCAGAGATAGCATCTCATGGTGGTGTTTGGTGTTTGATAAGCAATGGAGAATCAGAAATCAGATTTAAATTACTGAATGATGGAATGAGATGGAGATCAGTTAGCCTGCTTTAATCATTATGTCCTCTCTTGACTAGAATCAGAGCTTAATACATTTGTATTTCTTCAGCTAATATGGCTTTTCCCCACCCCCTCCTTATTTTAAAAGATGATGCTGGCTTCCAGAGCTATTTAGCGCTAAAACTAAGTGCATTTCTGAGTGGTTTTTTCCCTCTGGAGCTCTAAAACTCAAGGAAAATTCATAACATTTAACTATAGTATGTGTATATGTGTGTATATATATACACTACATATATGTATATGAATTTACATTTCTACATAATGTATTTTTTAGGTAATGATAAATTGGTAAAGCAATCATAGTCTGTAAAAGCCATTTTTAATTTCAATGATTTGAAATTGTTTTAATGGCAGTTAAGAGCATTATATAATGATGAATGGTATCGTGATGAAAGGTTTACATCCATGGGTTCTAATTAGCTAACATCTACCATTATTTCCTGTTTATCCTCTTTTCAAATAAGTTCCATACCTTAGGGTACAGGCATTGTGTTTCCGTCCTTCCAACACTCTGTGTATGCATAAGGTGCTTAGCGAATCAACAGGCCATGATGTTCCTTTATTAAGAGGGACTTTGTCCTTTGGCTGTGCTGTGGTAATTACCAGTCGTGCCACCAATATATCTTTGAGTTTTCAGAAATGGCTATGTGGCTACATTTTGACAGTTTGCACCAAGTGGGAGCATCATCGAACGCCATGGGGAAAGGGAATCTGATTGCCACACTTTGAGCATATAACAGGTGCATGGAAGCTGAAAATAAGGATACTCAGCAATTTAAGTTTAATTCAGGAAGAATGTTATTTACATGCTGATGAGTTTAATTAATGCTAATACCTATTATGATATTATTAACAGCCGCTGGGCCAAATCCTCTACCCTATATGCATCCCATTTGACTTACTCGAGGTCCTGGAGGTCTGCGTTGTTATCCTCTCATATTTGCACTGAGGCTCAGACTCGTTCAGTGACTGGCCCAACATCACACAGCCAGCAGTGGTGGGGCTGCGGCTGGAATGGCACCATTTCCCCTCCAGAGCCCATATCCTTCCCCTCCGCACCCCAGTGCTTCACCAGCGACACATTCTTATTTCTCTGTTGTGTTCTCATCTGCACCTCCCTGAGGATGGGTGAGTGGAGTTCTCGTTTATTCCATCCATAGGAATGCTGACAGCTCCACTTGGGTTGAGTGACTTTACCAGTACCGATGCGTGCTACAGGTAAGAGTGGAACTGGGTCTGTTTTCTAGCGTAAGCTTCCTGCCTGAGTATCACTCCTAGGAGTTAGTTTGAAAATCACGTGAAGTTTACTGCTCCATAGCTTGTGAAGTTTCTTACCCCAAAAGGCTGCCTAATGGGTTGAAAGCACAGGTCAAGAGAAGTTTCCATAAGACTCTGGAAGAATGTTCTAAGGGGGATTAGTCAGACAAGTTAGGTGTGTTTGAGACCATTTCAGTCTTTGGAGAGCGATGCTGTGTAGGGCAACCGTAGTGGCTGTCTTACTCATTTGTGCCATATTATTCATGGACTCTCAGAATGATCTTCTAGTCTATTATTATTTTTATTGAAGTATAATAGACTTTATAGTATTATATTAGTTTCAGGTGTACAACACAGTGCTTCGATATTTTTATACATTGTGAAATGATCACCATGATAAGTATAGTCACCATCAGTCATCTATTTTTTTTTTTTTTTTTGCGGTACGCGGGCCTCTCACTGCTGTGGCCTCTCCCGTTGCGGAGCACAGGCTCCGGATGCGCAGGCTCAGCGGCCATGGCTCACGGGTCCAGCCGCTCCGCGGCATGTGGGATCTTCCCGGACCGGGGCTCGAACACGTGTCCCCTGCATCGGCAGGCGGACTCTCAACCACTGCGCCATCAGGGAAGCCCAGTCATCTATTTTTAAATTAAATATGATATAAATAATACAGTATTGTTATTTTAAAACATTTAAACAAGTAAAGCGGTCTTAGAGCTTCCAATCCTCTTCTCCCACTGTGCCCCTAACCCAGTTTTCTTCATTAGTTTGGTGTATGTATCAGTTAGGATTGTTTTCCTCTCCATGTAATCAACTAAACTTAACAAATCAGTTTATTTTTGCCACCTAACAAGGGATCTAAGGGCGTGTACTCCAGGGTGGTATAACTGTTCAGACATCGACGACTCCTCTCTTTCTGCCTCACCATCCTTAGTTGTGACTTTTGTCCTCCTGGTGGCAAGGTGGCTGCTCTGGTTCTGGATAGCCTTTGTGCATTTTGAGCAGGAAAAACTGGAAAGGGCAAACAGAAATAGGTGCATGGCAACTGCTTCTGGTCCTTTTTGTTAGGAAAACAGTAGCTTTTCTGGAGACCATGCCCAGTGAAATCTGTTTACATTCATTGGGCAGAATGTTGTCACATGACCACTTGGGGAAAAAATCATGTTTCTCATAGTAAGGAATATGGGACAAAGGGATGTTGGGTTGGTTTTACCAGTGTCTCTTATCCATTCATTCTTTTTCAATGAATTTATGTACCTGTATAAGTATGCATAAACTCTCTCTCTCTCACACACACACATAAACGATGTATATTCTAGATATTGTTCTGCAACTTATTTTCCCTACTTGTCAGTTTGTTATGTGAGTAATTTATTGGGCTTCATTATAGCAATCAAATTTTCTTCCCATTACATCTAGAGTACAAGAGTAAGTCAAGCCGTTCCTGTCACATACCAAAACTTTGCTGATTTTAACCATTTTGCGTAGAAATCCATCTAGGAGATATTTTACTGTTTCCTTTTTTTTTTTCTTTTTCTTCTGTAAATGAAAAGATACAGAACATAATTGAATGCTTTGGTGTCAGCAACTTTAGAAACAGCTAGTTTTGAGTTTTTTGGGAGCACCCAGCATAGTTCTGTTATAATTTAGATTTTCTTTCTTACTTAGCTTTCGTAGAGTTATCTTTTACTTATCATTGTCAGTTTTCTGGCGCCTAAGAACTCCACTATCCCCTGTTAAGATTTTTATTCTGTTGGGGGTTTGGGACCAGAGGTGTTAGAATTGTATGTTAACTAAGAGTGAATGGGAGTGTATCCAGATGACTACAGGTGAAATACAGCGATTGTGTGTTAGGAAGTTATGACTGATTCTTGGAGAGCTTAGTGGAATGTTTCTTGTTTTGTTTTTCAAGACTGTTCTAGAAGATTGAGGTTGTTGGAAAATGGACTTCTGTGAAGGCAAAATTGTTGTTCACCTTTTTTTGAAAGTTGGTTAGGAACAGAGGCAAACATAGCAAACCATACAAAGAAACAGAACAGAGAGACAAACATATTAGAAAATACTTGATTTTTTTTTAAAAAACTGCGTCAGACGAGAGGCGAAGATTATTTTTCCAGTCAGTAAGGTTTTTATCATGTGTCTGTTCCTCGCTCCATGTGAACTGTATGAGAGTCCCAGAATCTTAAGACTTGATACCTGCCTGTAAGTAGCTCAGAGAGCTCACAAGAGCAACTAGTGAACATACAGCATTTTGACAGTTAGTGAAAATGTACGTATGTGGTTCTAGTATATTCTCCATATGGCAGATGATGTCACTCCCCTGCATGTAACCGTCTAGCAGCTTCCTATGATCCTTAGGATAAAGCTGTAGTCCTTCCTGTGACCTCCAAGGCCCTGTTTGGTCTGGGCCCTGGCTACATCCCTGGCATCATCTCCTGCCTTTCTCTTTCTTACTCACTTTTTCCGGCCACACTGGCCTCGTAGCCCTTCCTCACATAACATTCTCATCTTGGGCTTGTGTTCCCTCTGCCCTGAAACCCTTCTTGTATGTTCACTGTCCCATTTCATTGAGGACTTCGCTTAAATGTCATCTCTTCTGGTATCCCCTTTCCTGCTACATCTCTCTCTCCCCTTACTCTGCTTTATAATTCTTTATGGAACTCATCATTATCTGACATCCTATTGTATCTTCAATTATTTTTCTACCAGTTATTGTTTTTCTCTCTCACTGAGACAGAGAATTTTCACAGTCACATCCCCTGAATAGTATCTGGCACATAGTAGGTGCTCAGTAAATCTTTGCTAAATTAGTGAATGAGCTCTAAAATATGAAAAGGCACCATGCCCTGTTTATTTCTGTACTCCCTGAGTCCAGGAATATGATTAGCAGTAGTGATAACAGTAACAGCTAATGTTTACCGAAGCTTGCTACACTCCAAGCCCTGTTCCAAGTGCTTTGCAAGTATTAATTTGTTTAAAGAACCTTTGAGGTAGGTCAGACTCTTAGCTCTCTTTGTACAAAGAAGGAAGCTGAGGCACAGAGGTTGACCAGCTAGCCCAAAGTCAAGCAGGTAGTAAGTGGAGGATCCTTGTACTTGGGCATTCTGTGATCCCTTAACCACTTCACTGCAATGTCTTTGCCTACAGTAGGCATTCAGTAAATATTTATTGCATTGGAATGAATAATAAAGGGCCATATTATGGAAAATGGATGGTAAGAGACTAAAGCATGCAGAGGGGTGATAATTGTGCTGTATAAGTTAGAAGTAGGGTAGGAATTAGCCAAGGTATGATCTGGGGAAAGGAAGGGTCATGACTCAACACCTCCCTCACCGCAACCCCACCTCAAAGGGGGGGAGAACGGGCTTACCTGGATTTTAAGAGAGGGGGAAATGTGGGCCTTCCAGAGGAAATTAATAAAAACGATAAATCATGCAGTTAAAACATTACTTAAAATAGACGTAAAGGTAATAGAAGGAAGGTGGGTGTTACGGAGTCACACTCTCCTGTCTTAAAAACACAACGAGGTCATATCTATTAACACCTGAAGATTTATTTTTAGAACACTGGCAAGGGAGAAAATTTTTTTTCCCCTTAACTCTGTAGTAGATAATGATAATAATTAAGGCTAATAGATATAGAAACATTGTGACACTCCAACTTTATATCTATTTGACATTTTAAATTAAAGTATAATTTACTTATGCAGAAATCACATTGCTTCGTACGTTCTTACAATGTACTTGCAAAAGGCTCAGGGGAATCACACCTGAACCTTTGCATTTCTGTGGAATCTAAAAAGTACAAGAAACTAGTGAATATAACAAAGAAGAAGCAGACTCACAGATACAGAGCATGAACTAGTGGTTACCAGCTGGGGGGGGGGCAATATAGGGGTGGGAGAGTGAGAGGTAGAAACCGCTGGGTGTCAGGTAGGCTCAAGGATGTATTGTACAACACCGGGAAGAAAGCCAATATTTTCTAATAACTGTAAATGGATTGTAAACTTTAAAACTGTATATAAAGTTAAAAATTAGATAAAAAGAAGCAAACAAATAAACTCATAGAAAAAGGGGGAAAAAAGAATCGTCAGTTTTCCTTTGAAGGGAGAAGAGTTCATTAAGGAGGAATTATTTCAGAACACTGTTGGGAAACATGTAGAGTTTTTAGATTCAAAGGGATTATCTAGTCCGATCTTGAATATGAGCTGAGGGAGTTGTTCTTTTGTTTTTTGTTTTGTTTTCTCCACCTCCCCAACCCCGCACCCCCGGCTCTATATGTGTTAGCATACGGTATTTGTTTTTCTCTTTCCGAGTTACTTCACTCTGTATGACAGACTCTAGGTCCATCCACAGACCTACTAGAAAATGGACTTGAGCATATGGGGAGGGGAAAGGGTAAACTGGGACGAAGTGAGAGAGTGGCATGGACATATATACACTACCAAACGTAAAATAGATAGCTAGTGGGAAGCAGCTGCATAGCACAGGGAGATCAGCTCGGTGCTTTGTGACCACCTAGAGGGGTGGGATAGGGAGGGTGGGAGGGAGACGCAAGAGGGAGGAGAAATGGGTATATATGTATATATATAGATGATTCACCTTGTTATAAAGCAGAAACTACCACACCATTGTAAAGCAATTATACTCCAAAAAACAAAAAATAAAAATAAAAGAACCAAGGAGCTCAGTCTTGCTAGTTTGCTTTCGTTTTAGTCGATGACAAGGCTAAGTTGAAGGTGGACTAATAGTGTTTGGGGACTTGGTTAATGAATTTCAATAACTAAGGATACAGGCTTAGTAAATCTGAAAGGAAATTGATGACCAGTGTATATTGACTTATACGCAGAAGCTGAAGCTTGGTCAGTTCAGCTCAAAACTTTTAAAGTTTTAGGAGGCCTGGGAACTTGCACCCCCTGGGTGGTTACTGGTTGAACTGGTTGAGAGAGAGCTATGGAGTCAGGCAAGTGGAGATGAGTGCGTCGCCTTGGGCAGTGTTCAAGCTGGCTGGAGAATGTTCCTTCACGTCTGTAGCCAGAGGAGCTTGCTAATGCTTCTGCCTGGAATTAGGACTTCTCTACCCTGTTGCTGGCAGCATTGGACAGCCATAAGGCCATGGCACAGTGAGTGAGCTGTTCAGTAACGGATCCCTTTGGAGAAGGAGGCGAGTTAGGCAACATGAATGAAAGTTGGGGTTTTGTGGAAGGACTGGTGTTCCAGTTATTTAATGCAATATGAGATACGACTCCAAAACTTGTGACTTAAAGCAATGTTTTGTCATATGTCATGATGGCAGATCAGGAATTCTGGACACTTGGTTAGGGGTGGTCTCCACATGGACTGGGTTGCTTGGTGATATTCAGATGACATCTGGCTAGTTTGAAGGATTCACGTGCCTTCACTCATATTAATGCCACATTGGTGGACAGCTGGGAGGCGGCGGTCAGCTGGGTCCCTTTGCATGAGTCTCAGGGTCTCTCCACGTGGTCTTCCCGGTGCGGGGGGTGGGGAGGTTATAGTACTTCTCAATAGTGGCTCAGAGCTCAAGAACAAACTTTCCAAAAGCCAAGGAGTGGGAGCTGCCAGTCTTTTAAGGCCTGGGCCCAGAAACCGGCACAGTGTCATTTCTGCCATATTCTGTTATTCATAGTGGTCACAGAGCACATCATCTTCAAAGGAGGGGACATAGATCCCTACTTCTCCCTCAGAGGGGCGTCAAAGCATTGGCGGCATGCTTTCATCTGCCACAATGACTTACTTCCACTTTTTTTTTTTTTTTTTTGTGGTACGCGGGCCTCTCACTGCTGTGGCCTCTCCCGTTGTGGAGCACAGGCTCAGCGGCCATGGCTCACGGGCCCAGCCGCTCCGCGGCATGTGGGACCGGGGCACAAACCCGTGTTCCCTGCATCGGCAGGCAGACTCTCAACCACTGCGCCACCAGGGAAGCCCTACCTCCACTTTTTGATGCATCTGTTGGCCAAAAGGAATTTAAGAGATTTGAGAAGAAGGAAATAGGGGTTTGAAAGCAAAAATCATGCAAGAATAGCCAGGGAAAGATACTTAATAGAAAAATGATACATGCGTTATATTCATCAGCTGTAGTTTTCATTGCTCCATTTCTCTGGAAAGATAACTTGTGCTAAAGGTGGGAAATCTATTGTAGAGAGAACTTTTAGAGGAGTGTTTTTATTTTCCTTTCTACGTATTTTTCTTTGTAAGTTGGCATTCTCCCTGGAAAACCATTCCAGTGAATCAACTTGATTTTTATATGGTGAACTAATGAGGTGGAAAGGAGACAGTCTGCCATATTCCATGTACTATGAACTATGTTCCCATCCTGAAACAGTCATGCCTGAGAAAGTGGCAGAGGAGCTAGGGACCTTGGTGTTGGCGAAGAGAGTGGTGTAGTGCAGGTTTCGTTTCCTCTGGAGGTGCCAATAGAAATGATTGTCTGAGCCACGGGCACTGGGTGTGGGAGATGTTCGAAGGGCATGGGGGAAGTGATGTAATTAAATATGCATGTCCATTTTTACCTTTCATCTAAGTTCATGGTACCATTGCCAGCAAGTCACTGACCACCCGTGGTCCGTGGAAAGGCTGAACAGTAGGATGAAAAGGCTGTTAAAAGTCTCTACCTTATTGATTTAGGCTACCTGCTTTGTAGGGGAAAGGCATATAGGTGATAGGAAACGCCAGTTAGATCATGTGCTTAAAAAACCCAAAAATATGAGTGGAGACCATTATTTTTATTTGCTGATACATGGCTGGGCGTAGAGAGAGGATACTGTCCTATTCCTTGCCTCTTGTCCCATGTCTAGAAATGGAGTCATGTAGAGGGTAGAGCCTCAGAAAATGCTGGACAGTTTAATTTTGTGTGAATTCCACTTAAATGCGGAGAAGACACATTTCCACAGATGCCACAAGGTGGTGTAGTGGAGCAGTTAATGGCACACATCCTGAAGCCAGACTTCTTGTGTTCAGGTGTTGGTTCTACCATTTAATAGCTGTACACACTAAGATTAATTACTTAATCTTTCTTTGCCTTAGTTTCCTCACCTATAAAATGAGGCTAACAATAGCATTTACCTCTTGGTAGAGGTGTGAAGATTAAGTACATGGTTGCATGTAAAGTGGACAGAATGCTATAAAAGCGGTAGCTGTTAGCAGTAGTGGTGTTTATCTTTTCCAGAGTAATTCCTAGCATTAATTCTTGGCACAAAGTAGGGACTTCAGAATGTTAGATGAGTGAATTCTGCATGTGTTTCGCTTACACTTTGGAGGACAAGGCAAAGCAGGAAGTACAGGCAAAGGTAGTAAATGTTTCCAAAAGATGCTGTACACCTGGGAAATTAATGTGAATTTTATGACCAAGTGATTTTATACCTTACTGTGCTCTAATCTACTAAGTTGGAACTTGTGACCTTTGAGAAGCTCAGTTCCTCTCAAAGCCCTCTAGTCAATCAGTTGAAGGTGACATTGCGTGAATTGTGTAGGGTGATAGTCACGCCTTGTGATTTAGCTCAGGGGCTGGTGACCTTGTGCTGTCAGGGAAGAAAGGCGAGAACAGTGCCAGACAGTTGTGGAACCACAGAGACTCAATGAAAATTAAAAGGTTTCTTTTTCGTTTTGTTTTGTTTTTTGGCGCACGCACGCACCTGTGCGTGTGTGTGCGTGTGTGTGTGTTTTTAAGATCACCTTCAATTTATTTTATTTTTTTACACACCTTTATTAGAGTATAATTGCTTTACGATGGTGTGTTAGTTTCTGCTTTATAACAAAGTGAATCAGCTGTACATATATCCCCATATCCCCTCCCTCTTTTTTTTCTTGAATTTTATTTTATTTTATTTTTATACAGCAGGTTCTTATTAGTTATCTATTTTATACATATTAGTGTATACATGTCAATCCCCATCTCCCAGTTCATCCCACCACCAGCATCCCCACCACCACTTTCCCCCCTTGGAAGGTCACCTTCTATTTAGGCTTGTCAAGAAAGGATGAAAGCCTTTGAGTGTTGATAGGTTTTTGCACTGATTACAGTGTTATTATCTTGACAGCTGAGGTAGGGAATGTGAGACAGGGCAAGTCCAGCGTTAGAAAGAAACTACTTAGTTCAGTATTTCAGGAAGTAACAGTGACTGAAGCAAGAGTCATTCTAGCTATAGTAGGGGCAACGCGCCCAGCGTGGTATTTGGCAGGCGTGGTGGCACCTACGGACGAACTATGAAAGGCTCGTCACCCAGGCAGAGTGGCTGTTGCTAAAACAACTGTGGAACTATAATTTTTCCCCATGGGGAAGGGCTAGGCCTCTATTTTCCCTTCTCCATCACCATATTGGATACACATAAATGTCACCTGCCAGCTTCTCAGCTTTTGTCTTCGGGTATTTAAGGAAACAGAACTTTAGACTTTGAATTTAATTTTTAAAAGTCATGTGTGTTGTATCTCTCCAGCGTTTCTTGGGGAGACGGCTGACCTAGAGGTACAAATAGTATTTCTTTTTTTTTGGCAGTTTATTTATTTATTTTTATTTTATATTGGAGTTGATGTGTTAGTCAGTTATACCCATACAAGTATCCATTCTTTTTCAAATTCTTTTCCCATTTAGGTTATTACAGAATATTGAGCCTAGTTCCCTGTGCCGTACAGTAGATCCTTGCTGGTTATCTATTTTAAATATAGTAGTGTGTACGTGTCAATTCCGAACTCCCAATCTATCTCCCCCCTACTCTTTCCCCCTGGTAACCATAAGTTCGTTCTCTAAGTCTGTGAGTGTTTCTGTTTTTTAAATAAGTTCATTTGTACCAACAGATGGTACTTCTAAAACCACGCAGTGGCAAGACCGTGATTTCTAGCCAGGGAAGGTTTACTGATGCAGCCCACATTTTCCATGCGGTCCTCTGTCTCACAATCTCCATCTTTTCTTGAGACTTTAGCCTAAGGGAACAAAAGCTTCTTTGAGGAGGAAAGACAGTGTCATATCAGAGCTTCTACCTGGAAGCCAAGGAAGGTGAAGAGAGTCTAAGAAAGCTTTCTAACTGTGTTTTAAATCTGTGGCCAGTGCTACATTTTCATGGTGGACCCATCAAAAGTCTCTTCCATTTTCCTCCCATCCCAGCCCAGCACCTCTGTGACTAGAGCTGATGGTTTATCTGACCTATGAAACTTCCAGCTAGCTTAAGGAGTTGCTGTCTTTAGATTTTTCCCCTTAACTGTAACTTCCAAGACTCAGCAGCTCCTTTGCAACAAAATTCTGTGGTGAGGATCCACTGATCTCAGAGTTAACACTTCTCATGGATTAACAAGAGGTTGGAAAGCAGAGGAACAGGCCATTTGTCAGGGAAAGGAGGGATTAGAATGGTTTTTTTTTTTTTTTTTTTTTACATCTTTATTGGAGTATAATTGCTTCACAATGGTGTGTCAGTTTCTGCCCTACAACAAAGTGAATCAGTTATACATATACATATGTTCCCGTATCTCTTCCCTCTTGCGTCTCCCTCCCTCCCACCCTCCCTATCCCACCCCTCCAGGCGGTCACAAAGCACCGAGCCGATATCCCTGTGCCATGCGGCTGCTTCCCACTAGCTATATCTACCTTACGTTTGGTAGTGTATATATGTCCATGCCTCTCTCTCGCCCTGTCACAGCTTACCCTTCCCCCTCCCCATATCCTCAAGTCCATTCTCTAGTAGGTCTGTGTCTTTATTCCTGTCTTACCCCTAGGTTCTTCATGACATTTTTTTCCCTTAGATTCCATATATATGTGTCAGCATACGGTATTTGTCTTTCTCTTTCTGACTTACTTCACTCTGTATGACAGACTCTGGGTCCATCCACCTCATTACAAATAGCTCAATTTCGTTTCTTTTTATGGCTGAGTAATATTCCATTGTATCTATGTGCCACATCTTCTTTATCCATTCATCCGATGATGGACACTTAGGTTGCTTCCATCTCCGGGCTATTGTAAACAGAGCTGCAATGAACATTTTGGTACATGACTAGAATGTTTTTTTAAGAGGCAGGGGAACATTTCTCACATGAAAAGGTTGTGAATTGCATCTGGCTGTTAATGAATCTTGGTTGGTGCCGACTTTTCCAGACCCTGTTTGAAGTATTTCACTTCCACCTTGACTGTTCATGTTTGTGGCCTGAAGCCCATTTCATGATGAATGACTTCTGTTTGTTTTGGACATTGTTTCCACTGCTCCCAAGTGGTGTTAACATTATTCCCCATGATGCTAATTTAACGTGAGCAGGTCTTGCCATATCTGGAAGAGGAGTACACATTTCCCCGCTTCATTCAGATCTCTGCTTAAATGTCACCTTCCTTGCCTACCCTCTTCTGCTGTCACTCTTTAATTCCTTTAACATTTTTCTTCATAGAACTTAATTGCTACCGTCATTTTACTGTATTTGTTGGTTTATTATATATGTCCTTACGCTAGATTGTAATCTCCACGACGGCAGGCACTTTTATTCACTCCTGTATTCCTATCACCTGGACTAGGGATCGATAAACGACAACCCACAGACCACATCTGGCCCTTTGTCTTTGTGTACTGCCTAAGAACCAAGAATGATTTTTGCTTTTTTATAGGGTTATAAAAGGGGTAAAAAAAAAACAAACAAAAAAACAACCAGGAGGAATAGTATGCAACAGAGACTCTGTGGCTCACAAAGCCTAAAATATTGACCATCTACCCTTTAGAGAAAACATGTGCTGACCCCTGACCTAGAACAGAGCCTGGCTGTTGAGCCAACCCTCAACAAATATTTGTGCAATGAAGGAGTGTCACTTGGGTCCCTCAATTTTGGACTCTCCATCTACCTAGAATGTCACCTCACAAACATCTGGTGTTGAGTAAAGTGTCTTGAACAAGGCTGTGAAGACATAAAACTGGATTCCTGTCACTGAAAACAGTAGCTGTGTTAAAATATTTGTTGTGGCTCAGAGTACGGCACTTGACCCCTGGGTAGGCACGGAGACCCCATGAGTCATTACTTTACAATAAACTGTAGCTGACAGATCTCCTGGTGGTATTTTAAGTATCCAAAAGAAAAACATTAATAGTGGTGGACACAAATGATGCTTCTTGATTTTGGCCCCAACTCTACAGGCTATAAAAGTCTACTCTTTTCAAGCAGTGTTTCCAGAGTGATGTCCCAGGGTCACTTGTGTCTGAATCTCCTCAGGGGGTACTTGTTTAAAAATATTTTGAGTCTTTGACTCCACCTCAGACACACTGAATCAGAATCACTGGAGGGATGTCCCAGGACTTTATATTTCTAACAAGGTCCATATGTGATTCTGATATTTACTAAGGTGGAAAATCATTGTTCCGAATTCAAATATTGGGAGGAAGGGGAAGGGTGAAATTCACCGTATCATTGTAGGGCAAGGATGCTGTCATCATGGCAGACTTCATGTCAGTGTTTCCCAGGCTTCCATGTCATACAAATCACAGGTGGGGATCTTGTTATAATGTAATAGATTCTGATGCAGGTCTGGAGTGGGGCTTCAGATTCTGCATTTCAAATAAGCTGCCAGATGACGGTACCTGCATCTGTTTTTGAACCTCATTTAGCATAATAGGGGATTCGAGCAGGAGCTGTCAAATTTTTTCCCTAAAGGGTGAGAAAGTAAAAGTATTAGGCTTTGCAGGTCATAAAGCTTCTGTCTCAACTACTCAACTCTGCCATTGTAGCGCCAAGGCAGCCATAGATTATACATAAATTATAAATGGGCTATGTCCCAATAAAACTTTATTTACAAAAACAGGTGGCCAGTCAGATTTGGCCCTGAGGGCCATGATTTGCCAAATCATACCAATTATTATTACTGTTGCTCAGAATTACTGAGCACCTTTCATGTGACAGGTCATTTGGAAGGTGGTTTCATTCATTTGTATCCTGGTAGTATATGCGAAACTACTGTTTCTTTTTAATTTTTAAAATTTTATTTATGTGGGCCCACTTTTGGGTCCTCTATTTTGTTTCATTGATCTATGTTTTTATTACTAGTCTATTTTTGTGATATAATTTAGGGATGAGTGCATGCACTTTAAATGAATTCACAATGCCTTATTATTATTATTTTTGTGGTACACGGGCCTCTCCCTGTTGTGGCCTCTCCCGTTGCGGAGCACAGGCTCCGGACGCGCAGGCCCAGCGGCCATGGCTCACGGGCCCAGCCGCGCCGCGGCATGTGGGATCTTCCCGGACCGGGGCACGAACCCGTGTCCCCTGCATCGGCAGGCGGACTCTCAACCACTGCGCCACCAGGGAAGCCCCCACAATGCCTTATTTTTAAGATCAATAGTTTATGGTCATTCCAGATTTTTCATGTTTTTAAAAACTAAACTGATGAATCCAAAAGCTGAGAAAATGAAAATAGCTAAAATTCACTGGGAGTGTATTAATTGCCTGGAACTGCTCTAAGTAATTTTTTTCCCCTCAAAACGACTTCTGAAACGTTAATTAAGGAACATTCTCAAGGATGCACAGCTACCAGGTGGCAGAGCTGAGATTTGAGCCCTGACCTCTGGACTACAATCTGAATGTTTTTTCTGTTATACACTGTGGGTTCCACATTAGCAATAAATCTTGCTTTGGAAATAACTTTTCTTTTGAAGGACTGGAGGAATGTACACTTGATGAGGGCAAGAATTTATATCTTTGGTTCTCTCAGTATCCTCACTGCCTAGAAGAGGGCTTGGAACACAGTAGGTGCTCAATAAACAGTTATTGAATGAACGGCTATTTCATGATTTCCCACTTCTAATAATAGTGTTTTATGGGAAGGGATTTTTGAGGTAAAGCAATGCAACCCATAATACAGTTAGTGAACCTCATTGCAAGTCCTAGGAAGCAGATTTTTCTACGCTCAGTCTCCTTCATGCTCGGCGGTGCACTTAAGTTTGATAAATGTAATTTGCAAGGACCTAAGTCATTGCCGTGTAGCTTCAAGCAGATACTACCCCCTCTTAATTTTAAGCCTTCACTCCCTTCTCAGCATTGGGGATAAAATTGTTTTCTGGCAAACCTCCTGGTGAATGGAGGAATGAATCAAGGACTATTCCTGGGGCAAGAGATCCCAGACAAAACTCCTATCATCTTCTCATGGGGAGTTCCTCCAAAACAAAATCAATAGTCAATTGTTACGTCACCAATCAGAAGAAATAAGGGGCCAGACAAGGGTAATACACCCTTTTCTTCTTTGTTCTCTGGAGTTTCTCATTTTAGGACACTTAATAAGATTTTAAAAATGAAATCCACAGACCTTGCTGGAATGGGTTTCTTGGTAACCGTATTGTGTATTGCTAGAAAACACACTATAATTTGTACAAGGTTCTTCTGACACAAAGGGAAGGGCAGTTTGGCAGGTGTGTTTAAAGCATCACATATAATTTTTGAAGAAGGGTATGTGAAGAAGACAGAATGGCTGCTTAAAGTGGAATTTACTGAAGTAGAGATGCTGCTGGAAGGCTGGGAGTTGGGCTTTCGATCCTGAGGAGGCAAGAGGGAAGGCGCAGCTGCTAAAGCTACAAGGACACTAACTTGTATCAATTTCTTTAGCATTTCTAAGCCTTCTTGCCTCAGGTGACCTAGTGATCTCACCTGCAAGCCAACTTTGTGCCAACTTGTGCAAGACTGCCACGGACGTCTGGGCTTTGTAGTGAAATTTCTTACGAGAGTGTTCTCTCTCTGTCTCTCTCTTTTTTTTTTTGGCTGTGTTGGGTCTTTGTTGCTGCACGCGGGCTTTCTCTAGTTGCAGCGAGCAGGGGCTACTCTTTGTTGCGGTGCGTGGGCTTCTCATTGGGTGGCTTCTCTTGTTGCGGAGCACAGGTCTTAGAGCGCGTGGGCTTCCGTAGTTGTGGCTCGCGGTCTTTAGAGCACAGGCTTCAGTAGTTGTGGCACGCAGGCTCAGTAGTTGTGGCACATGGGCTCGGTAGTTGTGGCTCGCGGTCTCTAGAGCACAGGCTTCAGTAGTTGTGGCACGCAGGCTCAGTAGTTGTGGCACATGGGCTCAGTAGTTGTGGCTCACGGGCTCTAGAGCACAGGCTTCAGTAGTTGTGGCACGCAGGCTCAGTAGTTGTGGCACATGGGCTCAGTAGTTGTGGCTCACGGGCTCTAGAGCGCAGGCTTCAGTAGTTGTGGCGTGCATGGGCTTAGTTGGTCCATGGCATGTGGGATCTTCCTGGACCAGGGCTCGAACCCGTATCCCCTGCAGTGGCAGGCGGATTTTTTTTTTTTTTTTTTTTTTTTTTGCGGTACGCAGGCCTCTCACTGCTGTGGCCTCTCCCGTTGCGGAGCACAGGCTCCGGACGCGCAGGCTCAGCGGCCATGGCTCACGGGCCCAGCCGCTCCACTTCACGTGGGATCTTCCGGGACCGGGGCACGAACCCACGTCCCCTGCGTCGGCAGGCGGACTCTCAACCACTGCGCCACCAGGGAAGTCCAAGAGTGTTTTCTTTGTACTGTACTTGAGCAGCTAACTTGACTAGACTACCTTCGATAGAAAAATTGAGACATTACAATCTGGGGGTTTATTTATTCATGATATTTATTATTATCAGACCTTGCAGAAGCCAGCTAGCAAGGAAGAAATATTAACGTTTGTTTCTATCATGTACGTTGATCTCATTCATTCATTCTTTGATTCATTCGTTCCACAAATATTTGCATGCTGACTGTGTATCAGGTAGTGTTCTCATTCCGGGGAAACAGAGTCTTTGCCTTCAAGGAGTTTTTGATGCTAGTGAGTGGAGATAGGTAATCAACAAACAGAAAAAAGTGAACATCAGATGGTTACGAGTTCTAAGGAGAAAAATTACACAGGTTCAAGGGATTGGGGGGAGCAGGTTGGATGTGGGAGGTGGTAGCCATTTCACATAGGGCCATCAGGGAAGGTTTTGCTGGGGTACCATTTAGATGAAGTCCTGAGGATGAGTGGGAGTGAGTGTTCCAGGTGGGGTGCATGACATATTGAAGGCTGTGAGGGAGGAGGGAAAGGAACAAGAGAGTTCCATGGAGTGAATACTGCCCTTCCTGCCCCTGCATGGGAACATAGATAGTATTGGCCCTCACAGGCCATTGTGCAGATGTTGGCTTCTACCCTGAATGAGATGTAAGACTTTGGAGGGTTTTGAGCAGGGGGGACCGTATCTGACTTACACTTTAAAAGCATCACTCTGGTGGTGTGTTGAGAAGTATAAGGGTGGGAGCTGGAGCAGGGAGACCAGTTAGGAGGCTGTTGAAATAATTCCTAGCAAGAAACATGGGTGGCTTGGATGAGGGTAGTACCACTAGAGATGGCAAGGAGTGAGTAGACTCTGAAAATGTTGTGAAATGGAGCCAACACGATTGCTGACAGATGGAATATAGATGGTGAGAGAAAGAGAGGGATCAAGGATGAGGCAAATACTTTGGGCTTGAGCAACCAGAAGGGAGGTGGTGCTATTTCTGAGATGAGGGAGTGTACGGGAGGAACAGGGGTGGGGGGTGGCCATGGACATCAGGAGTCTGATCTGGGGCATGTTGAGCTGAAATGCTGATGAGCTACTCAAATGAAGAGGTCAGGAAGGCACGTGGTTGTGTGGTGGTGGAGGTCATAAGGAGGATTCGGAAGATGATGGTAGTGAGAGCTGTTAAGATTGAGTGCCTGTTACTTGAGTGTATGAACACAATAAAGAACATTCTGTTTCATGTGTCTGCATTCAGAACCAAGTGATACGTTGAAACAAAAGCTGTACAGTTAGAGAATTGAAATGTCAACTTTATTGCTGATAACCACAGGATTAGAGAACGTGTCTATGGCAAAGTGGACTTGCCCATACTTGACTCTTGAGTCAGGTAGGCTTTTCTACCAGGCATGGTCGAGGTGGACAGTTTCAGGGGTGGGTCTCTTAACTGCATGGAGGTACCGAGCAGATCAGAATGTTAGTGTCTGCTCAGGTAAGCAGATCTTGAATGAACTCTTATCACACACAGACCTTGAAAATCGCTTCCTTCTCCTTAAACTTGCCAAGCAGTCAATGCATAACTCATAACCCTCTAGAGAGAGGCTCCTGAGGTTTGGGGAGAGAAGCCAGGGTGAGCACTAACTCTAGCTAATGGAGCCTCAGGCATTTGGAATACTTATCTCCCTGGTACCCATCTGATTGAATGTTAGATTCTTTACACTAATTGTTTCAAGTAATCTCCACATTTTTATCACCATTTTACACATGAGGCAACTCACACTTAAAGATGCTACTTTACCTAAGATCGTATAGTTTGCAATGGGAAGATCTCTGTGTGATTTGACACTTGTCTTTAGTTCCTCTGCCATTTTTTTTTGATTTCTACTAGAAATTAAATGTCTCAGCATTAATTATATTAAAACATCTGCTGTTCTTAGACCTAGAAACACATATGAGATATTAAAACTATCAAGTGTATTCCTGAATAAGTTGAAACACTTCAAAACTAGTAGGCGAAAATATGAAAGACCGAATTTTTATGTTTGGTTCAAACTGAAATGGCTTTTCTCCCCCCACTGATTAACTTTTTTTTTTTTTTTAACATCTTTATTGGGGTATAATTGCTTTACAGTGGTGTGTTACTTTCTGCTTTATAACAAAGTGAATCAGTTATACATATACATATGTTCTCATATCTCTTCCCTCTTGCGTCTCCCTCCCTCCCACCCTCCCTATCCCACCCCTCCAGGCGGTCACAGAGCACCGAGCTGATCTCCCTGTGCTATTTGGCTGCTTCCCACTAGCTATCTACCTTACATTTGGTAGTGTATATATGTCCATGCCTAGCGAAGGGGTGATCATTTTATTATTATTATTTTTTCTTATATAGGAAAATGTATATTTGTACCCTGTAAGGCAGTACAGCATTTATAACAAAACTATTAATTATATTCCAAATACAATCAGTGGAACAAAAGTATCACATACAGATGTTTTAAAAAACATGCAGCACGTTAGCAGAGGGGCTGTGTGGTAATATACAACTTTTTGTTACCACAGTAATAGTTTAATGATTAGAATGAAGAAGTAGTGATTTAAGAATTTTATATCTCAATATGATAGTTACTTACATATAAGCATTTTACTGTTTGGTTTTATTTTAGTAATTTGGTTGAGGACTTTGGGTGACATATCAATCATTATAATGCTTTCCTATTTAAATTATGAATTATGGGAAACTGGCTCTAGGCTAAGGTTTCATCAGGAACTGATTCATAACTTTGAGGAAGATTCCTGGAATATGTTTATGTGTGTATACATTCTTTTTTAAGTAGTCACTTATTGGTTTCCTATCATGCATCCAGTCTCCCCTTTCCCTTCCCCTTCCTAATACTATTCCTAACATTGAGTATCACCCCTTAGCCCATGCAACCCATGTGGTTTTGAGGAAACATGATCGCACCCACGGAGGCAGGCCATGGTTGGCGGGAATGGCATATCCCACTGTTCCTAGAAAGCAGTTCATCAGCACAGCATTCTTGGTTCAACAGTAAATGAGCATGGTATTTGGATATAAACTACTATTAGAAATAGAGCATTATCCCCTAGATGTAAACCTTTTGTTTACACCAACCCAAGCTGTAATTCTCTAAGCTGTAATACAGATAAAATTGTTCTTTCCGTACTAAAACAGAAGCAAGAATGTGCACAGTTCTAGGATAGTATGCTCTGGTTCTATATCCATTCATCTATTAATGTTCCTTTTTTATTTCTGCCTTGGAAAAATTAATCATGTTCAAAAAGTCAAAAATTATATTTCTAAAATATAATTCAATGACTTCACTATCCTTTATGAGCAAACATACCACTAATTCTCTAAAACTTAAAATTGAACCTGTCTATAACTACATATCTTGCCTGGATAGTCACAGATATTTCATTCTGTAATAGAAGGAAGTGATTTTTCCAATGAGGAGTCAAGAGATCTATATTCTAGTTCAAACTCTTTAAAATTAACATATATAACATACTGCAACATAACACAAGATTTGTGGGAAGGATGAGCGAGATAGTGGTTCAGTTTCCTTTTTGTAAATCAAATGAGCTGGTCTATTTAATTGACAGTCCCTATTGTACTTGATATTTGGAAATTCTAATTTAGGGCTCAGACTGTGGCCTTGTCATCCAAAAGAGCAACCAAATTAAAAGACACAACAATTCTTCTATTTTAGCTCATTATATATTAAAAAACTCAAAAAAACAAATATGCTATAATACATGTTACAAATGAACAAAAATCTACAAAGTTTATGGCAATGTATCATATAGAATTACTTCGCAATATTTTTATGTTTAAAGTGGACCTTTTTAAATACAGTACTTATATATTTCTCTTTCATATATTCATACTTGCCTTGGCAGTTTGACATCTATATAAATCTTATGATCATTCTTTAATAAATACAAAAGAATAAAAACACCTATGAAATTTGGACAAACACATTACCACTATACTTGGTTATATTTAACCCATCCAGATTCTTAGTTTAACTCATTCAATTACTGCAAAGATCTTTATAGAGCTGAATCTGTTACTGTATAATAGTACATCACTGCCCTCTGATGGTACCACTAATATATAATTTTAAACTCAGCAAGCAAAAAAAAACCCAAAAAGTATTATAATGTAAAACACAGTATGTTAATTTTATAAGCGACAGAAGTAGAAAATAAGTTAGGGGAAATTCAATGTTTTTTACAAATATTAATTTCTTAGTAAGTTATAAAAATTTACAGTGTTCCTTCATGTAAGCCCTTCAACTGATATTTCAAGATTTTCCCTGATGATCAGTTTAAAGGCACTAAGTCCATAAGTTTAAGCAAAAGTCTTCACATATAATGAAATAAAGAGATATAAGGTTAATCGGCAAACTATAAATAGCTAGGTCATTTTGTAAAGGAGGGAAAATACAAGTGCAAACTTTAATATCTGAGATGTATGCAGAATTTTTCCATGCAATATATAAATATATATTCACTATTTAGGCCCATGTTTTAACTACTAAAGAATGGCAAATCACCCACTGTCCGCAGAAGAGCAAATGTAGGGAAAATAAGTATTTAATGAAAGGTCTGGCCATTTTCTAAGTCTAACAATCAAAAGCATTTTCAATATTCAATTTTGAAAAAGCACTGTATTTAAGAGCACTAAAATGACGAAGTCTGAATCTTCATTTATTCAAAGAGAAGAAATTAAATTGAGGATGTCCGATTGCTTGCAGATACTAGTTATTGGCAGTAGACTCTTCCACTCGTGTTATGCTTTATGAAACTGTCCACCTAAGGCCACCTTCTGGTGGGGGTCCAGATGCAGCCATTTCTTTTTCTATTTTTTCCTTTTTCTTTCTCTTTTCTTCCACAGACTGAACATTCAGAATGCCCCGAGATGCAGCCTCCTTCTGTCTTCTTTCTGCAGCCTCTGCAAGCTTTGCTCTTTTTTCTTCCAGGTCCGGCGAAGGAGGCGCGGCCTCCGCGGGACAGGGAAAACACAGCCCCATGGGGATCGTGGCTGGGGGGGTTCCCCTCCTGGGTCCACCCCAGACCAGGCCGTGCAGACTGCGCGATCAGACCCGAGTCCCAGTTCTATTGTTATTTTTCAAACTATAGACAT
Source organism: Pseudorca crassidens (assembly GCF_039906515.1). NCBI lineage: Eukaryota > Metazoa > Chordata > Mammalia > Artiodactyla > Delphinidae > Pseudorca > Pseudorca crassidens. The sequence goes on along the minus strand of NC_090305.1, from coordinate 85,962,193 downwards.
GAAAGCGTTGGTTTTTGTTATTGCTGATGGAGTGTTTAGGGTAGACATCAGTTAAGGGAAACTTTTATTCAAAGTCACAAAAGAATTTAGAAAAGTTGTTTCTCCAACCACATTAAATATTTAGATGCAATTTAAATAAAAAGGACTGTGGACTATTCATTCTTATTGGACTTATTTTTAGCAAAACTTTTTACTCTCACTTTTTTTCTTATTATTCATTTTATACATATTAGTGTATATGTGTCAGTCCCAATCTCCCAGTTCATCTGACCACCACCACCACCGCCCCTGCCACGTTCCCGCCGTGGTGTCCAACGTTTGTTCTCTACATCTGTGTCTCTCTTTCTGCCCTGCAAACTGGTTCATCTGTACCATTTTTCTAGATTGCACATATATGCATTAATATACGATATTTCTTTTGCTCTTTCTGATTTACTTCACTCTGTAGGACAATCTCCAGGCCCATCCACGTCTCTATAAATGATCCAATTTCATTCCTTTTTATGGCTGAGTAATATTCCATTGTATATATATGTACCACATCTTCTTTATCCATTCGTCTGTCAGTGGGCATTTAGGTTGCTTCCATGACCCGGCTATTGTGAATAGTGCTGCAGTGAACATTGGGGGTGCATGTGTCTTTTTGCATTATGGTTTTCTCTGGGTATATGCCCAGTAGTGGGATTGCTGGGTCATATGATAATTCTATTTTTAGCTTTTTAAGGAACCTCCACAGTGTTTTCCATAGTGGCTGTATCAATTTACATCCCCACCAACAGTGCAAGAGGGTTCCCTTTTCTCCACACCCTGTCCAGCATTTGTTGTTTGTAGATTTTCTGATGATGCCCATTCTAACTGGTGTGAGGTGATACCTCATTGTAGTTTTGATTTGCATTTCCCTAATGATTAGTGATGTTGAGCATCCTTTCATGTGTTTGTTGGCCATCTGTATATCTTCTTTGCAGAAATGTCTATTTAGGTCTTCTGCCCATTTTTGGATTGGGTTGTTTGTTTTCTTGATATTGAGCTGCATAAGCTGCTTGTATATTTTAGAGATTAATCCTTTGTCAGTTGCTTCATTTGCAAATATTTTCTCCCATTCCGAGGGTTGTATTTTCGTCTTGTTTATGGTTTCCTTTGCTGTGCAAAAGCTTTTAAGTTTCATTAAGTTTCATTCCCATTTGTTTATTTCTGTTTTTATTTCCATTTCTGTAGGAGGTGGGTCAAAAAGGATCTTGCTGTGATTTATGTCATAGAGTGTTCTATGTTTTCCTCTAAGAGTTTTATAGCGTCTGGCCTTACATTTAGGTCTTTAATGCATTTTGAGTTAATTTTTTTGTGTGGCATTAGGGAGTGTTCTAATTTCATTCTTTTATATGTAGCTGTCCAGTTTTCCCAGCACCACTTATTGAAGAGACTGTCTTTTCTCCATTGTGTATCCTTGCCTCCTTTGTCATAGATTAGTTGACCATAGGTGCGTGGGTTTATCTCTGGGCTTTCTATCCTGTTCCTTTGATCCATATTTCTGTTTTTGCACCAGTACCATATTGTCTTGATTACTGTAGCTTTGTAGTATAGTCTGAAGTCAGGGGGTCTGATTCCTCCAGCTCTGTTTTTTTTCCCTCAAGACTGCTTTGGATATTAGGGGTCTTTGTGTCTCCATACAAATTTTAAGATTTTTGTTCTAGTTCTGTAAAAAAATGCCATTGGTAATTTGATAGGTGTTGCATTGAATCTGTAGATTGCTTTGGGTAGTATAGTCATTTTCACAATATTGATTCTTCCAATCCAAGAACATAGTATATCTCTCCATCTGTTTGTGTCATCTTTGATTTCTTTCATCAGTGTCTAATAGTTTTCTGAGTACAGGTCTTTGACCTTCTTAGGTAGGTTTATTCCTAGGTATTTTATTATTTTTGTTGCAGTGGTGAAGGGATTGTTTCCTTAATTTCTCTTTCTGATCTTTTGTTGTTAGTGTATAGGAATGCAGGAGATTTCTGTGCATTAATTTTGTATCCTGCAACTTTACCAAATTCATTGATTAGCTCTAGTAATTTTCTGGTGGCATTTTTAGGATTCTCTCTGTATAGTATGTCATCTGCAAGCAGAGACAGTTTTACATCTTGGTTTCCCATTTGTATTCCTTTTATTTCTTTTTCTTCTCTGATTGCTGTGGTTAGGACTTCCAAAACTGTGTTGAATAATAGTGGTGAGAGTGGACATCCTTGTCTTGTTCCTGATCTTAGAGGAAATGCTTTCAGTTTTTCACCATTGAGAATGTTTGCTGTGGGTTTGTCGTATATGGCCTTTATTATGTTGAGGTAAGTTCCCTCTATGCCCACTTTCTGGAGAGTTTTTATCATAAATGGGTGTTGAATTTTGTCAAAAGCTTTTTCTGCATCTATTGTGATGATCATATGGTTTTTCTTCTTTAATTTGTTAATATGGTGGATCACATTGATTCATTTGTGTTTATTGAAGAATCCTTGCATCCCTGGGATAAATCCCACTTGATCATGGTGTATGATCCTTTTAATGTGTTGTTGGATTCTGTTTGCTAGTATTTTTTTTGAGGATTTTTGCATCTATATTCATCAGTGATATTGGTCTGTAATTTTCTTTTTTTGTAGTATCTTTGTCTGGTTTTGGTATCAGGGTGATGATGGCCTCTTAGAATGATTTTGGGAGTGTTTCTTCCTCTGAAGTTTTTTGTAAGAGTTTGGGAAGGATGGGTGTTAGCTCTTCTCTAAATGTTTGATAGAATTCACCTGTGAAGCCATCTGTCCTAGACTTTGGTTTGTTGGAAGATGTTTAATCACAGTTTCAATTTCAATGCTTGTGATTGGTCTGTTCATATTTTCTGTTTCTTCCTGGTTCAGTCTTGGAAGGTTATACCTTTCCAAGAATTTGTCCATTTCTTTCAGGTTGTCTATTTTATTGGCATAGAGTTGTTTGTTGTAGTCTCTTAGGATGCTTTGTATTTCTGTGGTGTCCATTGTAACTTCTCCTTTTTCATTTCTAATTGTATTGATTTGAGTCCTCTCCCTCTTTTTCTTGACGTATCTAACTAAAGGTTTATCAATTTTGTTTATCTTCTCAAAGAACCAACTTTTAGTTTTATTGATCTTTGTTATTGTTTTGTTTGTTTCTGTTTCTTTATTATGCTCCTTTATGGTGTCTTTCCTTTAGCTAACTTTGGGTTTTGTTTGTTCTTCTTTCTCTGGTTCCTTTAGGTGTAAGGTTAGATTGTTTATTTGAGACGTTTCTTGAGGTAGGATTGTATTGCTATAAACTTCCCTCTTAGAACTGCTTTTGCTGCATTCCATAGGTTTTGGATCGTCGTTCTCATTTTCATTTGTCTGTAGGTAGTTTTTGATTTTCTCTTTGATTTCTTCAGTGATCTCGGTTATTTAGTAACATATTGTTTAGCCTCCATGTGTTTGTGTTTTTTACGTTTTTTTCCTTTTAATTGAATTCTAATCTCATAGTGTTGTGGTCAGAAAAGATGCTTGATATGATTTCAGTTTTCTTAAATTTACTGATGCTTGATTTGTGACCCAAGATGTGATCTATCCTGGAGAATGACCATGTGCACTTGAGAAGAAAGTGTAATCTGCTGTTTTTGGATGCAATGTCCTATAAGTATCAATTAAATCTACCTGGTCTGTTGTGTCATTTAAAGCTTGTGTTTACTTATTAATTTTCTGTCTGGATGATCTGTCCATTGGTGTAAGTGTGGTGTTAAAATCCCCCACTATTTTTGTGTTACTCTCGATTTCCTCTTTTATAGCTGTTAGCAGTTGTTTTGTGTATTGTGGTGCTCCTATGTTGGGTGCATATATATTTATAATTGTTATATCTTCTTCTTGGGTTGATCCCTTGATCATTATGTAGTGTCCTTCCTTGTGTCTTGTAACATTCTTTATTTTAAAGTCTATTTTAACTGATGTGAGTATTGCTACTCCAGCTTTCTTTTGATTTCCAGTTTTCATGGAATATCTTTTTCTATTCCCTCACTTTCAGTCTGTATGTGTCTGAAGTGGGTCTCTTGTAGACAGCATGTAGATGAGTCTTCTTTTTGTATCCATTCAGCAATCCTGTGTCTTTTGGTTGGAGCATGTAATCCAGTCACGTTTAAGGTAATTATCGATATGTACCTATTACCATTTTTTTAATTGTTATGGGTTTGTTTTTGTAGGTCCTTTTCTTCTCTTGTGTTTCCCACTTAGAGAAGTTCCTTTAGCATTTGTTGTAGAGCTGGTTTGGTGGTGCTGAATTCTCTTAGCTTTTGCTTGTCTGTAAAGGTTTTGATTTCTCCGTTGAATCTGAATGAGATCCTTACTGGGTAGAGTAATCTTGATTGTAGCTTCTACCGTTTCATTACTTTAAATATGTCCTGCCACACCCTTCTGGCTTGCAGAGTTTCTGCTGAGAAATCAGCTGTTAACCTTGTGAGAATTCCCTAGTATGTTATTTGTCGTTTTTCCCTTGCGGTTTTCAATAATTTTTCTTTGTCTTTAATTTTTGTCAGTTTGATTACTATGTGTTTCAGTGTGTTTCTCCTTGGGTTTATCCTGTATGGGACTCTCTGCATTTCCTGGACTTGGGTGGCTATTTCCTTTCCCATGTTAGGGAAGTTTTCAACTATAATCTCTTCAAATATTTTCTTGGGTCCATTCCTCTCTCTCTTCTCCTTCTGGGACTTCTATAATGCAAATGTTGTTGTGTTTAATGTTATCCCAGAGGTCTCTTAGGCTGTCTTCATTTGTTTTCATTCTTTTTCCTTTATTCTATTCCACAATGGTGAATTCCACCATTCTGTCTTCCAGGTCACTTATCCTTTCTTCTGCCTCAGTTATTATGCTATTGATTCCTTGTAGTGTAGTTTTCATTTCAGTTATTGTATTGTTCATCTCTGTTTGTTTGTTCTTTACTTCTGCTAGGTGTTTGTTCTTTAATTCTTCTAGGTCTTTGTTAAACATTTCTTGCATCTTCTCGATCTTTGCCAACTTTTCTTTTTCCAAGGTCCTGGATCATCTTCACTATCATTATTCTGAGTTCTTTTTCTGGAAGGTTGCCCACCTCCACTTCATTTAGTTGTTTTTCTGGGGTTTTATCTTGTTCCTTCATCTGGTACATAGTCCTCTTCCTTTTCATTTTGTCTGTCTTTCTGTGAATGTGCTTTTTGTTCTACAGGCTGCAGGGTTGTAGTTCTTCTGGCTTCTGCTGTCTGCCTTGTTGTGGATGAGGCTATCTAAGAGGCTTGTGCAAGCTTCCGGATGGGAGGGACTGGTGGTGGGTAGAGCTGACTGTTGCTCTGGTGGGCAGAGCTCAGTAAAACTTTAATCTGCTTGTCTGCTGATGGGTGGGGCTGGGTTCCCTCCCTGTTGGTTGTTTGGCCTGAGGCAACCCAGAACTGGAGCCTACCCGGCTCTTTGGTGGGGCTAATGGCAGACTGTAGGAGGGCTCACGCCAAGTAGTACTTCCCAGAAATTCTGCTGCCTGTGTCCTTGTCCCTGCGGTGAGCCACAACCACCCCCTGCGTCTGCAGGAGACCTTTGAACACTATCAGGTAGGTCTGGTTCAGTGTCCTTTGAGGTCACTGCTCCTTCCCCTGGGTCCCGATGCACACACTACTTTGTGTGTGCCCTCCAAGAGTGGAGTCTCTGTTTCCCCCAGTCCTAAGTTCTGCAATCCAATCCCGCTAGCCTTCAAAGTCTGATTTTCTAAGAATTCCTCCTCCCATTGCCAGACCCCCAGGTTGGGAAGCCAGATGTGGGGCTCAGAACCTTCACTCCAGTGGATGCACTTCTGTGGTATAAGTGTTCTCCAGTCTGTGAGTCACCCACGTAGCATTTATGGGATTTGACTTTATTGTGATTACACCCCTCCGACCATCTCATTGTGGCTTCTCCTTTGTCTTTGGATGTGGGGTATCTTTTTTGGTCAGTTCTAGTGTCTTCCTGTCGATGACTGTTCAGCTGTTAATTTTGATTCCAGTGCTCTTGCAAGAGGGAGTGAGCGCATGTCCTTCTAGTCCACCATGTTGAACCAATCTTTACTCTCATTTTTATTCCCAAGTACCTGAATGCTTCAGATATTCAAAATAATCATTACATTGGCACTGTTATTGGGGCTTCTTAGACAAGACATGGTACTATAAATCTGGGTGCCACATTTCATACGAAGTTGGATTTCAGTCGTGGAAAATTCTAGACTCCGTCTCTGCGTACATCTGCTGAATCTGTGATTATTCTGTGGTCTTTTGAGAAGAGCTGACTTCCTGTAAAATAGAAATCTTCTGAAATAATACAAGACCTGTTATTTATTCTCACACCTGTTTGCTCTAATATTACTGAGTAAGAAAGAGGTTGGAGTAGAAAAGTATTGAGTCTTCAGAAGGAAGGTGGGTTTTCCTTATTCTTGAGTCTCTGCAGACTATACTGTATCTCCTCTTCTCCTTCGTTTCCAGGTGATGCTCTTCTATAGGGATTCTACCCTCAAATTCAGCTGAACATTTACACAAGGCTCACTTATTTTACTTTACTTTACTTTACATTTTATTTATTTTATTTTATTTCATTTCAGTTTAATCATACCACCCTCTGAATTAGCCTTCTTATCCCTTTTTATGGGTGAGAAAACTTGAGATTGTGGTTATACAGGTAGTGGCAGAGCTGATCCCCAAACCTCGGCCTTCTTCTTCCAGGTCCAGTGGTCTGTTCCTGTCTCACCTCCTCTCTTCAGCCCAAATAAAACTCTTCCCTGAGCTATGCCATGATTTCAAGCCAACAGCCATGGCTCACCTGCAAAACCCTCTTTGTTCTGCCGAGCTCCCTGCCTGTTCCAAAGGAAGGTCCTGCTGGTTTGATTTATTCTCTTATTGAAAGCCCCTTCGTGATGCTGACCTGTAGCCTGGGACACTGACTGCGTCCCTCCCTGTCAAATAGTCACGTTTGCACGAGTTGATTTCTGCTTATCCCTCTCCCATCCCTTATGTTATAAACAATTTATGAGCGGGGATGAACACCTTTCTGTGTCCCCAGTAGAATCCAATATAAAGTCTTGCACCAGAGAGTGGAGACGGTCATTGAATTGACCTGAGACTCCCTGCAGAAGGCCTTACAGATACTGAAAGTCATTCCCTTCAACGGTTGCATTTTATGAGTTAGGAGGACCAAGTTCATCAAAGGATAAAGACGTTGCTAAGTGAACCTCTCCTTTTTGCTTCCCCCCTATGCTGAAGTATGTGCAGTAAGATAATGGATGAGTAAAAGTAAAATTCAGGGACAGATGGGGGGACATGTCAGTGAAAGTACCAGCCCCCCGAGAGCCATGAAAGAAAGCATTAAACTTCGCATCCAAGTGTAAACGAGAGTTGGTCTAGAGAGTATGGGACAGCAAGCCTGGAGGGTAAAGGATAAGGGAACCTGGATATAAACATCTGATACACAGAAGGCACCCCAAAATGTCTGGTGTCTAAGAGGACTGGTTCTTGTTTCTGCCCCTTGCTGGCCATATGAGTTTGAACTCTGAACTTAAAATCTCAGACTTCTCATCTGTTACACTGAAGATGATACTTTCAAACTCATTGGATTGTTATGCCACGTAAAGCATGGCTAGAAGGAAATAGGGCCAGGTTGGTAGGTAGAATAATAGTTCCCCAAAGAGCTCCACTTCCTGATCCCTGGAACCGGTGTGAATGTTCTTTTACATGGGAAAAGGGACTTTGCAGATGAGATTAGATTAAGGATTTGGGGGTGGGGAGATTGTCTTGGGTGATTTGGCTGGCCCAGTGTAGTCACGAGAGTCCTTGTGAGTGAAAGAGGGAAGTGGGAGAGTCAGAGTCAGGAGCTGGGAGGACAGAAGCAGAGGCTGGAGTGAAGTGACTGCTGGCTGTGAAGGTGGAGCGGGCAGTGAGCCAAGCAACGTGGGCCGCTCACAGAGTTTCTAAGCTTTAGGTTCTCATTGGTACTCACGTACTGTCACTGTACTGCACCTATTTTGGTTCTTCTTCTGAGCCATGGACCCCTTTGGCAGTGCGTTATGTAGTCTATGGACTGTTCCCATAACTCTCTTTTTAGTTCATAAACTCAGTACTATGACCCAGAAATTCCATTATATTGAATTACACTTAGCAAATACTAAAAACCTCCCAAATGTTGCGTTAAAGTAATGTTTGAACCTTAGTAACACATTAAAAAAGATCTTGTGGCAGGCCTTAAATCTGCTGTACTTTAGAAGTAATGAGCATAAATGATATTTCAACGCATCTCCAAAAACTGAAATGTGAGATGAAAATATTCCTGATATCTTTTGGTGATAAAACCGCAGGTACTGCTGATACTATTGCATTTCATTGCCTCATCATTGGAGGAACTGGTAGATTTCAATTTGAGCTTATGGAATGAAAATGTAATTTTTCCCCATCCTGGTTCAGTTGCCGTGTCTTCCAACTCCATTTCTGACTGTGGACCCCCTTGGGGCATGAATCCCTGGGCAGGGCATTTTGGAAAGACCACAAGGCAGTATAATGAAACTTCGAGATCTTAATACTTATATCAAGAGACAGTGTGTGTATTCTGTAAATCCTTGAGGATCGAAGGGACTGTAGGTCTATTAGGACAAGGATATGACTGCTCTGTTTCATTTGGAAAAGGGCAAGGGCTTTCTTGTACCAATTGAATTTTATTTGGGTGTCATGGTTTGAAACGTTATTTATAAAGCTAACTTACCAGGAGAGAAGACCTATCCAATAAACAGTAAGATAGGGTAGTGAGAGTGAAATTAATTCCATGTTAGCAAAGCATTAAACACAATGAAAGGAATGAATAGTGTTATAAGAATTTCAGTGCAGTTGCCTCTTAGAGGCAATTTTGGTTAAATAACAGTGGCCAGGAAAATTTTCTTGACCAACGATGAGTAAGAAGGTCCATTAAATTGTGCTGACCATTGTCACTGCGCAGTATCCACAGGTGAGCTTCAACCAGAGTTCCTAAGAGGAACTCATTAGCTAGCATATCAGATGGCTTATTTGGTGAGAGTTTTAGGCTTAGATAGGGCACATGGCTTTGCACATGGTAGGCATGCTCGTGGTTGTCAAATTCGTTTGGCTCAAGAACATTTTACACCATATTCACTACCTGGATGACATTTTGGAAAAGTCAATATTTGTTTTCACTGCATAATTTAGAAAGCTGTGGTAGCCCCAAGTAAACACGTAGCTTTTCAAAGCTGTCCACACCTGCCATGTAGCAGGAGCGAGCATGATACATTTTTATTTTGTTAACATGAGGCTCAATAGGTTTGCAGAATTAATACCAGTAGAGCTTTTCTGCAGGCGGTTTCCATTGCAGATTTACTGGAGGAAGGACTCGCAAATGTCTTTGTAAGTGATGGATTTGACAGCCGTGTCTCGAAATAGAAGACAGAGCTCTTAGTTACTTACCATGGTTTAAATAGTCAATATTTTCTCATTCGTCTTTCGGATAAAAAGTTACATAGGGACAAAACACCCCAATGAAGCATAGCTACTGGGAATGTGCCCTCGTGGATTCACTGTTTGTGGCAAGGTTTAAAACCGAGTGGCAGTGGGGTTTATTGTGAGGAGTGTTGCCTGAAGAGCTCACATAATTCACAATGCACAATGCATCTGAGACTGATTTTCTTCTGGGGGGAAAAAAAAAATCAAATGGCGTTGTCTTCATGGTCCGTAAATCTACAGCCATCATATCTTATTGTTGCTTTGATACTGTGTTTATTTCCTCAGTATTATCTCTAATAGCTCAGAATTTGTACTTAAATTAACAGCATGGTATATGTTGGCAGTGGTTCAAAAGCTATTGATTTTTGGCCGCGTTCTTTGGCATCAGTGAATGTATGGATGACATTCTTATAGATGAAAACAATGTAACTTGTAAGTATTAACTGTTAAAACAACAGCCATGAAAGTTGGTAAAATAATTTGCAGAATTGGTGTCCACAGTGCTAACAAAGGCTGTGTATCTGCATACCAGCTAAATTGGCACCTTCATATGGTGTAGCACAAACTGTTTATAGTTTCCATGGCTCAACAACTTTGAAATGAAATTCATCACCTTTTGTTTAATTGTGAAGGGTTAACTTTGTACATATAGTGAAACTTTAATAATATTTCATATCATATCTTACTATATCAAATTTGTATATTTCAGAACTGCCCAAAAGAAGCAACCAAATTATGTTGGCCACAAGTTATATTTCTAGATAAATAACTCTAAACTCCATACTGAACTTTAAATCCATGTCCAGATTATTTTGTTGTACTAGAATTTCATTGCATTGGTAAACTGAGTTCACAAACTGGCAATCCAAAAGAGACACTGTTGGCTGTGATTCATACTGATCCACTGTGCTTTCAGTGTTTTGATTGTACTTTAAAATGTTCAAATCCACTGCGATCATCATATTAGAACAGAATACGGGCACACCTCAGGGATAATGTAGGTTTGGTTCCAGACCACCGCAATAAAGAAAATATTGCAATAAAGCGAGTCACACTAATTTTTTGCTTTCCCAGCACATATAAAAGTTATGTTTACACTGTACTGTAGTCTGTTAAGTGGCAGAACAGACAGTTATCCAGCAACCCACGTGCAGCATCGTGGTGGACCATGGTCTTGGTCAGCAGAGCAATTGTGAATAAATCAACTTGCCCAGGACCGAATGATGGACCAGGGATTTTGGGTTCTCATTATTTCCCCAATCAAATCAGTTCCTCCTTTTCCCATTTGGAGGACTGAGTGTGAGAAGGCAGTAGTTTCAAACCAATTCTGCAGCAACACAGGGAGAGGAGTATTGCCCTTTGTAAACTATTCGTCTCTGTATTTCTCATTACCTAGCATAGCACATAATAGGCATTACCAAATAGATGGATGGATCTCATGTGTATTTATTTATTGAAGCCTGATAACTACAAAATATTATGGCTGTAGCTGCCATAGATATAAAGTGAGCTACCTTCATAATTCATCAGTGAAGGGAATTTTCAATAAAGATCTCTTTGGGCGGCATTTCAGGTACTCAGTTAGGCAGACAGGAACAAGGGGAAAAAAAATCACAGTGCCTAGAGAAGGGTGGAAAGTTACACTTAAGCTGGAGCAAACCATCCGATTAGAGTCCTCCTTTGCAATGTACAGCTCTTCATCGTACTAGTAAGCTTCGATTTTGACAGCAAGTTTCCAAAGAAGAAAGCAGTTGAAGTTCTGTTTCAAGTTCTATGTTGCGAAAATGTGGTAATTTAATTGAAAGAAAGGCTAACTTGGTCCCCACGGAGCCTTTCAAAAATGGGGCTGCTCTATGCACTACTGCTGTGTGGGAAAGCTAGGTGGTGTCTCAGATGTTCTCCTACTTAGAAATCATACTGTATGGGGGAAGGCTTCGCATTCTTCTGTAGGTGTCAGACGGTTTTCTCTGTGCTCTGTGTAGTTCAGCACTGTTGTGTTCTGGTTGCTCTTCAATGCAGAACTCTTCTAGGGCTTACATATTTATGACAACTTCAAGCCATGTGTTCCTCAGCTACTATCAGAATGAAGAAGAACTTTCAACTTCAACAGAGCCATACTCATCGTGCCAAAACACATTGCACAGTATCCATCTTCCCGTGTACTAGATTTTGTTGTTCTGAACTCACACTGAGTTATGACTTGCTGCTTTGTTTGGGGGAATTATCCTTCCTGCCACCAAAAAAAAAAAAAAAATCAACATGCTGCCTTTTATTTCTGGGCCAACGTACTGGGCTCTGAATAGGACACAGATTCATTTTGACCTTCTGATTTAGCATGTAAATTAGGATACTTGGAGCAGAAGGCTCCGTCTTTTCTTCCAGTTCCTGTGTGATGCCAGCAGATTGGTGTGAATCAAAATGGAATGCGTAGAAGCAGATACCATTTATAAAGTGTCACTTAGAGGAGGCTAACCTGCATATAAAAGTTAGCTAACTGGTGATATCAATTAGAATAGCTTTCCGTGTTGCTTAATACCACTATTATCATTTTGCAATAGAGTAAAAATATAATGTAATCCCTACCCTGTTAGTTCGAAAAATCTTGTGAACCTACGTGTGTGTCAGTATTCCTTAACTGTATTTACCTGCAGAAAACCCGGAAGCTCCCGGTGGCTGGTTTGCATCTTATACACACCATTGATTTCTGGGCTCCAGGAAAAAAAATACTACATGGATTTTATGTAAAGAATCTGAATGATTAAGGGAACACTTCAAATTCCAGGGTTTTTCCCCCTGGAAAAACCTATGAACAGGCTTTCTTAATTATCTAGATTAGAGGTTGGCAAAGTATGGCCCTTGCGCTAACTCTGGCCCACTACCTCTTTCTGTATGGTCTGTGAGCTAAGAATATTCTTTACATTTTTAAATGGTCATATTTCAAATGATTATTTAGGCATTGATATAATAGCCTTGATTCTCCTTCTTGGCTCTCAAAGCCTAACATAGTTACTGTTTGGTCTCTTAAGAAAGAGTTTGCCAACCTCTGATCTAGACTGTGGTGGTAAAACTCTGCCTAATTGCATTGCCATGATGGATATGTAGCAGGTAAAAAATGCCTTTCTGGGCCACGTTCATGCTGCCGTCAACAGGTAACTGTAGTAAGCAAAGGACCACTGCAGTTGGTGTTGTGAGTGGAGAAACTTTATAAACTAAGAAGGTTCTTAATTCCAGCTTTTCACATAAGCCACTGAACAGCCATCAGTGGAAAAGAGATGAGAGTGGTCCTCAACCTAAACCTGCATATTCCCCCCAAAGGCTGCCACAAAACCCACAGGGATTAGGGCTCATTCACAGCCACAAGGGATGGTCAGTTAGGCAAAGACAGAATGAAACAGGGATACATCAGCAAAATGGTAATTTCTGCTAATATTTTGGCCAGTGAGGATATGGGTGTGAATTTCACTTAGAAATCTACATGCCAGCGACAATAACTGAAAACAGTATTTATTAAATCTCCTAACTCCGTAAAAGTAAAACTCATGACCTTGGAAGGTAGGGGAGTAACCTTTCCTGGATTGTAAATCCAGAGCAGATCGGGCTGTGAGACTCTGGGGTCTTGAGGTCATGCAAGTTAATGGGGGGCTCTTTCGTACCAGGCAGCAGTGGCCATTTGACTCTTGCAAGCCCTATTAGCTCTGCACCTGTCGAAGGAGTGGCAGCTGCTCTCTTCCCCTCAATACTTGCCACACGCCCATGGCTTTGGTGACAAAGCTGACGTCCCATCATTTTGATCTCATGAGCTTGTCCTGTCCTTAGCCTTATTTTCAATTCCACATCTCGTTAATAATGATCGCAACTCATTTCTTCACGTGCTTCAGTTCTCATTAAATTTGTGCAAGATGCGCCTGGCAGAACTTGCTTTTCTTTCTCCCTTTAAGCTGTGACGAATCTTTCAAACGTGCCTTAATGAAATTCTTCAGAATCAGCCTTTGTGTCCTGGTGCCAGGCCCTGGAGAACTCAAAGCACCTGTGGAGCAAACCTGTTACAGAGATGAATGTGAACTGGGAGGCCGAGAACTCACACTTCCTGAGCGTGGCGGGTTGCTTAGACGCTCCCCGACTCACTTTTTTTCATATAAGCCAAACTGGATTTTCACAAAATCCATGCCATGCTTCCATTTGTTTAAAAGTTTGATTCTGTAAGTGACACTAAGATAGAGTGTGTCTAAGAAAATGGGCTTTATACCACAAACTTAAGTGCCTAAAACAACACAAGTGTATCATTTTATAGTTCTAGAGGTGAGAAGTCCTAAAATCAAGGTGTCCGCAGGGCTGGTTCCTTCTGGATGCTCTGGGGGGAGAATTTATTTCTTTGCCCTTTCCAGCTACTAGAGGCTATCCTCATTCCTTGGTGTGTGTCCTCCCATCATTTTGCCTTTTCTCTCTCTGCTTCCCTTGTCACATTGCCCTGTCTCTGACTCTGAGGCTCCTGCCTCCCTCTTACAAGGACCCTTGTGATTACCAGAAGAATCCAGAACAATCTCCCCATTTCAAGATCATTAACTTAGTCACACTTGCAAAGTCCCTTTGCCAGGTTCTGAGAATTAGGACGTGGACGTCTTGGGCGGTTGGGCGGGGCAGGGAGAGGGATGGCTTTGTTCTGTCCACCACATACTCCTAACATGTCTCTGTTCAAAAACCCTTCGATCGTTCCCTGTAGCCCAGAGAGTAAACTATTTTCAAGATGCATCTTTCTTTTAAAAATAAAACAAAGACTGCAAGAAAACTGGTTATCAGGAAACTCAGTGACATGTTTAAACTTAATTGTAATAACCATGTGGAAATTTAAATTTGCATATTTTATTATTTTCCTTGGTCCTGTTTTATTTTGTGTAACTTAATTTTACTAGTTCTGCTTTTCTGGAAAGAGGTTGATGATTTTATTCTTGTAAATGAATACGTTTACAGTTTTCTATCTTCCTATCTAAGGAAAAACCCAGTTCTTCCCTATTACGTCTTTCTTTCCTGTGTGTCTCCTTTACCTTCAAGAGAATGTTTCACTTCTGACACTTCTGGTCACCAAATGTGTGGAGGTTTTTTCCCCACATCGAGCAATTCTCTCTGATACCAGCTGGGTGTCCTACAATTTAATGCAATTCTTTTCTTTAAATTTTATTTTGTATTGGAGTATAGTTGACTTACAATGTTGTGTTAGTTTCAGGTGTACACCTGGGTCCACGTGAATGATTTTTTCTGGGTATACGCGAGGAGTGTGATATACAGATCATGTGGTCGTTCTATTTTCAGTTTTTTAAGGAGACTCCATACTGTTCTCCATCGTGGCTGTAATCAATTTACATTCCCCAAAACAGCGTCGGAGGGTTCCCTCTCTCCATGCCTTCTCCCACATTTATTGTTTGTAGTCTTTTTGATGATGGCCATTCTGACTGGTGAGAGGTGATACCTCGTTGTAGTTTTGATTTGGAGTTCTCTAATAATTAGCGATAGGGAGCAGCTTTTCATGTGCTTTAAAACAAAAACAAAAACAGTGTGCATTAAATTTGCCTCTTGAAATTGGCTTCTTTTTTTTTTTAACATCTTTATTGGGGTATAATTGCTTTACAATGGTGGGTTAGTTTCTGCTTTATAACAAAGTGAATCAGTTATACATATACATATGTTCCCATATCTCTTCCCTCTTGCGTCTCCCTCCCTCCCACCCTCCCTATCCCACCCCTCCAGGCGGTCACAAAGCACCAAGCCGATATCCCTGTGCCATGCGGCTGCTTCCCACTAGCTATCTACCTTACGTTTGGTAGTGTATATATGTCCATGCCTCTCTCTCGCCCTGTCACAGCTCACCCTTCCCCCTCCCCATATCCTCAAGTCCGTTTCTTGAAGGCCTGCCCTGTTTTGAATTCTTTTTCGATTACCTACCCCAGGACTTTTCTTGAAGGCAGGTGTTCTTCACAGCCCCGCAGGCCTTGCATTGAATATGAAGTGTCCATAAGCACCTGTTGTAAAGTTGTTGTTATGGGAAATGTCCACAAGGGGACAGCATTTCCTCATGCCCCACTAGGGTTACGCCTGCAACCAGAGCCTTAGAGAAAGTCTTGTCCTTGGGTCATAGATTTGAGTGTAATGTGTCAGAAGAAACACCCCAGGCCTTGTGTCTCCTTACTTCTTCCCCCTTACCCTTCACCCTGGCAGACAATTCCCAAACCCTGCCAAAACCGCTATGCTGAGCTTGCCGTCGTACTTAGGTGGGGAGACTCCGAGGAAGGAGGCTGCCCGTGGGAACCCCACCACCAGGAGACTTGGAGACCAGGGGACCTTTCAGAGCCCTTCCAGCCCAGAGGGTCCACCATCCTTTCTGTGCCCTAGGCTTGCTTTAGCTGTAGGAGGGCCCGCCTGCATCTGGAGATTGTGGTCCCATCCGCAGGGGACCAGGCACTCCAGGTCCAAAGGGGGCTCATTTGCAGGCACATCCTCCCCAGCTCCCTCTGCCCCATGACAGTCCAGCCTTGGAACCCAAGGCTGCTCCGGCTCCTGGGATGTGACACCAGCCCAGGTCACTGAGGCCTGAGGGGAATACTGTAGGCCTTCCTTCCCCGCTCCCTCCCTTTCTTTTAAAATTTTTCTTCTTATTTTTATTGGAATATAATTGATTTACAATGTTGTGTTTGTTTGGGGTGTACAGCAACCTGATTCAGTTATACATATACATATCTCTATTCTTTTTCAGATTCTTTTCCCATATAGGTTATTATCGAGTGTTGAGTAGAGTTCCCTGTGCTATGCAGTAGGTGCTTGTTGATTATCTATTTTATATATAGTAGTGTGTATATGAAATTGATGCCATTCTGACACAGTTTTCCCAGAGGTATGGTCAGACCTCACCAGTTAAGGGCTCAGCCCCACAAGACTGCCCCCTGGCTGCCCCCATGCACACCTCAGACATCAGTTGCAAGCCCAGGTTATTTTGACTAACTGGCAAGAGATTGGAGGTTCTAACAGCCCTCTCCTCGGGTTCAATTCATTTGCTAGAGCAGCTCTCAGGACTCAGAGAAACACTTACCTACATTTATTAGTTTGTTAAAGGGTATAATAAAGGATGCAGATGAACATTCAGGTGGAAGAGATGTGTAAGGTTAGGGTTGGGTACGGGGAAGGGTCAGTGCTTCCTTGCCGTCTCCCAGCTGCTCCCAGCCCCTCCACATGTTCAGCCAAGAAGCTCTCTGAACCCCATCCTTTGGGGTTCTTATGGAGGCTTCATTATGTAGCCATGATTGATTAAATCACTGGCCACTGGTGATTGAACTCGATCTCCAGCCCTTCTCCCCTCCTCAGAGGTTAGGGGATGTGACTGGAAATTCTGACCCTCTGATCATAGGGTTGGCTCCACTAGCAACCAGTTCCATCCTATGTACAGTCCACAGGTCACCTTATTAGCATAATAAAGGACACCTTTATCACTCTCAGCACTTAGGAAATTCCAAAGGTTTGGAGAGCTCTGTGCCAGAAATGGGAACAAAGACCAAATATGTATATTTCTTATGATAAATCACAATATCACCTTTCTGTATATAGAGTCTAAAAATACTGAGTAGCACCCCTATTTTCTTTTTGGAAGTAGTAAGGTATTGGAACCCTACAATCAGGCCTTTGCTCCCCTATAGTTTGGCCAAAAAAAAAAATTTTTTTTTTCAGCTCCATCCCCTAGTCACCAGCCTATATAAATCTGCAACCAGCATGTGGTTTCTTTAGGGTATGGAGGTTTTGTAAATTTTTTCGTATAATTCCTTGTTTTATTTAGGTCTCTTTCCAAGTGGCAGAAACTCATCCAGTTTGTCTTGAGCAAAAGGGGCACATGGTGGCTCTTGCGAAGGCAGAGTCTGCTGTGTTTAGAGCTCGATTGAGCTTCAAACAATCGCTCCAAGATGCAGTTTTTCTCTGCTTTTTGCCTCTGCTTTCTTCTGGATTTTATTTTTATTTTTAGGGTCCATGTGGTGGCAAGAAAGTAGCTCAATCCTTACATCCATTCCAGTTTCATTGTCATGGGATGGAGCAATATACTTGTTAGTTGGGTATATGACTGGGTTAGCTCTAACTGGGCCTGCTTGGGTAGACTTGAACTCATCACTAAACCAATTATTGTTTTTGTTTTTTGGTTTTTTTAATGTTACTGAAGTATAGTTGATTTACAATGTTGTGTTAATTTCTGCTGTACAGTAAAGTGATTCAATTATACATATATATATTCTTTTTCATATTCTTTTCCATTATGGTTTATCACAGGATACTGCATATAGTTCCCTGTGCTATACAGTAAGACCTTATTGTTTACTAAACCAATTATTGTGACACGGGGGGCAAGTGCAAGGCACTGACATCTTAGGTTTGGGTCATAGGATCTGTAACTGGAGCTGGAAGGCAGGGCCCCGCCTGAATCATGAGATTGAAAATAGGGAAGGCCTTTTACTGAAGGAGAAACAGGCTCTTACTAGCATGGAAGGCACTGGATGCTGAGTGGCCCCAAATTAACAGCTGTTGGAATTGGCCCATCTAGAATGCTTTCTGCCTTCTCCGTTATTAGTATCTGCACCTGTTCTTTAATGTCTAGCTAAAACTTTACCTCTTCTCAGAGTCCTTCCTGCAGGACTCCCAGCACAAAATGATCTGAAATTTATCTGATTATTTATGAGTCTGTCCATTCATTTAACAAACATCTAAAGTATGTTCATCTCTCAGACCCTGTGTGCTGAGCACAGAAATGCTGATTATTTCCTCTGAGGGACTTACTATGTAGTGGAGGTGACTGGCATTTCACAGGTAATTATAGGTGTGATGAGTGTTACAGCGGGAGAAGGGGTGGGAGAATTTAACAGGAACGTTTAGTCTGCGGGATCTGAGAGGGCTTCGGTGAGGAGGTGTTATTTAACGTGGATCCCAGAATTACCTAGATACAGATGAGGATTTTTTAGGATAAGGGGAATGGACTGTTGTAGATGGGAGGAAGTAGAAAGGCCCAGAAACTGTCATACACCAAGGGTCTCAAAGTCCTCTGTCTGGGAGGATGAATCATTGAAAGAAGCCGGCCAGGATGAGGACAATGCATGTTGGCAGCGTTGTGAGTCAAAAGGCTATTTCAAGTCGCTTTGTCCTCTCAGCTCTAGTCCAGGTTGCCAGATCTTCTGTTTCTGAAGAGTTTTTATTTCACATTTGCCAATTCAAAAATTTTGGCAATGGATTAAAATTTTAAAAACACTGTATGGGCAAAATAAAATTCTGCGGGCTAAAGTGGTCCTTTGTCTAGGTTTGCTACCTCTGCTGCACGTGAATCTGTTCAGGTAGTTAAAACCTGTAATCTCTGGACTCCACTCCCAAGAAGTTCTAACTTGAGATCGCTGGGATGAAGCTTTGTTTTCCCAATTTTTAACCAGTGTTCCTTCCATGAGATTCTTTTGCTAATGTTTTTAAGCCCATGCTTTGAGAAACACCATTAAAGGAAATGAAAGAAATTTAACAGGACTAGACTGTAGAACTTGGGAAGGAAAGAGAAGCAAAGTCTGGTCCTACAGACCTTATAGGATATGGCGTGTGAGGTTTGGATTTTATCCGGAATTTAATGGGAAACCATTGAAAGTTTTAAGGAGAAAAGAGTGTTTTGCTAGAGTGGGCTTGATACTGGCTCATGAAAGCTGATTGTTCCTTTTTCAAAATTTGTGCAAGCAACTGGTTAAACCATTGGTAGCTTGAAATCTGCCATGGTGGGACTGTTTGCACTGTGGAAATCGGCAAATGCCACAAGTCACTCTTCCTACCCTTGAGAGGGTTGTTAAATACTTACCATACGTCATTGAGTGTGTTCATCAGATTTCTATGTTTGTATTTATATGTACATATGTATATTATATATATATTTATTTTTAAAGATGGCACTTAAAAAATTATTTATTTGGTTGCACTGGGTCTTAGTTGCAGCTCGCCAGCTTCTTAGTTGTGGCTTTCCGGCTCCTTAGCTGTGGTATGTGGGCTCCTAGTTGTGGCATGCAAACTCCCAGTTAAGGCATGCATGTGGGATCTAGTTCCCTGACCAGGGATTGAACCCAGGCCCCCTGCATTGGGAGCACAGAGTCTTAACCACTGCTCCCCCAGAGAAGTCCCTATATATATTTAATATATAAAAATATATTTATATAGTACATACATTATATATATATATATACATACACATGTAGACTCACATGTATATAATTTCAAAGATCCATCTGGCTGCATTGTGGCGAGTGGATTGGCGAGGGCAAGATGGAAGATGTAATAGTCTAGGTGAGAAATTACGATGGCAGAGGAAAGAGATGAGTAACTCGATGTATAAGCTTTTGCCTCAAAACTTACGGCTTAAAACATGAGCATTTATTCAGCTCACTCTTCCTCTGGACAGTTCTCTCGGTTTGTGACAAGCCATTGGTTTGACTGGGTTTACCTGTCTGAGATCACTTGGAAGGTCAGCTAGGGGCTGACTGGTCAGGATGGCTCTACTTACTTGTCTGAGGTTGGGTGGCTGCTGGCTGGGTGAGGGGGTGAGGGGACCACGTGTCTCTCGTCATCCAGAATTATCCAGGGCTTGTTCACAGGGCAGCGAGTTAAAAGAACAGCAAGAAGGCAAGTCTTAACACGCAAGTGCTTTTTCACTGTTTGCTGATGTCATATTGGCCAAAGCAAGTCACAAGTCTAACCCTGATTCAGGTGTGGAAAAAGACTCCAGCTCTTGATGGGAGAAGTTACGAACTCACATTGCAAGGGCACAGATGAAGGGAGGGGAGGAATTTGTGGCCAAGTTGGCAATCCACCATGATGGATTTATGAGGTAGGAGACAGTGTTGTCAGGGCACTGGTGATTGAATGTGGGAGGTGAGGGAGAAGTAAGAGTGAGGCACAATTAGTTAACTTGTGTGTTCATGTCATCTGCTCCCAACCAGAATATACATACAGGACAGAGAGCATTAAAAAGTGTAAGAAACTATCGCCCAACACCTTGAACGGTGGTGATTTCTACCTCTTAGGCACATATTTGCTGTCTAATTAAGTAAAATCATCCTCTTCTCAATTTTGTCACCTGCCTGAGTTTGATCAAGTCATAGCACCAGTTTTGCTACACATGGAATCTTACTTCATGTTCTTCATTTCCTTACAAATAAACCTTGCTCAGAACTTCGCTGTTCCAGAAAGTCCTACCTGAAAAATAACATGTACACACCCTGGTTCTTCCTGCCGTGATGCATTTGATAATCATGTACGTTGAGATCTCGCTCTTTGGCCTCGGTCCTTTGTGTGTGTATGTGTATAGGTCAAGATGATTTGTAATTCTACTAACAATATACAGTGTTGTGATGTCCACTGTTATATTTATCCAGTGAATGGAGTAGAGAAGCTTGTGTGCTCCATGGGGATGGGATCTCTTCCACTCAGAGCTACATCCCTGGTGCTTGCAACGTGTTGGATACACGGTGGCCTGCAAATACCTATTCGTTGAAAGAGGGAGCCCTTGGGATTTATTCTGTAGTTCATGGACTCATATATCTGACTTTCTTCTCTAAACAAGAATGCGGAAGCACATCAGAAAACCAGCTTCCTTTCAAAGGCTACTTCCTTTGCTCCTCTAATTCCTCAGGAATTTCCATATCTGGAGAAACACTTCTGCCAGAAAAGTGTGTTTTATGCTTGTTCTTTCTGTAACCTTCAGTTCTTGTCCAAGTCACAATAAAAATCGAAGTATGTTTTTGAGTGCTAGTAAAGCACTTATAGCACTCTGAATTTAATTTTTCAAAATTAATTGTGATTTCCCTATTGAAGCATAAACCTGATTCAAAAGCACAGGCTTAGTTTAGGCTGTATAACTCTTGGTAGCCTATGTTTTTTCATCTGCATCAACACTTGGTTCTACAGTAGCTGTATTTTTTTTTTCTCTCTTTGTCTTTGATGCGGTCAATTCCTGCTGCTCTTTGCCTTAGTGGAGTTAAGTGGATGATCATTAAAAAAAATAAAAAAAGAATCAGAGTCGTTCGGCCACATTCAATAAAGGGGTTACAGCATGCTTTCTGAGGGGTGGAGTGTATGTGTGTGTGTGTGTATATATATATATATATATCTCCCCACCCCTTGATTCCAAATGATTAACAAAGACATCTTCTTGGCTCTCAGTTACCCTTATAACTTCAGGTAGGCCTAAGCCGTTCACTAAGATCAATACATAATGTGGAATATTGAAAGAAATGTGAAGAAAGGAGGGAGCCATGGAAAGCAGGGAGAAGTGATAATGGAAATGGAAGGAGATGGAAGAGCAGACCAGTGGTCAATCGGGGGAAGGAGATAAAGTCATCTGAAGGCCAGAGCTGTCCCTGTTATTTTTATTTAATTGCGAGTGAGGATCTTTAAAGTTACCTGTGTTACTTTATAATAATGCAGCATGTATTTAACATGGGTCAAATACAGTGATCTTTATACACCCTGTAGCTTTTCAAAGTACAAGGTAAGAAAGGAAGACAGCCGGGGTGAAGACAGACCTCCCCGTGTTAGTGATTAGTTCTCCAGGCAGGGGTAAATCGAAGGGAAATAAATGACACAAAGCGGGGCTTCCCTGGTGGCGCAGTGGTTGAGAGTCTGTCTGCCGATGCAGCAGACACGGGTTCGTGCCCTGGTCTGGGAAGATCCCACATGCCGCGGAGCGGCTGGGCCCGTGAGCCATGGCCGCTGAGCCTGCGCGTCCGGAGCCTGTGCTCCGCCACGGGAGAGGCCACAACAGTGAGAGGCCCGCGTACCGCAAAAAAAAAAAAAAAGACACAAAGCAACTGGTGCCGTCTTTCCTTAGCTTGTATTCATGGAGAGTGACTCCTTATAACGTGAAGTCTGTATTCTCATCAATGGCAAAATCCATTGTCATATGCCTACCAATGTTCAGTAAAAGATCCTAGAACTTTCAAGAGCACCTTTTATTCCAAAGAGAGGAGTTTGAAAAAATAACGGGTTGCACAGGTCAGGATCCTAGCAGCATCTCAGGGAATAAGAGGTGTTTATGTCCCATTGATTGGGACAACCTGCCCACTTTTATATATTTTTTAAAGTTTTTTTTTTTGGTCGCGCCATGCGGCTTGCGGGATCTTAGTTCCCCAACCAGGGATCGAACCCAGGCCCCCTGCAGTGGAAGCACTGACTCCCAACCACCGGACCACCAGGGAACTCCCTGCCCACTTTTAAATGACTCATCGGGGACAGGGTGTAAGTGGAGCAGCTTCACCATTCCAGTGTCTTGACTTTTTTTTTTGATTACGCCGTTAAATACAGTGAGGCTACCTCTTGAGTTATTATGTAGATTGGCAGGTAAAGATGGCATTTTCTGAATTTCACTTTATCTGATTTGGAATCCCACTTTATGTGCTTACATTTGATTCATTGTTGTAGAGTGAATTAAACTTGCATATGAGGTGGAGTTTTTAAAATCCATAACTCAGGCACAGCAATAAAAATGGCAGCTCCCTTTTTTAAAAAACTGGCTCAAAGTCTCACTCATTCCTTTTGCAAAAGATCGTAATTGTTACTCTCTGTGAAGTTCAGCTAACTGTTGCAGGAGAGCATTGGTTCATGCTAAATGTTTCTAATGTTCTCTTGCTCAAAATTAAAATGCCATTTTTGCCATTTAGCTTTCTGACTAATCATTGCCTAAATGGCTGTTGGATTTCCAAATTGGGCTGCCTGTCTCTGAACTATCAAATAGGATTGCTTATCTGAAAGGGTTTGCTGCAAACCCAAACCCTGAAACGAATTACAAGCAGGCAATTAAAACAGGGCGTTTTTCAGTAGAGCAGTGATCATCTGAGTGCACTTATTGGGCCTGTATTCTCTTAATTATGCAGTCTGTTTAGTGGAATTTAAAAACAATAGTCCAGTCTCCTTTTCTGTTTAGCAAATGTTGGGGTCATGCCCACGGACTATCTTCTTTTTTCTGAACTTTTCAAACGATCTCATTCGAAGATCTGTCTCCCAGTGGAGGTTTTGGATAAGTCAGCTTCTACTTCCCTGACATCAGAGAGCGATTAACTGCCTGTATTTGCTTGCCAAACTTGAGATGCTTTGCGAGGTCCAGAAAAATAAAAGCAGAAATATAGGAAAAAAGTAATCCCACTATTAAGAGACAGTATAACCCATTGATCTCACAGAAGTAGTAGCACAGCTGTACAGGGATAATGAAGAGACTGAGGAGGCTTTTTACCTGTGTGTAGATGGCCATCAATTGAATAGAAATATGAAAGTGTCAAACTCATTTCATTTTAGTGTTTGAGATTCTGCTCGAATTTAAGATGAAAGGTCTGAGTTTCATTAGGAATGGAAGCAAAGTTGTATCTTCAGAACACATTTTGTTCATTATAAATGGCATTTCTTTTAATCCAGTTAATTTGAAAACATTTTAGATGAAAATTATTGCTTCGTGAAGAACAACGATTATAAAATGACATGAGCAACTTTAGAGCATTTTAGGAACCTAGAAGATTTTCATGAACCAAAATCAGGGCAAGAGACAGCATAAATCAATCTGATTTTTTTCCCTGAAATTTTGAAAGCTTTGCAGGGATTTATCTTGGGGGTATGAGTGCATCGTATTTTGAATTTCAAAGAAAGAATGTTATCTCACTGTTAGAAAAAGCCCTTCATTCCATTGTCTTTTGTAGACGTTTGCAAAGTTTGCTGCATGCTAGGATCATCAGGGAAGTTTTTAAAAATCCTGATGCTCCGGTCATATCCCAGACCATGAAATGAGGATACATGCCACCAAAATTGAAATTTCGTTTCTGTCTCTTCTAAAAAAATTTCTTTGACTTATTGAGGAAGAAAATGACTGTGAATGGGTGAGTCTACATATGTAGTTGTAGCTAATGTTCTCAACCGAAAATAGAAATAAGGTTATATTTGATATTTTCTTTCTACTAATGATGATGAGTTATCGGTTTTTTGTCTATGAACCTCTATCCTTGTTAAGTACTATTTAATAATGTGGTATCAGGCCAGCATTTCATTTTATGAATAAGTGAAATGAGCTTGCAAGGATGGATGTTGAAGGTATTTTTCTAAGAACAATTAAGATTGCTCAATACTTCAGAAACTCTAGACAACTAATGAAATCCGTTGGTAGATTGTTGAGTTTTGAAAGTACCCTGATTTTTCTGCTGGTCTAAGGGTTTTGTTAGAATGTGAATCTCTGCGTTGGGGTGCAGGGGTGTGATTGACAGGAGGGATTGTAAGCTGGTGGCTTGTGAGACATATTTGGCCCAAATATGTGCTGTGTTCAGTCTGCACAGTGTTTCAGTGTGGGAATATCATGTCAAAATCCTGATTTCTAGTTTCTATCAAAATATTAGCATATCTTCTTAGACTAGGTGGTTTTAACAGATATACATAGGACATGTCATCCAAAAACAACAGAATACATATTCTTCTCCAGTGCACATGGAATGTTCTCCAGGATAGCTCATATGTTAGGCCACCAAACAATCATAATAAATTTAAGATTGAAATCATATCAAGCATCTTTTCCAACCACAGTCATATAAAACTAGAAATCAATTTCAGGAAGAAAACTGGAAAATTCAAAAGTATGTGGAGATTATATCACGTACTACTGAACAACCAATGGATCAAAGAAGAAATCAAAAGAGAAATTAAAAAATACCTTAAGACAAATGAAAATACAACATACCAAACTTAAAAGATGTAGCAAAAGCAGTTCTAATGGGAAAGTTCATAGCGATAAATGCCTACATCAAGAAACAAGAAAAATCTCAAATAAACAACCCAACTGTACACATCAAGTAACTAGACAAAGAACAAATGAAGCCCAAAGTTAGTAAAAGAAAGGAAATAATAAAGATTAGAGTGGAAATAAATGAAATAAAGATTACAAAGACAATGGGAAAGATCAGTGAAAATAAGTGCTGGTTCTTGAAAAGATAAACAAAACTGACAAACCTTTAGCTAGACTCACCAAGAGAAAAAGAGAGGGGACTCAAAATCAGAAATGGAAGAGGAGACATTACGACTGATACAACAGAAATACAAAAGATCATAAGAGACTTCTATGAACAACTGTGCCTAGACAAGAGTTGCTCCCATTTGTTTCTGTGCCTTATTAGGTTATATGGCTGTTCCTCTCATTTACTTTATAGTCTTTAAGATTGCTGCTTCATGTGAGGCAGGATATAGTTTTTTTTTTTTTCCTTGAGTGTCCGGTTCTTCTGATGGAAACAAATCTATATTTTTTCTTCTCCTTTACCCTCTTCAAATGATGGTGTGTTCCAACAAAGAGGAATATCATCCTTTGCTGTAGTAGTTGTCTAAGTCTGCCATAACAAAGTACCACAAACAGGGTAGCTTTAAACAACAGAAATTTATTCTATCATTTCTGGAGGCTAAAAGTCTGAAATTGATGTGTTGACAGTGCCATGCTCCCCTTGAAGGCTCCAGGGGAGTGTCCTTCCTTGCCTCTTCCGAGGGTTGTCCTTGGGTGGATGCTGCAGCACTTCAGCCTCTGCCTCCATCATCACACTCTGTGCATCTCTTTATTCACATGGCATTTTCCTCTTCTTATTTATAAGGACACCAGTCATATTAGATTAGACCTCATATTAACTTGACTACATCTGCTAAAACGTTATTTCCAAGCAAGGTCACATTTACAGGTGCTGAGGGTTAGGATTTCAGCATGTCTTTTTGGGGGACACAGTTCAACACACATCACTTGCATTGAACCGAGAGCAGAACCAGCATGACCAATGGCTCCTGGGCCATAGGTAGTGAGGTGGTTAGGGTGAAGCTCTTTTATGGACCACGTCACCTGATACCAACCCACAGTAATAGATGACTCCAGCCCAGTGACCTTGTTTTAGTTCTTTACCACATTCTTTCCTGTTTCGATCACATGTCTCTATAAGAGTCTCTGTCTATATGCAGCTGCCTTATTCTCCCATTAAGCCACTGCACATATTGAGGGTTTGCCATAAATATTTCAAAAGGAAATAAGTATGCTGTTAGGGGGTGAGCATGGATGCCAGAGAGCCGAAAGTTACCAAAGTAGGATTCCTGATGCTTTCTTCCTTCCTACATTAGTGCTGAGGTGATACAAAAGGTGGGAGAGATTCTTTTAAATGTTTTACTGATTCTGGTTCATCCTCTCCCATTTGACCCCAAGTTTCTGAATCCAATGGTTTCAGCCATTTTGCTTTATTACTGTGCCATTGTAATAGTTCCTGGTTGGTTGTTCCACTTATGTCTAATTTGAAGTCATTTGTACAATTAATTCAGGGAATCCCCATATCCATGTAAATGTGGCTCTGACTTTCCACCTAAGAATTTGCTGTGTAATGCAAGTCACCTGAGTATAATCAGCCTTGTTCTTCAACACAGAAAGGGTTCTTCTTTGGTTAAATTGTAAGTATTCTCATTTTAGCTAATCTGATAGTCTCTGTCTTCTAATTAGTGTGTTTAGATCATTTACATTTAATGTAATTATTGATATATTTGGACTTAGGCCTACCATTTTATTCTTTGTTTTCTGTTTGTAACTTTTGATTTTCTTTGTTCCCCTCTCTTGCCTTCTTTGGGGTCATTTGAATAATTTTTAATACATTCTATTTTAATCTGTCTATTAGCTTTTTGGCTATATCTCTTTGCATTTTTTAAGGGATTGCTCTACAGCTTAAAAAGTACCTACTAATCTTTCACAGTCACTTTACAGTTAATATTTTGACACAATGAGCAAAATGTAGAAGGCTTACAAGCATATAGGTCCATTTAGCCTCCTTTCTTTATATTACTTTATTTATATTATATTACTTTATATATTATATATGTAATATATTATATCTATGTACATTGAAAACTCTACCAGATAATGTTATATTTTTTGCTTTCAACAGTCATCCACATTTTTAAAAATTGAAGAGGAGAGAAATAGACTATTTACTCAGATAATTACCATTTATCTGTTGTTCTTCCTTCAGTGATGAAGTTCCAAATTTCTCTCTGATATGATTTCCCTTTACCCTGAAGAATATCCTTTAGCTTTTCTTTTAGCGAAAATCTGTCCCGACAAATTGTACTCTCCTTTTAGAGGTATGTGGTCACCATGGTTTCATTGATATGTGTGAGTATGTGTTGAATGTGTGCTTTTCTCTTGTTTCCTGATGAGAACCAAAGTTAATTTGTCCAATGGGAATTTCTTTTTTCCATGCCTCTTGTGTGCCCAGCACTGATATTCATCAGAGAGTGAACAAAACAGAAGAATAACTTTGCCCTCTTGAGGCTTACATCATGTGTGGAGGGAGATAGGCAGCAAATAAGCAAATAAAGCATGGTGAGTCAAATGTCATGAGTTCTATGTGAAAAAATAGAGCAGGGGTCAGAGATGGACTTTTAAAAAGGTTGGTAAAAAAGATGACCTCTCTGAGAAGGGAATGTGAGAGTAAAGACTCAAATCAGGTGAAGGAACCAGCCCTGATAATATCTGGGGGAAGAATGTTCCAGGTGAGGGAACAGCAAGTACAGATGTCCTGAGACAGAGGGTGACTGGTATGTGTGAGGAGCAGCAAGGAGGCCAGTGTGGCCCTGCTAGTGAGGAAGAAGGGTGGTGAGGCATGCAGGAATAGTGCCAGATAGGTGAAGATGTGGCCATAGAGATGGTACTGTGAAAAAGGTTTAAGAAAGACCAACCATTTGTTACGCCACAGCATGAGACTGATGTAGGGAAAGCTGTATTTTATATTTAATACTTCATTCTTCTTGGGCTATAATAAAGGTCAGAAAACTCAAATACCTAAGACTAGTCTTGTGTTCTACTGAAATATGTTAAGTGTAGGCCTAGCATTGCAATCTTCCAATTTTGCCGAACAAGCTGGAGATAGACCATTCAGTTACTTGTCTCGACTTGTAAATACTGACAACTGAAAAATTACAAATGTTTTGGAGCTCTGAGCCAAACATAACACCCATGGGCCAGAATTGGGCTACCTTTGTTTAAGTGCTGGCTTGGAAGCTTTGTCGTACAATAAGCAGCTCCATTCCACCGCTCTTTAAAGAAAACAGTAGTTTGTGCATCGATTATTGTAAATCTGATTTGCGCTCCTATGCCCTCTTCTGTTTAATGTTGTAGTCAAGCACTATATACCACAGTAACTTGGAAGAAAAATGTTTTCTTTTCCGGTGTGTCTGTCTGTAGCGTAGATTAGGTGTTGACCCCCTGGTCGGGTGGGTCGTGGGCCTCCGGTTTGTAAGTGGTTCAAGGATGAGTCCGGTGACGCCTCTGGGTGTCCACTCCGCCCTTCTTTCCTCCTTACGTGGCAGATTTTGGACATTCATCTGACTTTATTGCCGAGAGGTTTATTACACTTAGCACAGCTTTCTCTACAGCCTGGTGATATAAGTGTGATTGTTATCTTCTCATCCTTCTTCGCTCTCCCTTTTATTAGATGAAAACCTCTGGTATAAATATGTGACAGGGAGGGCATGCATTTTTCCTTCTTCTTAGCCTAATGGATGAACAGCTGGGAGTTAATGAGCTTTTAATAGTGGGTGTAGGGGGTTAGTTTGTTGCAATTTCACTCTCCACTGAATACTCTGAGGTCTCCTTGTTTTTCTGTTTCTCTTTAACATTAGCTTTATTTATTAAACACCTGTTTAAAATTCACTCTGCATGGAGGGAACATACTGTTCTTTGGATCACCTTGGTCTCAACTGACTCTCCTTTAATTGTAAGGCTCCTGTGGAACTTCATATAAGGTTTTTATCTTCATTTTTAAGGGCCTTAAAATTGTTTTACAGGATTAAGTTTTTATTTAGCAGAGAATTTTTTAAGTTCACATGAGCATTTGTATGTATATTTTTTGACCCTTTTTATTTTTTCTACTCTGACCTTAAAGGCAAACAAGACAAAAGCCTTTTTCCACTCATATATTTTGTAGCAATGTTCTTAGCCTTTATTTCTCATTTATCCTTTTCCCTTAAATTAACTTTTCTTCATACCTATCCATTGTAAATCCTGGGTCATAAAATGATTTCCTGTAGCTTAAAAAAAAATCATTAGTGATAATACCCAACTTTTATGCGGTTTATGCATTACTATATAAACCTTACAAATCACTTTCAATGCATCTGCATTTTCTCATTTAGTATTCACAAATATCTTCTGAGGTGAGCCCGACAAGTATTATTACCACTTTACAAAGTAGAAAACCAAGACTGATGGTCAAGGTTAAGTGGTTATAAAAGCTAATACATGTAAATAGTAAAATTTGAAACCGTACTAAGGATACACAAGTTTCCCTACCTAGAGGTAAACATAACCATTTTCATGCATTTCTTCCAGTAGTTTTCCATGCATGTTCAAACTTGTCTATAGTTTTTTTTTATTTTTCCCTTAACAAAGAAGATAATGTTCTCCATAGTTCTGCAACTTGCTTTATTTACTTAATTGTGTGGGTGGAAATTGAACATATATGATCACAGATCCTGCAGCTTTCCCTCCCACATTGTGGGGACTTAGCATAGTTTATTTAACCATCCCCTACTGGTGGACATTTAGGTTGTTTACAGTTTTTTAGAACTAGGGAAGAGGACTGGTCTGAAGAGACTTGTACATGATCTTCGCGTATATATTGGAAATACGCCTGTTTCTAGACAGATAGGCAAATTCCTAGGAGTAGAATTGCTGAGCTATCAGGTAGATGCATTTAAAATTTTGATGCATATTTCTAAAGGTGTCCTATTATTTCACTACAATATTTACACAGTATAACAGTGTACACGAAAGATTACACCTTCCCTTACAACTAGTCTAATACATTAAATCATAAAGCTTTTTTAAATTGACAGTCTGAGTTGTTTTAATTTGCATTTCTTTAATTAGTGAGGTTGATCATCTTTTCATATGGTTATAAGCAATTTGTATCAGTATTTCATTTACAGTTCTCTGTTCCGTTATTTATGTTTTTTTAATTCTCTTAATAACTTTAAGAGCCCTGTGGACTGAAGAACACATCTGTCCTGTTGCAACTATTTTCCCCAATTTATCATTTGTGTTTTGACCTTTTTTTATTAAAAAAAAAAAAACCAATTTTTATTACAAGAGTAAACGTGGTCATTATGATACCGACCAGGGTTCTTGGTCTTCCCCATCAACAGAAGTTGACTAGAGGCCAGACAAGAAATAGGGGCAAGGCTTTATTGGGGCCCCTGCTGCAGCAGCGGGGAGACAAGAGCAAACAACAGGTGCCCTTACTTGTTCTTTGAGGGGAGGCGAGCTTGTTCCTTACATGGAGTGAGGGTAGGGGTGTGTCCAGGGGTCGGGCCAGAGGGGTAGCTTAGGTGTTTTGCCCACCCCTTAGGTGCTGTTGTGTGCAGGGGGCATGCACAGTACCCTGCTTTTGCTCCGGACACCCTGATTCTGCTCCAGGCTCTTCAAAAGTGGCAGTTGGGTTTTTAGGTCTCTTTGTATCTTTTGGGTGCAGAATTTGCCCCAACTGCATGCACACAGTTATTTTTAGTCCCATGTAGTTTCTCTGTATTTTGTTGCTGGAGGAGAGGTGTGTCCAGGTGCAAGCATTGCAGCACTGCGGCAAAGGGTCCCAGGTCCCAGCCTGTCTCAATTATAAGATTAAAGTTGGGAAAATCTGAAAAGCAAAAAGAAGAAAATGAAAGTCACCATAATTCTGTCATTTAGTGACCACTTTTGTTTTTTCATAGAAAGTTCTAGTCTTTTTCTGGTATGCGTGTGTGTGATAATTGTGTTTCAAAGTTTGTTTTATCTTGCAGTTTCTGGAGCCACCTGGCGTGTCAAAAAACTAGGTGGGAAGCTCTGAAGCAGATCCATTAACTTGTTTGTATCACCTCCCTTTTTCCATTTCTTTAAGAAGGAAAATCCTCAGTGCTTATGAGGATCCTTTTCTCGTTTCTCTAGGGAGGGTGTAAATGGGCCTCTCCCTGTTAGATCTTTGCTCACATGGTTGAAGCTCCCAAACTGGATGGAGCTCCTTTGTCTATATTTGTCTGATTTTGAGACTGTCTGACTTTGTTTTCGTTTGTTGTTGGGGACGTAATTATTGGACTTAAGGATCACTCTCTGCCTCTCAGCTTGCATTGTCTTTTTTTTTAAAGTCAGGTTTATTAACACATAATTTACATATACACAATTACCCTTTTCAATGTACAGTTTGATGAGTTTTGATAAATATATATAGTTTGTTTAATCATTGTAATCGAGATACAGAAAATTTCCATCACCCCCAAAATTATCCTTGGGCACTTAGGACATCTACCCTGTCCCCCAACACCCAGCTCTGATTTCTGTCCTTATAATTTTGCTATTTCTAGATTGACATATAGATAGAATCATACAGTATGTAGACTTCAGAGTCTGGCTTCTTTCACTCCCATAATGCACTTAACATTCATCCATGTTGTTGTGTATCAGTAGTTAATTCATTTTTATTGTTCAGTAATAGTATTCCATTGTATGGATATACCACAGTTTGCTTATCTATTCACCAGATGATGGACATTGGGGATGTTTACACTTTTTGACTATTATGAAAACAACTGCTATAATCATTCATATACGTCTTTGTATAGAAATATGCTTTCATTTCTCTTGGGTGAATACTGAGGAATTAGATTGCTGGGTTGTATGGTAATCATATGGCTAACTTTGTAATAAACTGCAAACTTGCCTCCCATAGTGCCTATTACCATTTTGCATTCCCACCAATGATGTATGAGAATTCTAGCTGGTCCTCATTCTCAACAGCAGTTGCTTTTGTCACTTTTATGATTTTAGCCATTCTAGTAGATACCTAGTGGTATCTTACCATGGCTGTAATTTGCATTCCTCTGATAAATGTTGGTGTTGTGAATACTGTTAAATTGTCTATTGGTAGATTTTCTTTGTTGAAATGTCTCTTTAATGTTGTGTCTGTTTTTCAGTGAGAGGATGTGTTTATTTTTTTGCCTTATTATTGAGTTGGAAGAGTTCTTTATATATTCTAGATAAAAGCCATTTATTAGATATGTTTTCCAAATTATTTTTCCCAATATGTGTCTTATAATTTAATTTTTAAATGTTTTTTGATGAGTTTTTAATTCTCAAGGGGTCCGTTTTATCTATTTTTGGTTCCTGGCATATAATTTTGGTGTCATAAGAATCCATTTCTAAATCCACCCTAGTGGAGATTTACTCCTATGTTTTCTTTTTTTTTTTTCCCTCTTTATTTTTTTTTAACATCTTTATTGGAGTATAATTGCTTTACTATGGTGTGTTAGTTTCTGCTTTATGTCAAAGTGAATCAGCTATATGTATACATATATGCCCTCCCTCTTGTGTCTCTCTCCCACCTCCCTATCCCACTCCTCTAGGTGGTCACAAAGCACTGAGCTGATCTCCCTGTGCTATGCAGCTGCTTCCCACTAGCTATCGATTTTACAGTTGGTAGTGTATATATGTCCATGCCACTCTCTCACTTCGTCCCAGCTTACCCTTCCCCCTCCCCGTGTCCTCAAGTCCGTTCTCTACATCTGCGTCTTTATTCCTGTCCTCTGCCCCTAGGTTCTTCAGAACCATTTTTTTTTTAGATTCCATGTATATGTGTTAGCATACGGTATTTGTTTTTCTCTTTCTGGCTTACTTCACTCTGTATGACAGACTCTGGGTCCATCCACCTTACTACTCCTGTGTTTTCTTATAAAAGTTTTAAAGTTTTAGCTCTTATTGGTTTGCTAGATTTTAAATGCACATTTACATCTATGTTTATGAGAGATATTGGTCTGTGATTTTCTTTGATTATAATGTTTTTGTTTGGTTTTGACATCAGGGTAATGCTGGCCACATAAAATGAGGTAGTTAGTAAATGTTCCCATATCTTCTGTTTCCTTTCAGGGTTTATGTAGAATGAGTGTTAATGCTTCCTTAAATGTTTCTAGAAATTCAGCAGTAAAATCATCTAACATCTGGTTTTCTTGGCAGGAAGGTTTTAAAATAAAAATTCATTCTCTTAATTAGGTATAAGGATACTCAGGTTATCTATATCTTTTTGAATGAGCTTTGGTAAGTTGGTGTTTTTCAGGGCATTCTTCTGATAAGTTATCAAATTTACTGGCATAAAGATGTTTGTAATATTCACTTATCCTTTTAATGTCAGTAAGACCTGTAGTGATGTTTCCTCTTCTGTTATTGATATTGGCATTACGTATTTTTTTCTCTTTTGTTCTTGATCATTCTGGGGAAATTTAAGAAGTTAATTGGCCTTTTCAAAGAGCAAACTTTTGTTTTACTTATTATCCCCTATTATTTTTCTGTGATCTCTTTCATTACTGTATGCTCTTGTTATTTTCTTCCTATTGCTTGCTTTGGGTTTAATCTGCTTTCCTTTTTATAGTTTCTTCATATGAAATCATAAACTTTCAACTTGAGGCTTTTCTTTTTTCTTAATACAAGCACCTAGTTATATAAGTTTACTTGAGCTAGCTGTGTCCCACAAATTTTTGACATGTTGTGTTTTCATTTTCATTCAACATGTTTTTGATTTAATTCTTGTGATTTATTTGACCAATTAAACAATGTGTAGTTTAATTTCAATAGTTGGAATATTTTCTAAATATTTTTCTGTTACTTATTTCTAGTTTAATTCCTTTGTGGACAGAGAACATACTTGGCATGATTTCTGTCTTTTTAAGTTTTTAGAGATTTTTTTTAAATGGCCTAGAATATAATTTATCTTGGTGAATGTTCCATGTGCACCTAAAAATGTGTATTTTGATGTTCCCTGGAGTTGTTCCATAAACGTCAGTTATGCTAGTTATTTTTTATTGATTTGTTCATTACTAGTAGTAGAGGTTTGAAGCTTCTTTTTATAATTGTGAATTTTTCTCTTTGTTGCATGAGTTTTTGCTTTGTGTATTTTGAAACTTTGGTATTGGATGCATACACATTTAGGATTATTATGTCCTCTTGATACATATTAACCTTTCTATGAGCACAAAGTTCCGATTTTTACTTCTAGTAATATTACTTTTTCTGAAATTCATGTGGTCTAATAATAAATAGCTACTCCATTCTTTCATTAGTGGTGTATTTTTGCATGGTATATTTTTTCCATCCTTTTCCTTTTAAGCAGTCTGTATCTTTATATTTAAAGTAGACAGCATATAGTTGGGTTTTGTTGTATATACATTCTAACAATCTCTTCCTTTAATTGGTGTATTTAATGACTTATATTTAACATTTATATACATGTTTGGTTTTAAATCTAGTACATTATTTTTTTCTCCTTCTTTCATATGTTTTTAATTTCTTTTTTTCTCTTGCCTGTTTTGAATTGAGTATTTTTCATGATTGTATTTTTCCCTCTATTATTAGTAATTATCTATGCCTTTTTCTCACACAGTTTTTTAGTGGTTATTTTCACCTGGCCTACACTATCCAAATTGATAGGCACTATCCATGTACGGCCAGTTAAATTTAATTTTTTAATTAATTAAAGTTAAATATAATTCCCATTTCATATCCTTAGGTGGACTAACCACGTTTCCCGTGTGCAGTATTCACATGTGGCCAGTGGCTACTGTATTGGGTAGGACAGATTTGAGACATTTCCATCATCAAAGAATGTTTTCTTATATAGTACTGCTGTGGCGTTGAACATAGACAAGTTTAATTTCTCATAGTCTAGCTTTACATAATATACCAACCCATGTACAGTGTAAGAGCCTTACCGTAGTGTGCTTTCATTTCATCCATCTTTCGTGTGATGGTTTAAACCCTTTAATATATTGCTATTTTTGCCTTTGATGGTCAGTTATAATTTAAAGAGATTAAAAGTGAGAAAAATATCTCTCATATTTAACTACATTTCTACCATTTCCAACACACCTTATTTATCTGTATGAATCCATATTTCCATCCAGTGTTAAATGCCTTCTCCCCAGAGAAACTCCTTGATTTTTCTGTTTTGCTGATCTGCTGGCATTAATTTCTCTTGCTTTTTGTTTGTCTGAGAAAGTTTTTATTTTGCCTTCTCTTTTTCTTACTGTTCAGGTCACAACATATTCTAATTCTTTTCATGATTTCTTCTTGACTCAATGATTATTTAGTAGTATGTTGTTTAATATCCAAATGTTTTTCCTGCTTATCTTAGTATTATTTGTTTCCAGTTTAATTAAACTGTGTTCAGTTATCATGCTTTTTATGATTTCAATAATTCTAAATTAATTGAGACTTAATTATGGCACACAATATGGTCTATTCTGGTATACATTATTTTGGACACATATGTACGTTTTTTCTGTTGTTGAGTAGAGTGTTCTTTAAATAATAAGTCAAGTTGGTTGATAGCGCTGTTCTGGTTTTCTGTGTCTTTGTTGATTTCATCTTGTTGTTCTAATAGTTGTTGAGAGAAGGGGTGAAAATTTTCACTTTGAATGGTAGATTTATCTATTTTTCCTTTTATTCCATGACTTTGCTTCGTGTATTTTTAAGCTCTATTGTATACCCTTTAATGTATTCTATTTCCCTCTGTTAAATTTACCTTTTTTTTAATAATGAAATGTCCCTCTTTATTCATGGCAATGCATATTGTTTAGAAATATAATCTATCTACTATTAATAAAATGATTTGAATCTTTTTATGCTTACTCTTTTGATGATATATCTTTTTTCAGTTCAGTTACTTCCTACCTTTCTGTTCCTTAAGGGGTGTCTCTTGTAGATAGCATATATTTGGGCCTTGTTTTTATTCTGTCCTTTCTGAGAGTCTCTGCCTTTTAACTGAATTCCATAATCCACTACCATTTACTCTAAGTATTGCTCTGTTTGGGTTTGAGTCTACCAGTTTATTGTTTGTTTTTTCTTGCTCCTTCTCTTTTTCTGTCCCTCCATTTCCTCCTTCCTGTCATTTCTGAATAATTTTTTGGAATTCTACTTTAATTTTCCTGTTGTGTTTTGCCTTTGATTTTGAACACAGAATTCTGGGTTGACAGTTTTTTTCTCTGTACTTTAATGATGTTGCTCCCTTGTCTTCTGGGTCATTTTTTCTTGATTTCTTATGTGAATCTCATAATTTTTTTTGTTTTTTTGTTTTGTTTTGTTTTTGCTGAATATGAGACAGTGTGTATAGAACAGGAGACTAAGACGCTATTTATGACTAGAAATAGGCCCTTCCCTTCTTCTATCAGGCCATAAGTCGAGTCAGTCTAGTCTGTCAGTTGAGCTGGATTTGTTTTTTTCTTGTTGCTCTTATTACCCTCAGTGCCTCCGAGCCTTCCCATCCCTTCAGCAGTGGAGTGATGCCACCTTATGCTTAGTGGGGGACCTGTTTTATCAGAGCATTTTTCCCCATTGCTTCTGCTTCACCCCCAGCAGGTCCCATATACCCATGACACGTGGCAGCCTCCCTCCCTGCTCTTGTCCCCTCCCCAGTGGTAGACTGATGGTGTTCATTATTCATGGTACGTCCTGTGGGGAACAGGGCTTCTCGTCTCTTTGACTCCAGCTTCAGTCTTAGGCAGGTCCTGCATGCCTGAGCTTCAGGGGTGGGGCTTTCTCAAAGCCCTTTTGCTTCTGCTCCTCGCTCCATGGTGGCTGAACTTACTCTGGTATCTGTGGGGGAAGGTTATGTGGGCGGGAGTAGGTTGCCTGCCTTTCTCCTCTGCCCGCTCCGACCAGTGCTTCTGATCTTTATAGGATCCTGGCAATGAGTGGGTTTTCCTATTTTCCCCCCAGTGGCAAGTGGCTTTTGTCTGATGGCAGGGTGGGCAAGCACACTCAGGTTTTCAACCTCCTTGATGGTGATCACAACCTTTGTCTGGGACTGCACATAACTTCTGCAGAGTATGAGAGAAGGTTCTAGAACAATGAGTCTTGTGTGTTCCCCAGTGGCTGCTGATCACCAGTCTGACATCTGTACCGCCTTGGGAGTTTCTCTCTGTCCTAGGCGGTCCCTAGTCTTGCTTGTGAGCACCCAGTGGAGGACCTTGGAAAAGAGTGAGTGCAAATTTCCCTTGTGCCTGGGGCTCCCCGCTTACACTGGGCCTTTAACAAATGGTTAACATTTCAGTTGTTTTCTTCTCGTCTGCTTTTGTGGCCGCCACCACAAGAAAACTTCCCCTCTTCTGTCAAAAGGCACACAAGGCACACAATTCGCGTCCTCAGAGGTACTTGCCATCCTTTGGAATTCAGTTCACCCAAGTTCTTTGTGACTCTCTGATAGGCTCAGGAAACTAGTGACTTTGTAGGTGGTCTGGCTTTTTGTTTTTTATGGTGGGAGTGGCTTTCTTTTGTCGTTTTCACAAGCAGAGCCCCCTTCTGTGTTCAACTGTTTATTTTTGGTTTTGCCACATAATTTCCTTTTCAGGCAAACGTATAAGTTTTCTCCCATAGGCCTCTGAGGTTTATGTTTTGACTAGAAAGGGTGTCCTTACTACAAAAGGAGAAGAAAAACCTCTCATGTTTTCTAATAGTGCGTCTCCATTTTATTATTTTATGTTCAATTCTTTCATCCACCTGGAGTGTGCATTGGCGTGTAGCATAATATATTAATTCAGATTGATTTTTTCCGAGTGGCTGTCTAGTTGACCTAATACCATTTGTTGATTTCATCTTTGACCTACTGCTTCTCACACATGTGCCATTAAGGCGTGGAAGACAGGATTCAGGTCATGCTTAAACTTTACTGGTATTCCATTTAAGCACATTGTCTTTATTTACTTTCTGCTGTTGTTGCTTGAGAGTACACAGCATGAAGAGAGTTTTCCTCTCCACAAGCAGTGCCTCTGTGTTCATGGTTTTATCTTCCTTTCCTCCAGTTCAAGAACAATTTCAAATGGGATAATACGTATTAAATACTCAGTAAAGCAGCCTCCTACTGAAGTAAGTGGTAATTCCCACCTACCTAATCCTTGGGACAGAATGAAAGAATTCTGTAATGCTAACAATATACTGTGTTAGGCATCATCTGTGAATTCCAGTGTTTTGTTGCTGATTGAACATAACAGGTAATTCTAGGAGTGAACGCCTCCTTCCAGAGGCTTCCTTTCCAAGTATTGCCACCTCTTCTAGGATGGGAGCTTGGCAGGGGGATTCCTACTAGGGGGATTCCGCTAGCCTTCCCAACATCTACCCTAGGTCTAGAGTGATCAGACTAGTTCATCTCTTAGATGAAGAAGCAAGGTCTATTTGTGTTTGGTTTCTCCTTCCAGATGCTTTGTTTCTGTATAAACACTATTTTTTTGGCAAAAATGTTGACAGCACTATTCTGATATTAGGCCATCGCTGACTCCTTGGTCCAGTTCTCTCACTGGCTCTGTGTTCCGTCATCACTGTTCTCAGTCTTCCTTGCTTCCTCTCCTCCTTAACCTCTTCTTAAGCTCCCCTACTCTTAGTCTCCCTCTACCCCCAATTTCATTAAAATTCTAATGAAATTGTCTCTATTACACAATATTAATTTACCTGTTGTAGTATAAGGACAGATACATCTGGTCTTTGTCCCTGATTCCTGGCACAGGGCTTCAGAGACCCTTGGGATTTCCTGAGTGATAGGACTGCGTTTGTTATCCTAATAAGGTGACTCATTATGGGTCCCAAGATAACTTCAGGATGGAGACTGGTCACCAGAAAGGTCAGGCATGTGATCAGAAGGTTGGAGGATTTAGCCTCCTGACCTCTGGGTAGAGGAGGAGAACTGGAGATTGAGTTCACTTATATGGTCAGATTTAATCAATCATGATTGTGCAATGAAATCTCAATAAAAACTTCAGACACTGAAGTTTAGAGGAGCTTTCTGGTTGGTGAACATACTGATGTGCCACGAGGGAGACGTGCCCTGAATCCAAGGGGAGAGGGTGTGGAAGCTCCTTGTCGAGGACCCTTCCAGACTTGGCCCAATGTGCAGTTTTTATAATAAAACTGTAATTATAAGCATAGTGCTTTGTGAGTTCTGCAAGTAGTTATGGAGAATTATTAAAGCTAAGAGGTACGTGGGAGCCCCCAAATTTGTAGCCAAGTTGTCCAGAGTGCCAGGTGACCTGGCGTCGGAAGTGGGGGCAGTCTTGTAGAGGATTTTGCCCTTGACCTGTGGGACTGGGTCAGAATTGTATTACAGTATGACCCAGTTGGGGTGGAAATTGAGTTCTTGGTCTTAAAGGGACTCCTCCTTGTTATAGGGGGCACCATGTACTCTTTTGGGAATGACTCTTCAACTTCCAGCTGAAGTTAAATCTTACTTTTTATTTTAGTAGATGCTTTCTTATCTAGGTGATTGAGACCAATAGTTGTTTGGCTAAGTGAGAAAGTCACTTAGAGAAGGAATTGTTAAAAAAATGTAAAATATGCTTAAATATTTTATTTGAACTTAATACCTATAAGTATACATTGATTTACCAATCATTTGATGTTCGATTAAGATCTTTTCTTTGAGCAGGGATCTAATGTCTGAATTCCATATGGTCTTGTTGCCATAAAGCTCACCTACTGTGTGTCATCCCCAAATTCTGGGTTCTTTGTAAAAATGAAGTGTGGACCTAAGATATGTGTGAAGCCTTACAAAATTAAAGAAAAAAATCTCGGGCTTCCCTGGTGGCGCAGTGGTTGAGAGTCGGCTTGCCGATGCAGGGGACACGGGTTTGTGCCCCGGTCTGGGAGGATCCCACATGCCGTGGAACGGCTGGGCCCGTGAGCCATGGCCGCTGAGCCTGCGCGTCCAGAGCCTGTGCTCCGCAACGGGAGAGGCCACAGCGGTGAGAGGCCCGCGCACCGCAAAAAAAAAAAAAAAAATCTCTGTTACCTGCTCTTACATTTGCCTTGCCTACAATTTTTTTTTTTTTTTTGGCTGAGCTGTGTGGCATGTGGGATCTTAGTTCTCTGACCAAGGATCGAACCTGTGTCTCCTGCATTGGGAGCACGGAGTCTTAACCACTGGACCACCAGGGAAACCCCAGTTGCCTACATCGTATTTGATTGCATTTTCACAATTTGCCTTTGAGTCTTTCCAAGCATTTGTCTTCCTTTGGAGAGGAAATAACTCTTTCAGCTTACAGAACATTCAATTAAGTCACATAATTCCAGTTACACTACAAATGGTGTCACTGTGTTTGGTAATACACTCTTAATTTTGATGAGCAGGCAGCTCAGTTGTTGCTCCCCCTGTGTGAGAGCGTTAAGTGTGCCGTGGCGATTCATCAGAAAAGTCTAGAAAGTCATTGGGTGGTTTAGTAATCACACTTAGAACAACTTGGGGCCTTTTTTGCATACTTTAGGTTGACATCTAAAAATTCTTCCTCATTTGTAAAATTTTATTGGAATATCTCTTCATGAGATGAATATTGGAGAGGGAACTGTCAATAACACCACATTTCAAACTCTCCTTTTATTGGGTGTTAATTCAGAAATGTTTATTCCTAATCCCATAGTGAGATATGGGCTGCCCAAAAGTTATTCTTTCTTTGTAAAGTTAGAGAAGGTGAGGTGGGCCTGGAGAGCAGGCATGTACCTTCATCATAGGCACATCCTACATTTTTCGGTTAAAAAGATGTTTGGAGTATAGTCTAGACATTGACTCGCTTAAAGCTGAATATGGGGGTACCCCTTGGAAAATCTGTGTTTTTCTAAGGGTTCACATACCCTCATTTGAAAACTGCTATTTTAGAACATTGATCAAGAGAGCTTTGGCTTTATTGATTTCCATTTTTATAATTGATTTTATTTTCTTTAATTATAAGAATGAATCCTGGCCTATTCTGAAACTTCTCTTCCTCAGTCTCATTCCTCAGAGATAATCATTGTTATCAGCAGTGGTTTACTGTAGTGGATTTTTTTCTGACCATTTCAAAACATGTTGTCATCAACTTGCCCTGAGTGGTCACAAACTTCTGTACCCTTACAGCATTTAAAATGTATAATCCCCACAAATTACCCCTACTTTCACCTCTCTTTGACTTTCATTCGTAAAGCCATCATGTATTCAGGTGGAAGCCATTTTTGACAAAGTCTTTTTACCTAGAATTTCATTAAAAGCAAATGAAACAAAACAAAGATCCCAAATGAACCAACAAATTAAAATCCAGGATATCAAAGGCTTGGCATTTGAATATAATTATATTTGGATTTTTAAAAATGAGTCTGAATCCATGATGAGCCTAGAGAACGGGCACACAGTCTCTTCCCTGGGTTT
The DNA here is from genome assembly GCF_039906515.1 of Pseudorca crassidens. Classification (NCBI taxonomy): domain Eukaryota; kingdom Metazoa; phylum Chordata; class Mammalia; order Artiodactyla; family Delphinidae; genus Pseudorca; species Pseudorca crassidens. The sequence goes on along the minus strand of NC_090305.1, from coordinate 85,920,454 downwards.
TCACGATATAAATATCCTACTGGCTCAGGTTTGTTGGCCGCTGATGAAGCTTTGTGTAGCGGTTATCTTCCAGTATTAGTAGTAAGCCATATATGCCAAAGAAAATCGAAAGGATGGAGCTCCTTAATTCAAGAAGAACTTACTGCTTACCATAGGGATCCAGTCATGAATAAGGGAGTTGTGTTCCCTGCCCTGATGAAACTGATAGTCTAAGAGATGGTGCCCAGAAAAAAAATGAATGTCAATTAAGTATTATTTTATACTCACTGGGATTGTCTCTTTTGTCTTGGAAGTTTTAACAAGAATTTTTAGTCAGTATTCACGTAAGGAATTGTGTATGCACACGGGTGTGTGACTGCTTAAGTAGATCTGAGAAATGCTCGTAAAGATAAATTTTCTTTTAACCTGAAAATAACTTTAGTATTCTAGAAAAACTTTACTGAAAATAGAAAGCTTACTTAGACATAGTTATCTAGTGCTAACGAGTCAGTTAATGTATGTGTACGTATGTATGCACGCATGTACGTGTATGTATGTATGCATGGATGTATGTAAGGACTTAGCTATGAATGTAAGATACTGTGGCTTTGGAAATCATCTGGCTGGTTAAAATTTCAAAATACATGATTAAATTTATCAGAGTAATACTGGTGTCTATTTGAAAAAGCATCAGCCTCACCTCTCTGTCCCTGGTCCCATTCTCCAGCTGCAAATGCTGTTTTCCTTTTTTTTTAAGATTTTATTTTATTTTAAAATTTTTATTTTATATTGGAGTATACTTGATTTACAATGTTGTGTTACTTTCAGGTGTACAGCAAAGTGATTCAGTTATACATATACATATATCCATTCTTTTTCAGATTCCTCTCCCATATAGGTTATTACAGAATATTGAGTGGAGTTCCCTGTTCTATACAGTAGGTCCTTGTTAATTATGTATTTTATATATAGTAGTGTGTACACGTTAATTCCAAATTCCTAATTTATCCTTCCCGCCCCCACCTCTCCCCTTTGGTAACCATAAGTTTGTTTTCTATGTCTGTGAGTCTGTTTTGTAAATAAGTTCATTTGTATCACTTTTTAGATTCCACATAGAAGTGATATCATATGATATTTGTCTTTCTCTGACTTACTTCACTTAGTATAATAATCTCTAGGTCCATCCACGTTGCTGCAAATGGCATTATTTCATCCTTTTTTATGGCCGAGTAATATTCCATTGTATATATATACCACATCTTCTTTATCCATTTCTCTGTCGAGGGACATTTAGTTTGCTTCTGTGGCCTGGCTATTGTACATAGTGCTGCAGTGGACATTGGGGTGCATGTATATTTTTGAATTATGGTTTTCTCCAGAAATATGGCTACAAAACAGCTGCAAATACTGTTTTCTTTTTTTACATCTTAGATTTTGTTAATATCACATTTCTAAGCAATATGCATATACTGTGATTTATTGACTCAACAAGTTTAAATCTTATGTATTAAACTTCTAGATAAAGAATACATGTCCCTTCTTGGATAGTTTTATCGTTTATTTGCATGCATAAATGTTTTTAGCTTATGCATCATATCAAATTCCTTTTTGTTTCAGAGATTGTCTCCATTCTGACTGCTTCTTCCACTGTGTCTAGCTGAAAGACTGACCCTCTGGCTTTGTTTCTGTTTCATCTGTCTTTTGGATTGATTTCCTTCTTTTCCCTTGTCTCTCTCTTTTTGAGCTTTACTCTTTTGTTTTTTTTTTTTGCTACAGCATATCCTTCAGTAAATTCCTAAACAATTGGGTTCATGAAACTAAAACGTTTGAGACAATGTTTGAAAATTTATTGATAGTTTTGTTGGGTTTAGCAGTCTTTTCCTTTAGAATTTTGAAAGCATAACTCAATTGCTTTTTAGCATATAGTGTTGTTTTTGGGAAGTCTAATAAAATTGTTTTATTCTTTTTCCACATGTTAGTATTTTTCCCCTGGCTTTTCAAAGCTATTACCCTTTTGTTTTGTTTTTGTTGTTGTTATTCTGAGCAGTCTAAAATTTCATGCAGATGTATCTTGGCATAGGTCTGCTCTTCATTCTGTTTCTGGGCACTAACTGGATTCAAGTCCTTCTGATTTGGATATGTATTGCTTTGATGATATCCTCATTACACTTTTTGTTGTTGTTTTCTATCTCTGGAGTAGGATATTGGGACATTTGGATTGTTTTTATAAGCATTTATTGTTTGTGTTAATGATTTCCATCTCTTTATCTTCATTTTTTGAATTTTATGAGAGATTTTCATTGGTTTCATCTATTAAAAAATTCCCAAGAGTGCTTTTTCATTATCAGATTAATTTTGTTATCATAGCATTTTGCAGTACCAGATTACCTGGATTTGAGATGTGGTGTGTTGTTGTTTTTTGAATACTTGATAGATGGCTTTGTAAAGTTTTGTTTGATTCCCTTCCCTTACCTATTGTCAAAGATTTAATGAGACTATATCTCTATCTCTATATATCTATCTATACACATATGTATATGTTCTATAACTATGAGATTTTATATATATTATACTACATATAAAACTAGTAGAGGTATATATTATATATTAAATATTAATAAACAGACTATTTGGCACATCCTAAATGTTAATCATTTCCTCCTCCTCCTTTTCTTTTGGAGTCATACTGCTACTGTTTGTACTCTTAGGTCTTTGTTCCTTGAGTTAACTCTGTGTCCTCTAGTTTTATTTTTTCTATTTTGTTTATTTTAGTGTTTTTCATATTGGAGACTTTCTCTCAGTGTCGTTCCTCCTTATAGAAGAGTGGAATCTCTGAATATGTATAGGACTTGGTGACCAGTGGAATTTGTTTTTGAGTATATTGGTGGTCAGCCAAGCCTTCTGCTTTGAGCCCCATGCCTTGAAGGACCTATTGAGGTCCTTGGAAGTGAATCAGTCTCATTCCCCCACTCCTGCTGTCTCAGTCAGTCACTCCTAATTCACCTTCTTTCCATCTCCCAAAACACTATTAAATGTTTCTCACTTGTTGATATCTCCACTTTTATTCTTTGCTCTTGTGAGTTCAAATCTTTTGTCTTCCTTAACTGTCATATTTGTTGGGTCTTAGAAAGGAGAGAACATCGACATAGGTGGGTGATTTACCATTTTTTGGGAAATAAAAAATTAAAACATCTATTGAAAATTGGTTCTGCTAAGTTGCTGTTAAGGAAAGGTTCATGGTGACATGTCAGGGTAGCATATCAGAATGCTATTTTATTGATTATTCTGGGCTTAGATACTTAGTGACATGTATAACATGAGAACAAAAATAATGTTTATAAGAGTTTAAATAACAACTGAAATATTGTTTAGGTTATGATAAAAAAAACATGCAGCATTTTGCTGGAGTCTGTTTTAGTTAGAAGTAAAATAGAACAAAATTTTCTGAGGGAAAATGTTAAAAAATACATATATACTTTTTAGGTTTAAAATGTACAAGTGGAAGCTTATCACCAATTTCTACATGCACATAGATTTATTTATTTTTGTCCACGGAGACGGTTCTGCATATAAATTTAGTAGAAGAACGGTTAAGAAATCTATCCAACTGTGCATGAAGGGGCTTGCAGGGACTAAAACAAGTCCTTTTGTTTATTTTTAACTCTCCATTTGGCTTTATTCTAACTTTAGCATATATATACACTAGTTGTGTAACAGGCTCTTTGAAACTGAACACAGCCATTTCACTCCTCCTTCTGTCTTCTTTTTCTTTCTTTCTCTTTCTTTGTTTTCTCTTTTTTCTTTTTCCTTTCTTCCCTCCTTCCTTTCTTTCTCTCTCTCTCTCTCTCCCTCTCTCTCTCCCTCTCCCTCTCCCTCTCTCTCTTTCTCTTTCTGTCTTTCTTTCACTTAGCTATCCCCCTGATTTGTGGGAGTGCTAGGAAAGGGGTGGGTGGAGCATGCCTGGGGCTGGGAAGGAAGGTGCCAGTAAATCGTAATGTCAGTTCTTTACTTCATCAGCTACCGCTATGGGAGAGGCTTTTTGCAATCTCTCCTATCTTTCTGCAATTATGTTCTCCTTTCAAAAGAAAAAGGGGCTCAGTCTGATCAGCTGAACATGGGGAGCCACTTTATTTGATTTCCTGTGCCCCAGTGATCCTGCTGAGTTGAAAACCTTTAAAAGTACTAGGCAATGATGAAACCGGGAGCCAGAGAGATAGAAACCGGAGGGCCCGGTGTAGTCCAGTGCAATGGAGATGGGAGTCATGATTCACATCGTTGGAGATGCCCTAAATTTGGCAGCAACAGGCTTTTAATGGGAGAGCTAAGGGTTTAAGGAGGCATTAAATGAAAACTTTTCGGGAAATAAGGAATTCATGCACCAGGTGGGGAAAAATTAAAACAAAGGTTGCTGACTGTTTCAAATCTTTAATTCAATAAATAACCGTTGGTAAGGGGACCATTATAAGGTGGATGCTTGGCTCTTAGAGGCACTTACTTTTTCCTTATTCTGAGAAGCATAACTTTTTAAAAATGATTTGAATTCAGTTCTTTGCATTTCTTCCTAGATCTTCCCAGTTTAATAGTTATTTAAGTAGTCTATAATAATAATAGCAGTGATTTTACTGTCATACTTATTATTAGCACCACAAATATTTTTAAAATTTTTATTGAAGTATAGTTGATTTATAAGGTTGTGTTAGTTTCTACTTATAGCAAAGTGATTCAGTTTTAAGAATATATATATATACATATATATTCTTTTTCATATTTTCCATTCTGGCTTATCACAGGATATTGAATATAGTTCCCTGTGCTATACAGTAGGAGCTTGTTGTTTATCCATCCTATATAAACTAGTTTGCATCTAGCGCTACCAATATTTATTGAGCACTTACTATACACCAGGCAGCATTCTTGACACTTTATCTATATTACTATTTATCCTCACATCAGACCTCTGAAGCCTTATTATTTTGTAGATATGGAAACCGAGGCAAAGAGAAGTGAAGTCACTTGTTGAAAACCTGCCAGAAGTAGAGAGATGGCAGGATAGCTATTGAAACAGAGGCACCTGGTGTCTTTAGTGACTGTAATGACTTCAAGTTATTTCTCGCAATGTTAGCTAACCCCAGCTTCTTATTTGGAAACTTCTCAAATCTAAAGAAAGGTTGAGTGAAAAGTACATCTTTAGATCCCTTATGAGATCCTATCGTATTAGAGCTGCCAATTACATACGCCTATGCCTATGCAGCTATTCTTTTCTTTTTTCTGAATTGTTTGAAAGTAAGTGGCAAACTGCATATATTTCCCAAGAACAAGACGATTCTCCAGTACAGTTTGCTACTGTAATAAACTATGTGGACATAAACTAAGGCAGATAATGAATTGAGTTTAAAAATCCCATTTACCATACACACACGCAGACAGAAACTTTTTCAGAAACATGAATGATCCCAAAAGCTTTCTTCTGCCCAGTCATGTTTTCACTGTGATAGCCCTTGATGTGAAGCATGTCACCTTTTTCAGTCCATGAAGTTAGAATTAGTGAGTGACAACGTATGAGTCATCTCAGGCTGCCGTAACAAATTACCACAGACTGGGTGGTTTAAACAACAGAAATTTATTTTCTCACCGTTCTTGAAGTTAGAAGTCCAAGATCAAGGTGTCAGCACATTCATTTTCTGGTGTGGTGTCTCTTCCTGGCTTGCAGACAGCCCCCTTCTCACTGTGTCCTCATGTGGCCTGTTCTGTGTGCGTGTGTGGAAAGGGCAGGCTCTCTGGTATCTCCTCCTCTTCTTATAAGAACACTAGTCCTGTTGTGAGGGACATGCCCTTTAGACCTCATTTAACCTGAATTACCTTCCTAAAGGCCCTATCTCCATGTACTGTCACATCGGGGGTTAGGGATTCAACATACACATTTTGTGGAGAGGGGGTATAATTCAGTCTATGACAGACGTTTTGAAGGAATACTTCTGAAATATGGGAAGATTAAGTCTACTGTAAAGTAGCATCTCAGTGTAACATGTGAAAGTATATGTTATATATACTTTATATATATATTATATATATATATAATATGATATGTATTCATCTAATGATGAGATCCTCTCAGAGCATTTATTCCATACTTATCATCTTATCATCTTCTTATATGTATCTTCTAGTTGATGGTATTCTTGACAAAGAATGGCAAAGAGATAGTAGATTTGCTTAAGAAAAGTGTGGAGGGCAAGTCTTTAGAATATGTGTTTTTTTAAAAAAATTTATTTCTTTTACAATAGATTCTTGTTGGTTATCTATTTTAAATATAGCAGTGTGTACATGTCAGTCCCAAACTCTCAATCTGTCCCTCTCCCCAGCCTTCCGCCTGGTAACCATAAGTTCATTCTCTAAGTCTGTGAGTCTGTTTCTGTTTTGTAAATAAGGTCATTTGCATCATTTTTTTTTAGATTCCACTTATAAGTGATATATGATATTTGTCTTTTTCTGCCTGACTTACTTCACTTAGTATGATAATCTCTGGGTCCATCCATGTTGTTGCAAATGGCATTCTTTCATTCATTTTAATGGCTGAGTAATATTCCATTGTCTATATGTACCACATCTTCTTTATCCATTCATCTGTCGAGGGACATTTAGTTTGCTTCCATGTCTTGGCTATTGTGAACAGTGATGCAATGCACATTGGGGTGCATGTGTCCTTTTGAACCATGTTTTTCTCTGGATATATGCCCAGGAGTGGGATTGTTGGCTCATATGGTAGCTCTATTTTTTGTTTTCTAAGGAACCTTCATACTGTTCTCCATAGTGACTGTACCAATTTTCATTCCCACCAACAGTGTAGGAGTGTTCCCCTTTCTCCACACCGTCTCCAGCATTTATTGTTTGTAGACTTTATGATGATACCCATTCTGACTGGTGTGAGGTGATATTTCACTGTAGTTTTGATTTGCATTTCTCTAATAATTAGTGATGTTGAGCATCTTTTCATGTGCTTTGGGCCATTTGTCTGTCTTCTTTGGAGGAATGTCTATTTAGGTCTTCTGCCCATTTTTTTTTTTGTGGTATGCGGGCATCTCACTGTTGTGGCCTCTCCTGTTGCGGAGCACAGGCTCCGGACACGCAGGCTCAGCGGTCATGGCTCACGGGCCCAGCCGCTCCGCGGCATGTGGGATCTTCCCAGACTGGGGCACGAACCCGTGTCCCCTGCATCGGCAGGCGGACTCTCAACCACTGTGCCACCAGGGAAGCCCTGCCCATTTTTTGATTGGGTTGTTTGTTGTTTTGATATTGAGTTGCATGAGCTGTTTGTAAATTTTGGAGATTAATCCCTTGTCAGTCACATTGTTTGTGAATGTTTTATCCCTAGAATAGGTGTATTATTTTGAATAATGTCAGATGAAAAATTTTCTTAAGATGAATTAGGAATGCTGAGTATGGGAGATTTTTATTCTAAAAACTAAGGTAAGTGGCTGGGTTGTGTTGACGTTAGAACATATTATTGTTTTGACTTTTAATCAGTTATTGAAAAACTGTATTTGTAATTATCTATAAGAATAGGATAACAACAGTTTTCCCCACAAAGACAGTGTTCCAGGTAGATGGGAAATTTTTCTGGAGGAAAGTTGTATTTTTTGAGTGCGGGTGGAAGGTCTTGGGCAGGAAAGGAAAAGGCAGTTGGGATAAAATTCTTAGACTGCATTAGATACGGCTTTTCAGGGAAAAATTGTAACATAGTGTAACGGATCATCTTTTATTTTATCATGGCCTTTTGCCACAGGATCATAACTGTCTACAAAAGCATTCAGAAGCTTCCCCAATTTCCCCATGAGCTGCTCTTTAGCCCTTCGCCACTTCAGCCATTCTCTTTTGTGAAGTCTTTCCAGGTGATTTTCTCCTCTTTAATTATTGGGCTAAATCTGCCATATTCTCAGTGAATGGCTTTGAGTGGTACTCGAGCAGCTCTACTATGTCACTCTCAAGGACCTTATGAAATTCTTCATCCTTTGTAACATTTGCATCATAGGATGTTTTGGACCGTCGCCGAGAGGCTCTCTGACAGCCTTGACAGGACAGTCCCTGGTGTTGAGTGGGGACTAGTTTTACGTGTGACTAGGCATATTTTTTTATTCTGATGATGTTAATGAATACTCACATAGCAATGAACACAGCTTCCATATAGACCATCCAGCACAAGGGTGGCACACAGAAAATTGGAAAGAGGAGGGTTATAAATGAACTGTCTGTGCTCCTAACAAACGCCTGCCTCTTCACTTAGGTTCCACCCATTACCTCCTGCCTACTCAGACATCTCTCTAGCAGCTTTCCCTCTCTATCAGATTTTTCCCAACAGCATACATGTTTGCTGTAAATTCTCATCTTAAAAAAGAAATTGCTAACACCTGTATACCCTATACAGTATCATTTCTCTTCTTCCTTTCACAACACAATTTCTAGCTATAATTACTGTCTCCAATTTCTCACTGTATGCTTTCTCTGAAACCCATTCCAATCATGATTTGCCTCCACTGTTTTTCTGACACTTTTCTTGTGAAGGCCACCCCTGACCTTAATACTGCAATGTCCAGTGGTCCTCATCTTACTTGAACTCGGAACAGCAGTTAACATGATCACTCCCTTATCCTTGAAACCTTTGTCCCTTGGGCTTGCAGAGCACCCCACATTCCTCCTTGGTTTTTTTCTTAGGCCACTGGCCACTGCCTCTCTTCTCCCAAACTCTTAGCATTGAAATGAACCTTTTAAAAAATTCTCCAGCTACAGTTATTTCCTTGGGGATTTTTACCCAGTCTGTTGGTTTTAAATACCATCCACATATTCTAATGATGAACAGATGTCTAGCTTGAAACCAGCCTTCTCTCTTAAACTCCAGACTCAGACGTCTAATCTAACTGCCTATTTGACGTTCTTCAGTTAGGAACCTAACACCTAACAAGCAAGCTCCTGGTTTGCCCCGTTTTATTTAAGAGTCAGCCTCACCCTTGTTGTTGAAGGCAACAACCTCAGAGTCTGCATCGACTCCTCTCTTCTTCTCACATCGTACATTTAACCCATCAACACATCCTGTCACCTCTACCTTCTAAATATATCCAGAATGCCACCTTTTCTTACATCTCCACTGCTACCACCTGGACCAAGCCATCATCACCTCTCCCTGGGTTATGGTGACAGGAGCTGTGTCCCTGCTTCCATCCTTGTTCCTCGTTAGTCTGTGGTCATTACAGTAGATCCTTTACAAATATTTGTCATATCCGGTCATCCTAAGTTCAGACTTCCCAGGGGCTTCCCATCCGGTTGTGAGCCTCACGGTGACCCATGAGGCTCTGGGTAACCTGCCCATTCACCCTGCATTATCTTTCAGACATCATCTCCTACTCATCTTCCCTTCTCTCACATAGCTCAGGGTAAAGGGCCTCTTTCCCTCAGATATCTGCAAGTAATAGTCTCTCACCTGCTTTAATTTCACACTGACGTGTTAGTTTCTTAGGCCCTCCCTGTTTTAAATTCCATTTTTCATGCTTTGTGTTTCTTTCATCACAAAAATACAAAAGACTCTTGAGGAAGAGGCTTTTCTTGTCCTGTTTTGTTCAGTGTTACATTTCCATGTGTCTGGCACAAAGCAAGTGCTCAACGAGTATTTATTGAATAAATATGTAAACAAAAAACCCAAAGTCATTTATTCAACATCTATGGTGTAAGTAGCTCACGATTAAACACTTTTCATTCATTAACACTTTAATTGAAACTTCATAACCATCATGTGCGATAGATAATGTACTAGTTGTGTATCAGAAAAATGAGATTGAATTACTCAGTGGAATTCTCCAAGTGGGGAAGCTGGCATTCCATTTCAGCAATTCTGACTCCAAGTCCAGGGCTCTCCCCTTGGTTACCAACAGGGAAGAATTCCATTTCCACCTTAGGAGAATCGTTAGATATTTCCATTTGGTATCTCTACTTGTTGAGGCCAGAAGCATCTCTCTTTTTTACTACTGTGTCCTCAACCCCCGCAGAGGGCCTGGCGCATAGTAGGGGCTCAGAGGATATTTGTCTGCACAGCTAAGTTACCATGTTTGTCCAGCTGATGGTCCCATGGCTACCATAGTCTTAACTTACGTGACGTCTCTCTTTTTGACAAAAAGCCAAGTTGGAGCTGGGATAGGGGAAGAAAGTTGAGAATTATAAGGGAAGCACAACTAGGAATACTGGGCATGTTTCCCAAAGGCAGGTGACTAGCCACGGCCTCATTCTCTGCTTTCATTTCATGAAATCTTGTTTTCAGCCCTTTGTTTCCTCTGTTCTGCTTCCATGGAGGGGGGAGGCTGAGAATGCCAAAGAGAATACCCCGCTCAAATCAAATAAATGCCTTCTAAGATCACTGGAGTGTGACGCTTCTCTCTGAGGGTGTATTTTCTTGTGCTGGGCTGGAGGAGGAAGGGAAAAAAGGATTTAAACAAAAGGAAAATGATTCAAGGGAAATAATAGGATAAAGAAAAAGTCACCCTAATCTGATGCTTCTGTCTCTCCATCAGCTTTCAAGCAGTTTCAGCCGAAGAACTTTTATTGCAAATGTGGTTTTTATATTTTACCTCCTTTACAGTGGGAAAGCCCTGACTGCACTGGGACAAATAGTTATTTACCCTGCTGTTTGCAACTTTTCTTAAAAGCATATTTATTTATTTATTAAAAACAAAAATTTTTTTAACATCTTTATTGGAGTATAATTGCTTTACACTGTTGTGTTAGTTTCTGCTGTATAACAAAGTGAATCAGCTATACGTATTCATATATCCCCATATCTCCTCCCTCTTTCATCTCCCTCCCATCCTCCCAATCCCACCCCTCTAGGTGGTCACGAAGCACCGAGCTAGTCTCCCTGTGCTATGTGGCTGCTTCCCACTAGCTATCTGTTTTACATTTGGTAGTGTATATATGTCCATGCCACGCTCTCACTTCGTCCCAGCTTACCCTTCCCCCTCCCTGTGTCCTGAAGTCCATTCTCTGCGTCTGCGTCTTTATTCCTGTCCTGCCCCTAGGTTCTTCAGAACCTTTTTTGTTTGTTTTTTAGACTCCATATATATGAGTTAGCATACGGTATTTGTTTTTCTCTTTCTGACTTACTTCACTCTGTATGACAGACTCTAGGTCCATCCACCTCACTACAAATAACTCAATTTCATTTCTTTTTATGGCTGAGTAATATTCCATTGTATATATGTGCCACATCTTCTTTATCCATTCATCTGTTGATGGACACTTAGGTTGCTTCCATATCCTGGCTATTGTAAATAGAGCTGCAGTGAACAATGTGGTACATGACTCTTTTTGAATTATGGCTTTCTCAGGGTATATGCCCAGTAGTGGGATTGCTGGGTCATATGGTAGTTCTATCTTTAGTTTTTTAAGGAAGCTCCATACTGTTTTCCATAGTGGCTGTATCAGTTTACATTCCCACCAACAGTACAAGAGGGTTCCCTTTTCTACACACCCTCTCCAGCATTTATTGTTCGTAGATTTTTGATGATGGCCATTCTGACCGGTGTGAGGTGACACCTCATTGTAATTTTGACTTGCATTTCTCTAATGGTTAGTGATGTAGAGCATCCTTTCATGTGTTTGTTGGCAATCTGTATATCTTGTTGGGAGAAATGTTGATTTTGGTCTTCTGCCCATTTTTGGATTGGGTTGTTTGTTTTTTTTGATATTGAGCTGCATGAGCTGCTTGTAAATTTTGGAGATTAATCCTTTGTCAGTTGCTTCATTTGCAAATACTTTCTCCCATTCTGAGGGTTGTCTTTTGGTCTTGGTTATGGTTTCCTTTGCTGTGAAAAGCTTTTAAGTTTCATTAGGTCCTGTTTGTTTATTTTTGTTTTTATTTCCATTTCTCTAGAAGGTGGGTCAAAAAGGATCTTGCTGTGATTTACATCATAGAGTATTCTGCCTATGTTTTCCTCTAAGAGTTTTATAGTGTCTGGCCTTACATTTAGGTCTTTAATCCGTTTTGATTTTATTTTTGTATATGGTGTTAGGGAGTATTCTAATTTCATTCTTTTACATGTAGCTATCCAGTTTTCTCAGCACCACTTATTGAAGAGGCTGTCTTTTCTCCATTGTATATTCTTGCCTCCTTTATCAAAGATAAGGTGACCGTATGTGAGTGGGTTTATCTCTGGGCTTTGTATCCTGTTCCACTGATTTATATTTCTGTTTTTGTGCCAGTACCATACTGTCTTGATGACTGTAGCTTTGTCATATAGTCTGAAGTCAGGGAGCCTGATTCCTCCAGCTCTGTTTTTCTTTCTCAAGATTGCTTTGGCTCTTTGGGGTCTTTTGTGTTTCCATACAAATTGTGAAATTTTTTGTTCTAGTTCTGTGAAAAACGCCAGCGGTAGTTTGATAGGGATTGCACTGCATCTGTAGATTGCTTTGGGTAGTATAGTCATTTTCACAATGTTGATTCTTCCAATCCAAGAACATGGTATATCTCTCCATCTGTTTGTATCATCTTTAATTTCTTTCATCAGTGTCTTATAGTTTTCTGCATACAGGTCTTTTGTCTCCTTAGGTAGGTTTAATCCCTAGGTATTTTATTCTTTTTGTTGCAGTAGTAAATGGGAGTGTTTCCGTAATTTGTCTTTCAGATTTTTCATCACTGGTGTATAGGAATGCAAGAGATTTCTGTGCATTAAGTTTTTTTGTTTTTGTTTTCTTTGCATTATGTGGGCCTCTCACTGCTGTGGCCTCTCCCATTGCGGAGCACAGGCTCCGGACGCGCAGGCTCAGCGGCTATGGCTCAAGGGCCTAGCCACTCTGTGGCATGTGGGATCTTCCCGGACCAGGGCACGAACCCATGTCCCCTGCATCAGCAGGGACTCTCAACCACTGCGCCGCCAGGGAAGCCCTGTGCATTAACTTTGTATCCTGCTACTTTACCAAATCTGTTGATTAGCTCTAGTAGCTTTCTGGTAGCATCTTTAGGATTTTCTATGTACAGTATCATGTGATTTGCAAACAGTGACAGTTTTACTTCTTCTATTCTGATTTGGATCCCTTTTATTTCTTTTTCTTTTCTGATTGCTGTGGCTAAAACTTCCAAAACTATTCTGATTAATAGTGGTGAGAGTGGGCAACCTTGTCTTGTTCCTGATCTTAGTGGAAATGGTTTCAGTTTAAAAGCATATTTAATAAGAAAAAAAGATATGTATTTAAGCAGATAAAGTTAATCCATCCTCTATAGCAATCCCAAAGAAATCAACTTTTTTTGGTAAGGATTGTCCTAACTCTTTTAATGTTATATACATCAGTTAGTCAGGTGAGTGAGGAACCAGGCATCTTAAATTTTACACTTCTGTCAATATTAATTTTAAGTCACCTTTTTTGAAAACAACATATACAACCTGATTGCAAGTTCAGAAGTGTGGAAAGGAATCAAGGAAGTTTTACGTTTCCCCACTTATAAAATATGTCTCCAAGAACACTGAGAATAGTGACTGCCACACAGTATACTGTATGAAAGTGTTGGTTAAATAAATAGAAATAAATACGCTTCCATCTACCTGCCCAGAGAAAACTGGAAGGAAAATGGCCCAGAAACTGACAAGGGTTAACAGCAAAAAAAGGAGTTTTCTTTTCCCCCCTGTTTGGCCAGCTTCTGTCCAGTGAAGCTGGCTCCACTTCTGGATAATTCATTCGTATATACTCCAATTCACACCTTGAAGCTCTAAAGTAAGAGAAATGAGAGATTTCAGCTACAACTTCTCACTTACTGCACAGGTCTTATGTATATGTATTTAGCTGTAGTTTTCAAGACAGAACTCCAACTGAAATGTTCCCTGCTGTTTAAGAGAGAAAATGCATCTTTGTTTTAAGTGAATTTACCTGAAGTGGCCACTTTCTGGTACTAAGCTTATTGAACAAGGCATCCCTTTTGTATGTTTTTAGAGAACTGAGCCACTAGTTTCTTGTCTGTTTTCTACTTTCTTTTTTTTTTTCATCCAGCAACACTATACTACGTAGCTGTATGATGTTTATGATGGTTACATTTATATGTCAACTTGACTGGCGGTGTGCCCAGTCACACATTATTCTGGGTGTTTCTGTGAGGGTGTTTTGGATAAGATTAACACTTGAATCTATAGATTGAGTGAAGCAGATTGCCCTCCCTAACGTGGGTGGGCCTCATCCAATCAGGTGAAGGCCTGAATAGAGCAAAAAGCCTAACCTTCTTCTTGAATAAGAGAGAATTCTTCCAGGTTTTGAACTGGGACATATCTTCTCCTGTTTTTGCACTCAAACTGAAACATCAGCTCTTACTGCATCATGAATCTGTCCACCCTTGGACACATCTTCTTGGTTCCCTTTCTCTGGAGAACTCTGACTAATACAATGTTAACACATGAGCTGCTCAAGCACGTATAATCAGTGATTTCTGTGCATCGCCCACACTGGATCCCTATCTTCTGCCATCATTCCTTCAGCAGTTTTAAGTACCTGTTTCTAAGAACCCATCTCCTGTGCCAGGAACAAAGATTACAAAGAAACGAGGCACATCCTTATTCAAAGATTATTGTCACATGTCAACAGTATACACATTTCTAGAAAGACTGTCTAAATGGAGCCACATAAACATTGTTATCAAGTAGAAAAGATGTTTATGTGGGAAACTGAGCCATATCTTGTGACTTGCTGAGGTAGAGATACTATTTTGGCTGTACTTGGTGAAATATTAGCTACCATAGCGACTACACTTTCTGCTGTGAGAGCATAGACACTGCCTGGGTTTGAATCTCTTCTCTTGCTATTTTCTAGTTGTGTTAACTTGGGCAAATCAATTTCTGGACATTTTATTAAATGTAAAATAGGAATAAAAATAGTGCCTGTACTGTAGCATTTTAAAAGATTACATAGAATATTTGTAGAAAGCTTAGAAGAGTGCCTGCAACCTACCATATTTTATCAAATCTAAGATGCTGTCAATTGTGAAATATACTGCTGTTTTGTGTATTTCAAAGAAAGAAAAGCAATGCCAATTATAATGGTAAGATGCTATCAGTTGTGACACATCCTGACATGTTAAAATATGTATCTTAAAAATCAATGAAGTACCATAGTTGGTGCTATATAAATGAATAAAATTCTAGACCAGGCAAGCTGATTATTCAGAGACAAGATTGAATAGAAAAAAAAAAAAACTATTTGCATTTGTGGATGGTTATCTAAATAGCAACAAAATTCTCAGCAAACTATAATATTAATGAATGTTCACATCACTTCTTGACTATTCTAGGAAGTTACTAAAGCACATTTCTTTTATTTTCTTAATGAGGTTTAGAGCTGCTTTCATTATAGATTCTCTAGGACCATTAAAAATCTAATTAAGGCATGATGGCTGTTACAAACTGAGTGTTTGTGCCCCCACCACCCACCAAATTCATATGTTGAAGCTCTAACCCCCAAATGTGACTGTATTTGGAAAGAGCGTCTGTGAGGAGGTGATAGAGGTTAAATGAGGTCATAAGGTGGGCCCTAATTTAATAGGGCTGGTGTCCTTAGGAAAAAAAGGAAGAGACACCAGAGCGCATGCTCTCTCTCTCTCTCTCTCTGCCATGTGAGGACATGGTAAGAAGGAGGCTGTTTAAAGCCAGGAAAAGAGCTCTCACCAGGAGTTGAATTGGCCAGCACCTTGATCTTGGATTTCTGGCTTCCAGAACTCTGAGAAATAAATGTCTGTTGTTGAAGCCACCCAGTCTGTGGTAGTTTGTTGTGGCAGCTGAGCAAACTGAGACGATGGCCAACAGGGAGGGTGGTCACTGAGAGAAGACTGAGGATGAATTCATCCCAGCCACCCCTCTTCCCCCTCGTGGCTACTCATTACCTGTCCAGGACCGTTTGACCTGAAGTGCTTATTTGCAATTGGAGACTACAGAAAGGATCTCCCCATGAACTCTCCCCAGTCCTCACTTTTCTGCTTACTTGGTGCTAAAGTCCCATGCTACTTTACCGACATTGTAATTACTCTTTATTTTTTACTTATTTACTTTTTTACAATTGTACACAGCTACCTATGGGAAATCAACACTCTTCTTGCAAACATTTAATTAGGTTTATAGTTTTAATTACTCCTTTCATATTTATGTTTTCCTCTGTAGTGGATTGAAAACTTTCTCTCATGCTGGCGATTTGACTCTCTGGGTACTGGTTCCACTTTTATGTATTTTACAAATGAAACTTTGCCTTAGTGTTTGTTATCACCATTAATTGGATTTTGATTCCACCATTTAAGATAGTATGACAGGGAAGGGCCAGAAAAAATTCACCATGATATAGAGGTTATTTTGTAGAAGGTCTATCTGTATGGATTAAAAATCTGAAATACAGAATTGTAAAAAGGAGCTTTGTTATTCGAAGCACATACACCAAACAACAGAAACCAAGCAAAGCATTAACCTGTGGGAATCCTCGGGGAAACCTGTTTTAACGAGTAGATGAGATTTCTTGTAATTCACAGAACAATATATATGTAAACGGTATATCTGAAAATCATGAGGGTGCTCAAGGGTGCCTGAAAACCTTGCCTTTCATTAATAATTTCTAAACATTGCCTCTACAATCTTGTTTCTGTTGTTTGTTTTTTTTATCAGAGCAAAGGTAAGTCTTTCCATCTTGGTATAACCAGAGTTGGTGCATTAGTTATCCATTGCTGTGTAACAAATGAGCCCCGACCTTAGATGCTTGAAACAATCAACAAACAGTTGGCCCTTGAACAACGTAGGTTTGAACTGTGCAGGTCCACTATACTATGATTTTCTTTAGTAAGTATGTACTATAGTACCACACGACCTGTGGTTGGCTGAATCCATAACTACAGATAAGGAGGGCCAACCATAAGTTATACTCAGGTTTTCGACTGGGTGTGTGGGGTCAGCGCTTCTAAGTCCTGCATCGTTCACGGGTCAACTATGTATTATTTTACAGTCTTTGAGCAGCAGGTATCTGGGAATGGCTTAGCTGGGTGGTCCAGACTCAGGGTTGTTAGATTGCAGTTGAGCTGTTGGCTGGGATTGTAGTCTTTGAAGCTTCGACTAGGGCTGTAGGATCCACTTCCAAACTCACTCGTGGCAGCACACAGCATGATTTCCTCCAGAGTGACTGATGAGCAAGCGAGGGACTGCACCACTGTCTTTTATAACCCGACTGTGGAAGTGATAAACCATCACTTGTGATGTGTGCTATTGGCACTGGCACACAGACCAGTGCTGGTGCGGTGTAGGAGGGAATATACCTTGAAGCTCACTTACAGGGTTGTTGGCAAGAGACTTCAGTTCCTTGCCACAAAGGCCCCTTTATAGGGCCACTTATCCCATGGTTTCCTTTGAGTGAGTGATCCAAAAGGCACAGAAAGGGTGACCACCTAATTTTGGAAGTGACATATCATCATTTCCTCTGCACGCTATTGGTCATAAAGATGGTACCATGTGGGAGGGGACTGCACAAACGTGTGGACAGTAGGAGGCAGGGAGCATTAGGGACCATCTTAGACGGTGGCTGCTACAGCTGACATGACCTTGAACAGAACGACAGACTCATGGAGTGGAATCATTCCCTCAGGTCCAGCCATGAGAATGGGTCCACTTAGTGTTCAGCTAAGTTCTCTCTTGGTTTTACAATCTCCTGATAATTTTCCAATAAATTCTCTTTGGCTTAAGTGAGCTTAGATCACTTTCCATTGTTAAAAGACTTCTAACTGATAAAATGGACTCCAATATAAATTAAACGTAAACCATTTTCTGTTTGTTACAGGAGTATGGAAGTCAGTTTTATCATTGTTGGCGATGGGAGGTAGAAATATAGAATTGTGGACAGAGCAGTGAGAACCTGTGGTGCTAAGATGGAATTGGAGATGCCAGTGTGGACTTACGCTGTGGACTCACACTGTATACACACACACACACACACACACTTCATAGGTCTATCTGCCCTTTCAGCCCCAAGTCACTCCCTGGTAGCAATGAATAAACCTTTGTGCCAAGGTCCTAGTTTCTAAATCTGAAGCCCCACTAAAAACAATCAGGGCTCCTTGGAGAAATTTAGCTAAGATCTCAAAGCATAATGGGGATATGTCAAAATGACACAGCTGCCAGTATGAAGGGGCTCCTCCTGTCTAGATCTGAGATAATTTGAACATTAATATCAGTTTTGCAACCATCATATTAATAATTGGTTCTGGTGGAAGTCATCAATGGATGCTAAAAATAGTGGGTCAAAGTTTGAAGAGTGGGGTGTTTACATAGTTTGAATATATTTCCCCTTAAAATGCTTATTAATTACAAAGGGCAAAATAGTACCTTTAGAAATGGAGAAACCTGGCAGCCACCACCTTAAGCATGTGATTAAAAGTAAGAGCACCAAAAGCCGGATAAATGACATTATGTGCCTCCTGATATGATGCACTGAGAAGAACATAGTGTCACTTCTGGGGTAATCTGCTAAAAGTGCATTGCCTGACTCTAATCAGGAGGAAACATCAGACAAATCCCAACTGAGGAACATTGTACAAAATAACTGACATGTATTCTTTAAAAATGTCAAGGTCAAGGAAGATAAAGGCTGAGGAGAAGTTTCTGATTAAAGAAGGCTAAAGAAATGTGAACTAAATATAATGTAGGCTTCTGCATTGGATCCTGAGCAGCGGGGGAAATGGCTCTAAAGGACATTTTTGGGACAAGAGGAAAAATTTGACTGTAGATTGTCAGTTATATAATAGCATTGTATTAATGTTAAATGTCCTGAATTCGTTAATTATGTCAGAGAAAGTCTTTATTCTTGGGAAATACACAGTATTTAGGGGTGAAGGAGTGTCATGTCTGCAACTTACTCTCAGATGGCTTAGAAAAATATATGAAAGAGAGTGAATGAGAAAGCAAATGGGGTCACATGTTAACAATTAGGGAATCTAGGTAAAAGGTCTTATATCAGTTTGCTATTGTTGCTGTGACAGATTACCATAAATTTAGCGGCTTCTTTCTGTAGGTGAGAAGTCTGGCACAGTTTGGCTGGTTTCTCTGGGTTAAAATCAAGGTATCCGCAGGAGAGCCTTCCTTTATGGGGACCCTGGCGAAGAATCTGCTTCCAAGCACATCCAGGTTTTTGGCAGAATTCAGTGCCTTGTGGTTGTAGGACTGAAGTCTCCATTTCCTTGACTCTTGGCCCCTCCATTTTCAAGCCAGCAATGGTGTTTTGAGTCCTCCTCGTGGTTTAAATCTGAATTCGCCTTCTGCTTCATCTCTCTGCTTTGAAGGGCTCATCACCTTAGCTCTACATGGATAATCCAGGATAATCTCCCTCTCTTAAACTTAACCAATTAGTAATCTTAATTACATCCGCAAAATCTCTTTTGCCATGTAAGTAACATAACACAGCCATTGGTGTGATACCAGGGGCTAAAGGTCCTGGAAGCCAAATTTCTGTATACCTCAGTTTTATAGGAGTTTTTTGCACTATTCTTGCCACCTTTATATAAGTTTAAATTTACATCAAAACAAACAAACAAAAAGGATTCATAAACGTAGTATACATGGAATTGGGAAATGTAGTCATGGCATCACTCACATCCTTGGTACTTTCATTTCTTCCTAACAGCACTGGGTCTGTTTTGCTCCCCTGTTATCCACCAGGTCACCACCAAATCAAGCAAGGGACCTGTGAGGTGGTCGCAGTGCACAGGTGCTGTAACAAGAACCGCATAGAGGAGCGATCACAAACGGTCAAGTGTTCTTGCTTCCCAGGACAGGTTGCTGGCACAACTCGGGCTCAGCCTTCTTGTGTTGAAGGTAAGACCTTTCTGGTCAGTTTCCCTAATGTTGCAAAAGGACCTAACACGAAAGAACCCCCCTACTTCGCTGTCTTTGCAACTCAAAGGAAACTAGGGCTGCACCTATGTCAACTATGTCAGTGTCATTTAAAAAATGAACATAAATATAACCCCACAAATTTCTTAATGAGTAGGGTATTAATGATGTCTCCCAAGAGGTACCAATGAGGAGTTCAGTTACTGGACAATCAGGAAGATATGCTTTGATTTCTGCTTGCCCAACTGTCTCTCCAAATATCACCCACTGGAGCAGTTTCTTCCCTAGACATGCTTTTCCGCCTCCTCTAAAACTCTATTCAGAAAGTCAGCAACCTGGTTTTCTCACCTCGTGTTTGATGTTATAGACTAATATTCTCTTTATTTCTAGTTTACTATTTATATAACATCTTTGGAGCAAGTTCTGTGAGAATAGTTTGGGATATCATTCATTTGTTGTTTCCCTATCCCCTAGCAGAATATGGTGGCAGTGGTTAAAAAAAAAAAAAGCATCAATGTTGATGGTTGTAGGTGGAGGCCTGGGACTGATTCCTTTTGATGCCCCCTGGCTCCTTCCAGCAGACACCTTGTTAGAAACAAGTATCAGTCCCCAAGGGGACAGATGCATGAGGTTAAGTCTTGCAGCAGTTTCTCTACAGTGGTGTGAAACCTCCCTGAAAACAACACTTCCTGTCTTATCTGATGCATTTCTAAAGGTCAGCAGTTAAAACACACACACATTCTTATCTCTAGAACCATACAGTCGACAATAATTAACCACATCCCACCTACCCTACCAAACAGACACACGTTTGTAGACTGCTTGGTGTACACGTATTGTATACATACCATTGCTGTGTATCAGCGTGATCTCCGCCACCTTTCAAAATGGAAAGTGAACGTGGCAAATTTCCCATCTAGAATTCCTCACCAGAAACTCTGGGGGCCAAATGTGTTGCTGAATTCAGATTCTGTCAGATTTAGTTAAGGCAACATAGTGCAGATGCCATCTATTACCTAACAGACCTAACGTCTTCTGCAGTTGCACCCCATAATTACAGATATTAATATTTATACAGTAAAATACATGAATATTCATGCAGGATGGGATAAGGCAAGATGAAGAACCTCATGTTAATTCAGGTCAGGTATTGCTGCCATTCTAAAGAAATTCTTGCCATTTTCAGAGCTTTTTGGATTTGGGGCTTAAAGATAAAGGATTGTAGGTCTATAAAAAAAAAGGTAAGGATCTTTAACATTAAAAAAAAAATTGCTAAGTTTGTCTCCCCAGCTGGGACAGTTTAGTGTATATATTTGCTCCATTACTGAATCCAGATCATACTCATTTTGTCTCCTTGCTCTCTCTCAAATCAGTCCACTCTTCTCTACCCCACTGTCACCTCCACCGTCTAAGGGCCTAAATACATTTTGCTGAGCTTACTACTCTTCGTCTTCCAATTTTCACGCTGTAGCCAGAATGATCCTTCTACAGAAACAGAACTCATTACGTCACTCCCATATTTAAAACCACACTTCAGTGACTTTCCACTGTCTTTAAAATGAAATCCAAATTCCTTACCATGGCTTGGCTGACGAAGCCCTGCATAATCTCGTTCTGTCTTACTTTTTTCTTTGAACTACTGTACCCCAGGCAAACTGGAGGCTTTTCTGTTCCCTTTCATCTCTGCACTTCACCTGTCATTGCCTGAATCGTTCCCTTCATCCCCCCAACACACATTTGTCCACTTAATGCCTAGTCGCCTTTCAGATCTTCTATATGTTCTTGTATCTCCCCATACTTCCAGTTCATGATGTGCATCTTGTTTTGTTGTAAAAACTTGTCGAATGTATGCTTCCCATTAGTCTGCAAGTTGCTTGAGGATGGGAACTGGGTCTCTTATTTACATCTCCCCGCAGTAGCTGGTGCATGATGAGTTTTAGCATAGGAGAGAATTACTTCATCTTCACTAATCACAGATTCATTTCGAAAGGTAACAACAATGGTTGCTTGCCTCTGCAGATTTTACTTAATTTTTAATTAACAGTTGTAAAGATGTTTAATGTTTTTATTGAAGTATAGTTGACATACAATATTATGGGAGTTTTAGGTGTACAACATAGCGGTTTGACATTGATAAACATCACATATTGATCACCAGGATAAGTCAACCATCTGTTGCCACACAAAATTATTACACAATTATTGACTATATTCCGTGTGCTGTGTATTACATCCCCATGGCTTATTTTATAACTGGAAGTTTGTACCTCTTAATTCTCTTCACCTATTTTGTCCAACCTCCCACACTTCTCCCCTCTGGAGACCACCAGTTTTTTGTTCTGCATCTGTGAGTCTGTTTCTGTTTGGTTCTGTTTGTTGTTCTTTTTTTTTCTTTTTTTAAATTTTTTAGATTCCACATATAAGTGAAATAATGTTATTTGTCTTTCTTTGTCTGACTTATTTCACTTAGCATAATACCCTCTAGATACATTCACATTGTTGCAAATGACAGAATTTTCTTCGTTTTATGGCTGAGTAATATTCCATTGTGTATATATATATACACCACATCTTCTTTATCCATTCATCTGTTGATGGGCAGTTAGATTGTTTCCATACATTGGCTATTGTAAATAATGCTGCAGTGAACATAGAGGTGCATATTTCTTTTCCAGTTAGTGTTTTTGTATTCTTTGGGTAGAGAGCCAGAAGTGGGGTAGCTACTGGATCATATGGTAATTCTATTCCTAGTATTTTGAGGAATCTTCATACTGTCTTCCATAGTGGCTGCACCAATTTAAATTCCCAACAACAGTGTATAAGGGTTCGCTTATCCCACACGTGATTGTTTTCTTAATTTTTCTTAGTTTGTTATTAGTTTATGGAAATACAATAGATTTATGTATACTGATTTTTGTATCCTGCAACTTTACTGAATCCACTTATCGCTTTTAATAGTTTTTTGGTGGCATCTTTAAGGTTTTTTTCATATATACTATCATGTCATCTGCAAACAGTGACAGTTTTACTTTTTTTTCTAATCTGGATAACTTGTATTTCTTTTTCTTATCTGATTGTTGTGACTAGGACTTCTCACACTGTGTTGAGTAAAAGTCGTGATAGTAGGGATCCTTGTCTTGTTCCTCATCTTAGAGGAAAAGCTTTCAGCATTTCACCATTGAGTGTGATGTTAACTGTGGGTTTATTGTATATGGCCTTTATTATGTTGAGGTACATTCCCTCTATACTCACTTTGTTGAGAGCTTTTAATCATAACTGGATGTTGAATTTTGCCAAGTGCTGTTTCTTTATCTATTGAGATGACTGTATGATTTTCTCCTTTATTTTGTAAATGCGGTGCATCACATCGATTGATTTGCAGATATTGAACCATCCTTGAATTCCTGGAATAAATCCCACTTGATCATGGCATACGGTCTTTTTAATGTACTGTTGAATTAGGTTTGCTAATGTTTTGTTGAGGTTTTTTGCTTCTATCTTCATCAGGGATACTGGCCAGTAATTGTCTTTTTTTTTTTCTTTTTTTGGTGTACAGTCTTTGTCTATAGTTTTAGTATAAGGATAATGAGTTTGGAAGCATTCCTTGCTCTTTAACTTTTGGGAATAATTTGAAAAGGATAAGTATTAACTCTTCTTTAAATGTTTTATAGAATTCATCTCTGAAGACATCTGGTCCTGGACTTTGTTGTGAAGGGATTTTTTGTTTTGTTTTCTGGAGTATACTTGCTTTACACTGCTGTGTCAGTTTCTGCTGTACAGCAAAGTGAATCAGCCATATGTATACACGTATCCCCTCATTTGTGGATTTCCTTCCCATTGAGGGCACCGCAGAGCATGAAGTAGAGTTCCCTGTGCCATATAGTAGGTTCTCATTAGTTATCTATTTTATATTTGGTATTGATAGTATATATATGTCAATCCAAATCTCCCAATTCATCCCAGCTCCCCCTTCCCCCTTGGTATCCTGTTGTGAGCTTTTGGATTATTGAGTCAATTTCAATACTAGTAATCAGTTTGTTCAGATTTTCTATTTCTTCCTGATTGCCTTAGAAGAATGTATGTTTCTAGGAGTTTATCTATTTCTTTGAGGTTGTTCAGTTTGTTGGTATATAATTATTTCTCCTGACCTCTTACGATTCTTTGTATTTCTGTGGTGTTGGTTGTAACCTCTCTTTCATTTCTGATTTTATTTATTTGGGCCCTTTCTTTTTTTTGCTTGATGAGTATGGCTAAATATTAATCAATTTTGTTTATATTTTCAAAGAACAAGCTCTTAGTTTCATTGATCTTGTCTGTTTTCTTTTTAGTCTCTATTTCATTTATTTCTGCTCTAATACTTATTATTTCCTTCCTTCTGCTGACTTTGGGCTTTCTTTGTTCCTCTTCTTCTAATTCATTTAGATGGTAAGTTAGGTTGTTTGAGATTTTTCTTGTTTCTTGAGGTAGGCCTGTATCACTAAATTTCCCTCTTAGAACTACATTCACTGCGTCCTATAGATTCTGGAAAATTGTATTTTATTTTTATTTGTTTCGAGATAGTTTCTGATTTCCTTTTTGATTTCTTCACTGACGAATTGGTTTTTTGGTAACACGTTGTTTAGTCTCCACGTATTTGTGTTTTATCCAGGTTTCTTTTTGTAATTTGATTTCTTGTTTCATACCTCTGTGGGTGGTTGAAAGTGCTTGATTTCACTCGTCTTAAATTTATTGAGACTTGTGTTATGGTATAATGTGATCTGTCCTGGAGAATGTTCCATGTGCTCTTGAAATGTATGTGTTTTTTCTGCTTTTATAGGAAACTGTTTATTTTATACTGGAGTGCAGTTGATTAACAGTGTTGTGTTAGTTTCAGGTATATAGCAAAGTGATTCAGTTATACATATACATGTTTCTACTCCTTTTCAAATTCTTTTCCCATTTAGCTTATTACAGAGTATGGAGCAGAGTTCCCTGCTGCTATACAGTAGGTCCTTGTTGGTTATCTATTTTAAATATAGAGGTGTGTACATGTCAAGCCTAAACTCCCAATCTATCCCTTCCCCCACCCCTCCCCCCAGTATCTATAAGTTTGTTCTCTAAGTCTGTGATTCTGTTTGTGTTTTGTAAATAAGTTCATTTGTATCTGTTTTCTTAGATTCCATATATAAGTGATATTATATGATATTTGTCTTTCTCTTTCTGACTTACTTCACTTAATATGATAATCTTCAGGTCCATCCATGTTGCTGCAAATGGCATTATTTCATTCTTCTTAATGGCTGAGTAATATTCCATTGTCTATATGTGCCACATCTTCTTTATCCATTCATCTGTTGATGGACATTTAGGTTTGCTTCCATGTCTTGGCTACTGTAAACAGTGCTGCAATGAACACTGGGTGCCGTATCCTTTTGAACCATGCTTTTCTTTGGATATATGCCCAGGAGTGGGAGAGCCGGAACATATGGCAGCTCTCTTTTTCCGTTTGTAAGGAACCTCAATATGGTTTTCCATAGTGGCTCTACCAATTTACATTCCCACCAACAGTGTAGGAGGGTTCCCTTTTCTCCACCGCCTCTACAGCATTTATTGTTTGCAGATATTTTGATGGCCATTCTGACTGGTGTGAGGTGATATCTCATAATTTTGATTTGCATTTCTCTAGTAATTAGTGATGTTGAGTATCTTTTCATGTGCCTCTTGGCCTTCTGTATGTCTTCTTTGGAGAAATGTCTATTTAGGTCTTCTGCCCATCCTTTGATTGGGTTGTTTTTTTGATACTGAGTCATATGAGCTGTTTGTAAATTTTGGAGACTAATCCCTTGTTGGTTGAATCATTTGCAAACATTTTCTCCCATTCTGTGTGTTCTCTTTTCATTTTGTTTATGGTTTCCTTTGCTGTGCAAACACTTTTGAGTTTAATTAGGTCCCATTTGTTTATTTTTGTTTTTATTTCCATTACTCTGGGAGACGGATCAAAAAAGATATTGCTGTGATCTGTGTCAAAGAGTGTTCTGCCTATGTTTTCCTCTTAAGAGTTTTATAGTATCTGGTCTTACGTTTAGGTCTTTAATCCATCTTGAGTTTACTTTTTTGTGTGTGCTTTTTTTTTTGGTGGACTGTATCTATCAAGGTCATCTGATCTAATGTGTCACTTAAGGCCAATGTTTCATTATTGATTTTTTGTCTGGATGGTCTGTCCATTGATGAAGGTGGGGTGTTCACGTCCTCCTATTATACCTGTCAAGTTCTACCTTTATATCTGTTAATATTTACTTTATGTGTTTAGGTGCTCCTCTGTTGGGTGCATAGATATTTACGAGCATTATACCTTGTTGGATTGATCCCTTTATTATTAGATAATGTCCTTCTTTGTCTCTGTTTACAGTTTTTGTTTTAGAGTCTATTCTAAGTATTGCTACGTCTGCTGTTGATTCCCTAGTGTATTTTTCATTTAAGTTACTGGATATATGTATTTTTAATCAGAGTATAGTTGAGTTACAATGTTGTGTCAGTTTCAGGTGTACAGCAAAGTGAATCAGTTACACATACACATACATCCACTCTTTTTTAGATTCTTTTCCCATACAGGCCATTACAGAGTATTGAGTAGAAGTTATTGTATTCTTTAGTTCTGATGTTTTTTTGAAGTTCTCACTGAGTTCATTCATTCTTCTCCTTTGTTCAGTGAGTGTCTTTATGACTATTACTTTAAACTCTTTAGCTGGTAAATCGGTTACCTCCATTTCATTTAGTTCTTTTTCTGTGTTTTTTCCTGTTTATTTCCATTTGGAAGGTGTTTGTCTCCTCATTTTGGCTAACTACATATATGAGGTATGTCAGCTATGTCTCCCGGTCTCGAAAGAGTGGCCTTATGTACAAGGTGCCCTGTGGGGCCCAGTGGCACAGTCACCCTTGGTCACCAGAGCCAGCTGCTCCAGAGGTATCACTGGTGTGGGCTGTATGCACCCTCCTTTTATGGTTGAGTCTTGATTGCTACAGACACACTGGTTGGTGGGCAGGGCTGACCCCCAGGCTGGCTGGTTGCATGGGTTGGCCAGGACTGTTATGGGGCACGTTGATGTGTAGAACTCGTCTCTGGCACAGCTGGCTGTGGGGCCTGATCATGACTCTTGTGGGACTGCCGGTGTGCGGAGCTCTCCGAATGCTTTGGAGGGACCCCAGTGCCGGCCAAGCTGCTGGGTGGGGTAGGGGGCAAGAACCATTTTGCAGGGGCACTGGTAACGGCTGAGGTGGCCCAGCAGGTGGGGCAGGAGCTCCTTAGGAGGGACTGATCACAGCTGGGTAGGGTCTTAAGGGAACACCGGGGTGAGGCACACAGTGTTAGCTAGGTAGACGGAGAGTTACGGAAATGGTGCACATCAGTGATGGGCAAGCTAGGTAAAAGGAGAGTTAAAAAAAAAAAAAAAAGGGGTCCTGCCAGCACTTCTGTCCCTGGAGGAAGTTCCACCGGATCCCTGCCCCTCTGGCATGTGTCCTAAATTTAGTCGATGAATTTCCTTCTTGTGTCACACAGGCACTTTGCAAGCTGGTGCCTCCGTACTGGGACTGGGAGCAAGTGAGTTTGTGTGTGAATCCTTCAAGGGTGGAGTCTCCGTTTTCTCCATTCCTCCAGCTCTCCTAGACGTAAGCTCCACTAGTTTTCAAGGCCAGATGTTCTAAGCGCTCATCTTCCTGGTGCAGGACCCCCGGGCTGGGGCAGCTGATGTGGGGCTCGGACCCTTTGCTCCTCGGCAGGGAGCTTCATGGTTGTGTTATCCCTCCTGCGTGTGGGTCCCCGCACCAGGGGTGTGGGTTCTGACTAGACCACATCTCTGACCTTCGTACCTGTTTGGATGTGGCCTTTTCTTTATAGCCTTAGTTGTAGAAATATGTTCTCCTAGTCTCTAGGTCACGCTCAGAAATCGTTGTTCTATAGGTATTTGTAGTTTTGGTGTGTCCATGGGAGGAGGTGAGCTCAGGGTCTTCCTATTCTGCCATTTTATCCAGAACCAACATCGCCTTTATGTATTTTAAACTTCTACAGGAGCTCATGAATCATAACAAACTGTATTTATACTGTCTAGTTTAGAATATTTGGATATAAAAATCTTAGATATCTAAATAATGTTTTATAAAACTCGAAGCACTTTTATCGATGCCTGGAAAGTACAGATAGGGTAATAGTTCCTATTAGCATCTGTCTCTTAGTAAAGGAAATACTAATACCTTATCATACACTGGCTTGTTTTAAATTTTGTATATGAGAAAAATCCCTTTTGGCCTCTACCCTATGGGTACCCTATGGGTTTGGTCAATATATTTTCCATATACTTGTGTATTTAAAGACAGGTCTGTGGAAAATGTGGTAGATTTCAGTATGAATGTGTTTTACACAAATGGCTATCACTGGATATTTCTTAATCCAATGTGCATTATTCCTGTTAGTATTAGGTTGTGGAGCTCTTTGTGTACTAGTACCTATCGACCTGTTTTTTTAATCGCTCCACGGCATCCATTATATTGGACAGGTTATAATTTATTTAGCTGTTCTTCTACTGAAAGACATTTTGGTTGTGTCTGTGGCAAAGGAAACACGCTCACAGGGTCCATGATTTCCCTAGTGTAGAGGATCAGTAAGTGATGGAGACCAATTATCTGGTGTCGGAGCAGAGTCTGTACAGTAGAATTTCTGTGATGACGCAAATGTTCTTTCTATATATCTCCCTCTCTATATGGCATGATGTATATGTGTCCAGTATGATTGGTTGCCGCTAAGCACAGGCGGCCCTTGAGCATTTGAGATGTGACTAGTGTAAATTTACATGGGAACTTGTGACTAGAAGCGTCTATATTGGGTAGTGCAGGAGAAGCTTTATGTAAATCTGTAACTTCAGTGCAACATTTGGTGGCCAGAGCACACCAAAACCCTGAAAGATGGGATTGTAATTGTGTCTTCATATTTGTGTTCCCTGCACTAGCACTGCTTGGCCAATAGTCGGTGCTCAGTCAATGTTTATTGGCTCAGAGTCACAGAGGAGGTGTAGGAAGTTGTAGTTTAGGCTCTAGTTAGGGGGTATGTCTGTTTTCCTATCTCCCTGATCATCTGTTCCTTAGCTGAACATGTTTTGATTAGGGCTTTTTAGCTTTACCTGCTTAATCTTTATCCCATAATAATTATGCAGTATCATGCTGCTAATTGGCTGCGGGAAGACCTAGTCTCTGCTGCTATGTTCCTTTTATCTTATTTGTCACTAAGAATAGAGAGGATCTAAAATATAAAATTTACTTGAATTTACATTTAAATTAAAACCAAGGCGAGAAGACATGGGGGGGGCACTTATTAATGTTGGTATAGACACTGGACTATCTTTATGCATTTTTGTTAATCCACACCACAGATACTCATCTGGTGTTTTTTTGTTGCTTTTCCATAAAATCATAGCTTTTACTAGTTAAAAATAGCTTTTTCTTTCTCCTATCAGGCTTTTTTCTTATAATTAACTTATGAAGTCCCCCTGAATTATTGAAATGTGTCTGTAATACACATTTGGGATTTGGGAGAAGGGATGGGGAATTATTTGATTAAAGCTATGAGTACTTGGATCCTAAAACAGAAACTATTTAGCTGTTAAGCATTCTTGCTTTTGACTCGTCTGCTGGCATAGACAAGGCTGTTTTGTGGTAGGAACCGTATTCTATACATTTATCAAGAGATAATGCTGAATCGTTTTAGGATAAGATGAAATAAATATGTAGTACAGTGAGACAATGTATTTTGTCCAAGTGAATGCTTTCTAAACATCGGTTTTAAAAAAACTTAATAAGGTGAAAGCCTAGGACTGGAAGACAGTTAGTTACTTTTTAAAGCTATAGTTTTTTTCCTTTTGATGATGCCCAAATATCTTTTCTGAGATGTCGGATTTCGCTTATTTAAGGACAAGAGTTACTGTGTGTATTGCAGACATCTTTCATGGCTTTATGGATTGTGTGGTGAGATGCAGGGTCTGTCTTTAAGTTGTGAGTTCACACGGTTTTCTTACCAGTTATGTTCTCTGTGCCACCTGGCAGACGAAGCAGTTTTCTGAGTTCTTCTCAGTGTTGGTCAGGTAAAGGACAATGAAGAATCCTTTACAAAAAGTACTTTGGAAGTTGGAAGGACATGCCTCTTGCGTATGTTTGTTCATTTATCAAGTTTTAATTTAGCACATTTGTGCCTGGCATGTCCTAGATGCTGGAGGGTAGCGTAATAATCAGACTCAGGTCCTGCTTTCAAGGAGCCCAGAGTTTACTCGGAAAGATTGGTAATTAAACTCTAGTAAAGCAGACGAGGGGTCAGCGGTGGTGCCCATGAGAAGCCATCGGTCTGATTTGACCAGGTAGGAAGGAGCTAGGGAGGGCAGGCGTGTAGAGCACCTGAGAATGAAGGGGACAACCTTGGGAAGCGGAATCAGCTCGCCTGGCTCAGAAATGGTAGAAGACAAAGCTGGAGATGTAAACAGAGCCTGTGATATTAAAGGCCTTAGAGCAAATCAAATTTTAGGGCTTACTGCCTGCCTTCTGGGAATTTGTATTCAAGGAGAATGGATGAAGTGCTAGGAACAAAGTGCATATAAAATACCCTGAGGTTTCTGAGCAGGAAAAATGTGATCTCTGAATCTGACAGGTCACACAGACTGTCAGCACAGTGAGCCCAAGATTAGCCAGGATTTGTGTGTGTGAAAGAGAGATACAAAGGTTAGACTTGTGGAAGCGCCCCCGGTGGAGGGAGGACGGAAGCCATGGAATAGAGGTGGCGTGATGATATTTACTGTGAATTAGTATCACTTTCACCAGCCAGAGCTTTGATGAGGTCTGATGATCTAGCATAGCCTCTCATGTCGGGCCGAGTACATCTAAATCATCACCATAGATAAATAGATAACCACAGATCAATGTTTCTCAGCCGGGGCGTGATTTTCTCCCTGCAGCCCGGGGGACATTTGAGCATGTCTGGTGACACTTCTGGTGGTTATGCTGGGGGAGAGGGTGCTACCCCCAATAAAGAATGATCTGGTCCCAAACGTAGGTCAAGAGACCCTGCCTTAGCAGTTTCTGCCGAATGTGCGTGTGCTTGTGCGAGGGGGCCTTTAGCTGGGAAGACAAACCTAGATCACAGAAGAGGAGTCTGTACACCCTCAGCCCCAGCCTCCCGCCGTATCTGTGCAGATAACACTACTGTGTCATTTGTGAAGTGTGGGAACAAGGAAAAGGTTCCTTAAAAAAATTGTAGTCCTCTCACTACTGCTTTTATGCATGTGACCTGGGTCAGGTTGGAATGGCTTCTTTTCTTTGAATACCCAGAAATATAAATGGGCAGGGCTTTCTACCTATCTTAATAGTTAATAAATGGCTTAATTTTTAAAGAACACAGTGAGTGTCTTGAAATAACAGAGGTGAGAGAAAAATAGCTAAAGATACGATACGTTAAAACCTCAGAACCTATGCTTGTGACTGTTTCCATTTTCTAGATGATACATATTCCCCGAAGATGTGCTCTTAATCTCTCTGTCCGTAGTTTCAGGGTAAAAATACACTCTTCTTTAGAAAAGCCTTAACTCTGTGTAAATACAACCACACTAAGTCCACAAAGGAGATGCCAGCTGTTGAGAAGTGAGCCTGTTGGTCTTATTCGAAGGTGGGCTTATCTAAATAGCTATATAAATACATATTGTGTTTTATTTAATAGAGTGGTATTTATTTGGGACGAGGGCTAGAAACAAAAACCCTCCATCTATTTCATACAACAGAGAGTAAAGAAAATGCACCAGGAGCACAGTAGCTACTTAGTCACCTTACATTTTCACCTAAAAAACATTATAGAAAGTACTAGTTGCCTGTCTTTTTTTAAGTTCGTTTCTGCATAAAGCTAGAAATTCGTTAGAGCTTGGCAGCTTGGAGATAGACAGATAGGGATATTTTGTATTTTCCTAAGGCAGGGGGCTTTTTAAAGAATTTCATTTTAAAAATAGAAGTGACAAGACACTTTTCTCTTGTAAAGTATAAGTATATTATGGTATTTGGCACCAGGAAAAAAAAAACCATGTATGCCTCCTACAAATTTATTTTCCTGTGGAGGCAAAACTCAGTTAAGTGGGCAGATGTTCTCAAGAGTTATTTTAATAGAACCCTACTTCTGAGTTTTTTGTCTCAGCTCATAGCCCTACTCCGTATGCACTCAGAGCTGAAACATCCGGGCTGTTTAATCACCTTAGTCATTGTCGGGTCAAACCCTCTGTTGGTTTTCGGTTTAGCTGCGAGTTCCTTAATCCTTAACTCATAAAGGAATTTGAAACTTGTATTTTGGCTACTGGGATGGCTCTTATCATGTCTCCTTTTCTGAAAGAACATTTGCGATTAAGTCTTTCGCAAGGAAACTTTATCTGGATAAAGTGTCTACTTCTAGGGCTCCTCACTCAATGTATTCTATCAAATATGAACATGATGTCTTTTTTACAACTAGAAATGTTTGAAATTCCAGGGCAGCCTGCTGTTTTAAGGAGTCTATTGTGAATCTGTCTCCATCGCTCTGTATTTCCCAACGAAGTGAAAGGACAGTGGTAAAGAGTTTCCAAAGGGCTTGACTGCGTAAGCTTCCTTCTTGTATTTATTTAAATACATGATTACACTTAAATCCTTAAACAAAATACTAGGCAATGCTGTAGTTGAGACTGTGATGAAAGCCTGAATCCATCATTTTCCCCACCTCAAGCTCCTTTTCTAGATTCGGCATCAGGATTATTTCAGATTCCCCTGAGTCCAGTGAGAAGGTACTAGCGTTTCTCCGCTGTGAAGCTGAGATAATATCGGATTCAATCTATTTCCTCTGCAGGGAGTTTTATTCCCAGATTTCTCCCCTCACTCACACCTCAGTTGGTCTTCCCTGTCAGGCACCTTTTTGTTCTAAATTCTTGCATCGTCCCTGCCAGACTCACCCTTCTAGGGACATAGGTTTTCCTGGCTTGTTGCACTACCGTGCTGAGAAACTTTCCATGGCTTCCCACTGCTTAGAGAATCAAGTCCTGAATTGTCCTTGACAGTCCCTAAAGTTTGCTTCCCAGACCACCTTTCTCAGCTGCACGCCCACTGTTTCCCTGCTGACCCCTCACTTGAGCCACATGGGTCTCCTGGCTTCCAGGTGGCCGTTCACTGACCCCCCTGCCTTCACCTGGACAGATCACTAGCCATCTGTCGAAGCTTCTTTTTGACTCATCCAGGTAGCTCTGATACCTGTCAAGAGTACATAGGTTTCCACTGCTGAGTGGAAGAAAGTTTGTCTAAGGAACAGTTTTAAAGCCTTTTTAAAAAGTACCTCAGATTCACTTTTAACTCTGTGCAAATATAACTAAGCTCTGGCAACGTTTAGATAACTTTTCCAGTCCTGCAGATGGCATTTTCAGTTGAGGGCTGGGAACCACCTCTTGTTTATCTTTATATCTACTTGGGACCAAACTAAGGTACTCAGAAAATAATCCATGACTGGTCGGCCCTTTGAAGATGGTCAGTTTTGTGCAGCACTTATTAATCTAAACGATTACTGCAAATTGTGGTAACAGTAGAAAGACTGATGGATGGAGTCTCGATTCAGGTATTACTCACTTTGTGGAAAGCTCTCGTTTTTGGATCTGGAACCGTCTGCCTCCCCTTCTTGCTTCTGAAGGTTCTTGGGACCATCACAAGGGAACAGTACGTAAAAGTACTTTGAAAATGACACAGCTCCATACGATTTTAAGGTGAAACCGTTGTGATGTCGGGGGCTGAAAAGAATGTAACTTGGTCAGACATGGCGCCAGTGTGTCCGTCCACTCAAGCGCAGTGTCAGTCTCTGACAGACATAAATAAATAACCCATTTAGCTGCGTGCCTTTCTCAGTGTTGGCACCTCCTGATTTAAACAGCACTTGGTTATTCTAGATCACAAATCTGCCTGACTCATGTACTGTTGGTTTGGATGGGACGCGTTGGATACATAGCTCAGTATTTGGCCAAATCTGGAACGGTGGCTGCATGTGGAGAAAATACAGTATCTGGTTACTTCAGCCAATAATGGAACAATCCTATGCCCTCATCCTGCCACATCGCATTTGCCTGACAGGAGAAGAGTTTTGAATGCACTGGCTTCCTCTGTTACCTACTTTTGTCATTGCCTCTAGCAGAGATCTCTGCTGGGAGGGAGTGGGTACGTAGTAAGTGTTGGCAGCAGTGTTAGACTGCCTCTGTTCAAATGCTGCTTGGCTACTTGGAAAAAGGGTGACTCTGGGCAACTCATTTAATACCACCAGATCTCAGTTTCCTCCTCTCTGTAAAATGCAGAAAAAAGAAATAGCCACTTTGAACCTCAGAGCTGTAGTGAATTTGAAATTAGCAAATGCAGGCAGGACATCTGGCGATGTGTCCTGCACTCGAGAAAAAGTAGCTCTCAGGATTTACAGTCATACCTCATTTCATTGTACTTCAGATACTGCGTTTTTACAGATGGATGGTTTGAGGCAGTGGCCTATCAGTGCCACGTTTCCAACCGCCTTTGCTTAACTGTGTGTATTTGTGTCCCATTTTGATAGTTCTTGCAGTATTTCATGCCCTCCACTGGCAAAAAGAATATGACTCGCTAAATGCTCAGGTGATGGTTAGAAATTTTGAGCAATAAAATATTAATTACAGTAGGTACACCAAATTTTTTTTTTTATTTAGATATAAGGATATTGCACCTTTAATAGACTACAGTGTAGTGTAAACCTAACTTTTCTAGGCGCTGGGAAGTCATAAAATTGGTGTCACTTACTTTAGGGTGGTGGTCTGGAGTTCTCCAAGGTGGGGCTGTGGATGCCTGCTTTTTCTTGAACTTTAGTTTGAGACTTCTGAGGCAGTGGTAAAATCCATTGGGGTAGAATTGTTTTGTTTTTTTTAGTCAAGGTGTTACTGTTTCGACCCAAAAAAAAGAAAAAAGAGAAAAAACAAGGCTAACCTACCTCCACCCCCAATCCACACATACTATCCCAGCTTCGGAGCTTTGTCCTATACCAGCCTGCGGGGGGGGGTTCACCTTTAAAAATCAGTCACAATCTTTTTCGTCCTTTGGGAATAACCATCAAGGTGATGGTTTTTTTTTTTTTTTGCGGTAAACGGGCCTCTCACTGTTGTGGCCTCTCCCGTTGCGGAGCATAGGCTCCGGAAGCGCAGGCTCAGCGGCCATGGCTCACGGGCCCAGCCGCTCCGCGGCATGTGGGATCTTCCCGGACCGTGGCACGAACCCGTGTCCCCTGCATCGGCAGGCGGACTCCCAACCGCTGCGCCACCAGGGAAGCCCAAGGTGATGGTTTTTTCTTAACTTCTCTTCATCTGCCTGCAAACCCAGAGATCTGGGGTACTAGTTTCTGATTCAGGGGCTTAATTGGCAGACTGCTGTGGGGATAGTGAGATGAAGAGGAAAGGGAATTCACAGGTAAGCTCACTGACTAGTCAAGAATGTAGGCATGTGAGGGGGTGGCCCGCCCCTCCCATCTTAACTTGCGTCTAGTAGTTGACTCAAGTGGTTACTCACCTTGCTGGAATGGCGTGGAGAGATGAGGCAGCCTGTGTGCTGAAAATGTTGACTGTTCTTAGTCTTTGCTGTTGAAAACAAAGAGTATGAAACACAACCGCGGTATCCGCGTCCACCACTATAACCTGTAACCAGAGACGGAGACCACGATAATGGTGAACATTTTCTGACCACACGGTGACTGGTCCACAGTCAGCCAAGACTTTCACACGGATTGGCTTTATGCTCTTGCCACCTTCTGGCAAGGCTCTGTTTTTATTCCCATCGTACAGGTGAAGAAACTGAAGCTGAGGGTAAAAAAGCTAGTCCAAGATCCTTCCATAAAGGTAGCACAGCCGAATTCAAACCCGGGCGGGCGTACTGCACAGTGCGAGATCTCACTAACTACATCATCCTCGGTTAGCCAACTGCATAAAAAGAAACTATTTGTTTCTGTACAGTATACGGCTGATTGGATTCTTTACTCACAAGATTTCACCATAAGCAATCTTGGAAGCCAGTGTACTCACCAATGTTGAGCTTTATGTTACCTGTATTTGGAGGAAGAAACCATGTCCCAAATATTATTTGGCTTTGTCTTCCAGCTTCCGTTGTGATTCAGAAATGGTGGTGTCACATGAATCCTTGTTTGGAAGGAGAGGATTGCAAAGTGCTGCCAGATCACTCAGGTTGGTCCTGTAGCAGCGGCAATAAAGTCAAAACTACAAAGGCAAGTATAGACAAAACCCAACTGTAATTTACAACCTCAGTATCTCATTACCTGTGGGGTCTCCCCCGCTTCGTTTCGTCCTGCCGTCAAGAGGACAGCGTTCTTTCTTGTTGATAAACCTGCTTGGGCAGGGCCCCTCTGTGACTCTGGCCCTTTGAAAAGTCCATTTCTCAGCATCACCCTTAGTTTCAGATTTTACAGAGCAGTGATTTGGTGGGGAAACGCATTCTTTTAGGCAGGGTACTGAATTCAGTTCAGCTCCTTCACGGGCCGATTTCAAGTAGAGGTTTCAGAGTTGACAGTCCCGTGTATCACAACAGTATGGCAGGAATCCACCTGCAGATGATTTATTGAAACAGAAAGACCTGCTGCCTAAGAGGAGACGTAATGGTTGAAGACTCTAATTCAAGCCTTGCGAGTCAATAGTTTCCTCCCCAAATCATCCTCTTTCTGGCTCTGAAAGACTCCATTTTCCACCTGGTTCTTGAGCCAGAAATTTAACTTCTTCCTCATGTCTCCCTGTCCATTCTATTATTTTGTCTTTGGGATTGTGACTCCCAAATCCCTCCACGCTTCTGCGTCCCACAGTTATAATCCCCGTGAGGTCCGCCATTGTGTCTCATCTGGATGACTGAGGTTGCGGCCTCACATCCGCTCTTGATTGATTCCCTCCCAGTCTGTTCTCCACAGGATGACCCTAGCCGTTTTTGCGAATTGCAGATCTGCTAAGCTAGTCCACCTCCCCATTTTTCAGTGGCTTCTCTGGGTTCCTTAGCTAGCCTGTGCTTGTCTGGCCCTAGGTAAATAACCTGGCAAACTACCTCCCTCCCTCCCTTCATTCTTTCTGCTCCAACCGTCTCGGCCTTCTGTCTAGTCCTTCTTCCTGTGGTGCCTTTACAGTTGCAAAGGAATGTGCCTTCCGCCTTTCTTTTCTAGTTCACCATTACTTCTTCAGGGAATCCTTCACTGGTAGGATTCACGCTCCCTGTATCTCTGAGCACGGTACTAGAGTTACATTTTACAGGGAGCGCTATACTTATTGGCTTCATACTGACAGCTTTCTGTCTAGGAGGAGAGCTGTGAAGTCAGGGCCCCTCGCTGTTTTGCTTACCCATAATCGTCCCAGAGCCAGCTGCATGTCTCCACGACTATTGCTTGAATGGAAATATTCATAAAACCGGTCATTCTAGGATTATAATGAGCTAGGCACACTGGAATGGGACGACTGTTTAGTTCTGGTTGCTGTGTCAGCTGTGGCCCCTGAGGAGGTATAACATCTCTTGAAGCGTTTCTCATCTTGCTTACAGTTTCCCCTTTATGAGTATTTGGAATTACTCGAGCTCTCAATCATTTTCAACCCCTGAGGTCATGAGAAGGTGAGTTCTCCTTCTATGTGTGTGTACGTGGGGTATTATAATACACGAGATTTTATAAAATAAATATTTAAGTATGTCATGAATAAAAGGTTACATCTACAACAGACTATTATAGAACAAGGTTTTATAATACATTTTAAATGTAGATTTTAGCTGATATTTGTCCTACCCCAAATTACCAATAGTATATAGTCAGTGATTTGATTAGTTCCTCATTATCTAGGTAGAATAATTTCAAAATCAAGACCGTTGTAACATTAATTGCAATGATCAACTAACGTGTCCTTGTTAGTGATAGCATAACTATCAGGTTAAATGACCTGATCTATGCTTTTATGTCCAGGGCAGCAGAAGCTCGGGGAGGTTGCTGGAGGGGGAAGGAAGTTAGCACTGCCACCCTTTTTATCAGCTCTCCTTCTAACCAACTCCCCATACACTTCCAACCTGTGTAAACCCAAGTGTGCTTGTTAAGCAAATCCTGCCTTAAGATGATTCCACCATCCTTTCCCAATGTGCCCCTTTCAGCCCTTCTTCCCTCACCCCCTCCTAAATCAAAATCTTGGAGTGGCCAAGGAGCCAGGGTCTTAAATCCATCCACGATAAAAAAAAAAAAAAAAAAAAATGTCCTTCAACGTGTTTCTTGTCAACTAGGAAATTACATTTTGCGAGATTATTCTTGTATTGACTCTTACATATAAATATAAAAGAAGAACACAAGTGCCAGCCAGCTGTGTTCCAGAAATGAATGTGTCTAAGGGGTCCCCTGCTGCAGCGGCTCCCTCTCTATTGATGTGCCGAGAGCGAGGGCAGCTGCAGGAAGCAAACCTTGAGGGCCATTTTGGCTCTATGTGCTGGGGGTTAGAAGTTTGCTCAAGCTGCCTCCTCAACGGTAGTGACGTTTCATTTAGCACTTGGGAAAGCTGTAGAAGCATAATACAGTTCCCCCAGCCCTCATGATACGTAGCTACTTTTTTTTTTAAGCGATACAGCACTGGAGAATAATCTCTAAGTCATAAAACTTTGTTTCCTTTATTCATCCAAGTCAGTGTGACTTGAACTATATAAAACATTTTATGTCTTTTATGGAGCTTCTGCACATAGAGTAACTTCATTTGTGGAGCTGTGACGGGCTTCAGTGAAGCGCTTGGTACTCACAGAAGCTGCACCTTAAAATCGACACTGGACCTTACACCCCAGGTGAGACAGCAGTCCTATAAAGGTAGAACAATTACCTCCCTCGAGGGGGGTATTAACTATAGAACAAAATAGTTGCCATTGTCCTTAACAGTTGATGCACAGCAGCATCAGAACACAGAAAGGCTAAAAAATAAGATTATCTGCGGTAAGCCGTCTAGGTCCGAATTTTCTTTTCCACTTCCACTTAGGTGGAAATGTGACAGAGGTAGCAGTCAACTTGAGATATTAATAGCCTTAGATGAAGATAGGAATGCGAGAGGAGACAATTCCCTAACCAGGAAGGTTGGCATTGAGTTTATTCCGCTGGTGTAGTTTTCAGGATCCCCAGAGAGGAGGCAGCTACTGCTTTGTGGGAAAATATAACTGACTCTCTGTCATCCTGCCTCAATTTTCCCTAATTCAGTTCTGAGTTTTATTACCTCCACCCTGCTAAATGTGCTACATCATTTCTCCCTATTTAAGGATTAAGGCTCCTGACACTGTGTGCAATGTCCTCTTAGCACCAAAGGCAATGACTTGCCCGGGGGGCTTTTTGTTGTTTGCAAATGTAAGCAATTCACATTGAATCTTGACAAGTTTTAGATGTTTAAACGTTCCTGATTTTAAAACGTCTACTAAGAGTGAAGAGGCATGTGTTTAGAGCAGTAATTCTCAATGAGGGGCAAGTCTGCCCTCAAGGGGACATCTGGCAACATCTCAGGACACTTGTAGTTGTCACACGTCGGGGAGGGGGCTTGCCATGGGCACCTTGTGGGGGTGGGGGCCAGGCACGCCGCGCCACATCCTAAAATGCACAGCGCGGTGCCCACAACAAAGGCTTATACAGCCCCACGTGGCCGTGGTGCTGAGGTTGAGAAACTGCTTTCTAGGACAGGGTCGTTTTCTTTAGTAGCTGTGTGTAAGCATCCTACCTGATTCTTACTTCCTTTTGTTCTTCAAAGTTTCTATTACGTGTCCAGTTGTTTTGTTTCCAATATTTCGTACTGGAAAACCTAGAGGTAGGAGGTAAGAAATTAAACAACAGGCTTTCTCTTCAAAACCTCCCTCACCCTCAACATCTAAGATGACCAATGTCCTTCGAGTATCTTCCTCACGGGACTCAAATCGATACCTTTTTCCTCTGTCTCTTGGACTACTGTGACGGGTCATCCTCTCTACCACAATGTTAAATTACCTAATGGTATCAGTGGCTACAGGAAAATCATCATGGCAACTTGTTCAAAACAAACTATTTTGAGCCTCATTATAGGATGTTTATGGACGGGGCTTAAAAAACCCCATACTTTGAAGACATTGTTCTCAGGGTGATTCTGACGAGCATGCAGGATGCCGGGATCCCTGGTTTTCCGAGCGCCCCACCTGCTCTCTGTTCTTGCCTTTAACTGGCCTATACTCTGCTTTCTGTGCCACCAGGGTAAAGTCCCTGCCCAGGTTCCTCCTAGTGAGAGACCACCGATGGATCCCCCTTGGTAACTGGCAGAAACTATAAAGTATAAGCATCTTGGGATGGGTTTTCACGGCCGCTCACCAAATAGGCCATGTACTTCCATACCCCATGGCCTTCCTCTTCATCTCCTCCCACTTCTAAAATTTTACTTGTCTTTCAAGGTCTAGCCGAGAGGACTCCTTTATCCTGAACTCTTATCTTCTCTGATCCCTAGAGCCAGAGCCTGAACCCCTCAGGGCACCCAGTCACATGAGACTGGAGCTAACAGCCACACGATGGCAACTGTTTATCCACCAAAATAACAACAACCTTCCACATACAATCAGCACAACAAGTATTTTAAAAGAAACTGAATCGGAGAGCAGCAGCCGCTTATCATCCGACCTTCAGGGCGGAGAGGCTCCAAAACAAACTGGGCGTGGAGAATGAGCTTCCTCTCGAATAAGATGCCTTTGAGAATTACATCCTAGATGAAGATTGATAGTTGGCTGGCTGTAAACGTGGCTGGGTTTTCAATAGATGCATGAAAGAAAGATCCAGAAAGAGCTAACATGACAAGAGCCACCATTTCCTGAGCCCTAACCTCATGGGCTTTTCATTCCCTTTGCACTACAACTGAAGGGGGCCGGTGTTACTGTTCTCCACTTAGCAGATGAAGAACCTTAGGCGGAGAGAGAGCCCCTCCCAGCTCAGAAAATGACCAGCTCCGTCATCTGGTTGCTCAGGCCAAAGACCTTGGAGTTGTCCTTGCTGCTTCTTTCTCTACACCCTTTATTTGTCACAAACCCTGCCGCCTTCCTCTTTTATCACTTCAGCCAAAGGGATCTCTTTAAGTGGATAGCCTGGCCCTGCCTCCCTTGTCTCACCTCTCTGCCTCAGTCGGAAAAAGGCCAAAGTCCTTGCACTGGCCCTTGCATTTACCTCTCGCCGGAAACTTCTTCCCCCAGAGAGTCAGGGCTCGCTCCTTTCCATCAAGTACCTCCTTCCCTGACAACCCTCTATGAAACACTAGCCTTCTGCCCTCCCTGCCCCAGTAATGGTCTCCAGAGTATTGCTTTACTTTTCCTCCATAGCTCGTATCCCCTGTTGACATACTATTTACCTATTTGTCCAGCCCTTTTCCTCTACAGTAGGAATCAGCAAGCGATGTCTTGCAAACCAGATGCAGCCTTTAGCTCACAGGCCACTAACAACAACAACAACAAACAGGGAAGAAGGAGCTTTACGTTTTAAATGGTTGGGAAAAAAAGCAAAAGCAATATATTTTATAACACATGAGAATTACATGAAATCCACATTTCGACATCCGTAAGTAAAGTATTATCGGGATAAAGCAATGCCCATTAATTTATGTATTATCTCTGGCTGCTTTTGTGGTATAAAGGCAGAGCTGAGACGTTGTGATAGTGACTATGTGGCCCGCAACATGGAAAATATTTTATGTTTGGTCTTTTAGAGAAAAAGTATACCAATCCCTATTCTAAGTTCTATGAGGACAGGGCTTCTAACTAAGTTCTACGAGGACAGGGTTTTTCATGTCGTTTGCTCTATAGTATTCCCCAGCACAAACAAAAGAGCAATTATAGTGTAGAATACATAAATCAAGGCCGTCTTTCAGTTAAAACATATCTGAGGTTTGAAAAAATACCTGATTGGGTCTAAAGCCCAGGCATGACGACTGTGTGATCAAATAATATAATTTA
The DNA here is from genome assembly GCF_039906515.1 of Pseudorca crassidens. Lineage (NCBI taxonomy): Eukaryota > Metazoa > Chordata > Mammalia > Artiodactyla > Delphinidae > Pseudorca > Pseudorca crassidens. The sequence continues at coordinate 85,878,596 of NC_090305.1, read as the reverse complement.
CTTTAAAAGTATTTGGATGGTGTAGACATGTTAAAGTGAAGTATTATGTTTTTATTTATGTATTCCCAGCTGATGTATTGATGATCTAACCTGTACAGTTTCTTACATGATGAAATCAAACTATAGAAACCGCAGGCCTGTTTCCTTAGATCCTAAGCCATAATGAGCCTGGGTGCTTAAAAATGGAAGAAACGACACACTTTTTAATAGATGTATGTTTCCAGTAAATACAGTAGTTTAATAAAAATAACCTATTTTTGAAAACGAAAGTTAACGTAAGTCTTAAAAGAGAACGAACAAAGGCAACGTTCTGATCTTGACGTACACTGATTTAACTCAGCATTCGTTTGGACATATTTTAGCCCCATTAACAAAGGATGCTTAGCATGCATGAGTTAACTTGATGGGCAATGAACGTACCTAATCTGATGGGATTTTTTTATAACGTAACAAGATACAGAGCTAGGGTGCTAATACCATGTTGTGGAAGGCTTTGGGTGTGTTTTTCTTTGCAACCTCAAAGCAAGACATGTAAAGAAGAATTTGATTTGAACAGGTGATTTGGCAAAGTTGGTTACTGATAAAGATGCCCACTATTAAATTCGATGCATGTGACACAGACAGGGATGTACGGGTCCGGTAACAGGAAGGGTCTCTTTGGTGGGTATGGGGTGTCAAATGCTAACTTGTAAAATTCCTTTTAGGTAACACGGTAGCAAAGAGAGAGGTGTGCTTCAACCCTGGAGGAGCGACAGGATGCAGCGCTCTCTTGTTTGGACCGTCCAGAGTCCTGGACTCTTTGCAGGAAGTCATCTTGGATTTCACCCACATCACATTTGCGTATCTGTGCTCTGAAGGGTGGCATTTGCTTAACTGTCCCAGCCTTCTCTGCTTCCTGATTTTATTACAGTGAATTATACCCATGGGCTGCCGCACACACAACTGACATCCTATCTGGATTACTAAGGACCATACCTCCAAGAAACTCTGGAGGAACAAACTAGAGGTTTCAGAATGGACCACCTGTGAAGGAATACCGGGTCTTCAGTTTCTTTCTACATTTACAAAGGAGCACGGACCTGTTTCTGAGGATCCTCATTCTCTTCCTCTCTTGAACTCTACTGTAACGCAAGGGCTGAAGGAAGTCTGAAAGGGGTCCAAATGACAAAACGTTTTGGCAGAACATTTTGGCATATATAGATTAAGGAACTCTGATTAACTGGTGATGAAAATTTATTTTATAAACCTGGAAGAATAGAAGGACTTATACCGGGGTTCTTGTGTGTGCAGTTGTATTATTGCTTTTGACGATCTAAAATCTTTGCATTAGAGGTTCTGTTGGCAGGTTAGCAGAAATCAAATGCTCCCATTTTAACTTCTGTGCGCCGTTTTACCGAGTACTAAGGAAGGGTATCGATTTCAATATTTTATAACCAAAGCTCTATCATGACATATCCACAACAGAAAGAAAACCTGTTGGGATTTTTATGGCTGCAGTGTAGTCAGGTAAATCATTGAAAATATAAAACAGTTCCTGTTTAGATCAAGGGTGGTTTCTTCGATCCAGTTTATGGCAATTATATTACCATATTTTGTTAACTCCAAAAGCCTTTGAATGCAGAATTTTTAGACTGTGATTTATTCCTAGCTCCTTCCCTACTTATGTGTTACTCATCTTCTTTCTTTAAATGTAAGTAAAACCTGAGTCATTCTTTTCTTGGTTTAATGATCCTGCAGCAGACGTGTCTCCACATACTCGCAGATGCTCTCATGCAGAAACATATTACAGATGAAAAGTGACCCAGATTTTAAATGCATAATGTTATTAAAACACATACCACTATAATAACATGGCATACATTTTATATACTAAGAAACGCCAAAAACATACTTTTTGCACAGGTGATTATCCCTGTCCTTTCACAGTTACGGGGGAAAATAATGCTATCATATTGTTTGTAGCAGTAACAATTACATCCATTTGATTTTATTCTTGCAGAAGGAATGGGATGAGGTGATAGCTATTTGTTTGCTACATTTTTTTGAATTTGACTGACTAGACGCTTACCAGAATGGTTACTCTCATGTTTGTTAGTAAGTAAAAAATTCGTTTTACTCATGGTGTATGGCGTATATACGTTTTGGGGATTATTTTATGCCTTAAGACATGGTGTTAACATTCTTAGGCTTGCAAATTTTTATTATAAATGTGAAAAACAACTATACACAAAGTTTCATGTTGGGGATGTTTACTATATGGCAAACTTGGCATTTATATATAGATTACTACTTAGTTTCTTCTCCCAAACCTATCTAGCAGTAAGGAGAATTTAAAATGTAGGAAGATTTTATTAAGTTGAGGCACATTCATGATGTTCTACGTGTATTCCACTGCCTTTAGTGTATAAGACCTTCCACTGTAAGAGAGCGAGTTTAAAAATAAGAGATTTCATGGCACATGAAATAATGTCTTAGTTTTTCAGCCACCCATCTGATCTTGTGCTCCAAATAAGATCAAGTGAAAATGACACTGATTCACCTTGAGGTTCGTTTCTAAGATATAAACTACTACCAGGGAATAAATAGTCCACTTGGGAAAATGGAAGGTATCAAAGCTGCCATTTCATCCATTATTGCTTCCAAGTGTTCTTTTTACCTAGTTTGCAAGTTAGCCCTGAAATGGGGCTTTCTTTGAGAAGCATTTTAGTGTTATCATTCCTTTTCTTTTCCTGTAGGGGAGTAGATAGGAGACTTTCCTGTATTTTTACGAAATTTAAAGCAAAGATACCAGAGGAGGATATCAGTCATGTCAGGCTCAGGCCCTCTGATTATGGCACATGTGGTCTCAATACCCGAGAGACATTCAATTCTTATATCTTAGAACTTTCAGCTGCCCAGCTAGGCTGCGAACTCAACCAGGGTCTCTCCAAAGGAACCTGCAACCTCCTTGATTTTAGAGCACTCTCTCAGGTTCCGATCTGCTGCTCTAAAACATATATACCCTTTTAGCACATGCCCTTGGAAAATTGGAACTCTGTTCACACTTTAAATTCGACAGCACTTAATAAACCTTCCCAAGACCCCTCGGAGTTGTTGGGGAAATTGTCCACCCTTATACACACAAATGTATATATCTGACCCTTTGTGTACTATGCTATTGAATTTCCACTTGAGTTTAAAAGAATAACTATTCTTTTTTATTTATTAAAAGAAGACTGTTGGAAACCCACGGCTAACATCATTCCCAGCAGTGAAAAACTGAAAGCATTCCCTCTAAGATCAGGAAAAAGGCAAGGATGTCCACTGTCATCACTTTTATTCAACATAGTTTTGGAAGTCCTTCTTTGTCAGAGAAGAAAAAAATACAAGGAATCCAAATCGGAAAAGAAGAAGTAAAACTGTCACTGTTTGCAGATGACATGATACTAAACATAGAGAATCCTGAAGATGCTACCAGAAAACTACTCAGGCTCATCAATGAATTCAGTAAAGTTGCAGAATACAAAATTAATACACAGAAATCTGTTGCATTTCTGTACACTGACAATGAAAGATCAGAAAGAGAAATTCAAGAAACAATCTGATTTACCATCGCATCAAAAAGAATAAAATACCTAGGAATAAACCTACCTAAGGAGACAGGAGACCTCTACTCTGAAAGTTATAAGACACTGATGAAAGAAATTGGAGATGACACAAACAGATGGAAGGATATTCCATGTTCTTGGAGTGGAAAAATCAATACTGTGAAAATGACTATAGTACTCAGAGCAATTGACAGATTGAGTGTAATCCCTATCAAATTACCAATGGCATTTTTCAGAGAATTAGAACAAAAATTTTTCACAGGGCTCCCCTGGTGGCACAGTGGTTGAGAGTCTGCCTGCCAATGCAGGGGACATGGGTTCATGCCCCAATCTGGGAGGATCCCACATGCCGCGGAGCGGCTGGGCCCGTAAGCCATGGCTGCTGGGCCTGCGCGTCCGGAGCCTGTGCTCCGCAACGGGAGAGGCCACAACAGTGAGAGGCCCGCATACCGCAAAAAAAAAAAAAAAAAAAATTTTTTTTGGCACAATTTGTATGGAAACACAAAAGATCCTCAAAAGCCAAAGCAATCCTGAGAAAGAACAATGGAGCTGGAGGAATTGCACTCCTTGACTTCAGATTATACTACAAAGCTATAGTCATCAAAACAGTAATGGTAACAGCACAAAAACAGAAATATAGATCAGTGGAACAGGATGAGAAATCCCAGAAATAAACTCATGCACCTATGGTCAAGTAATCCACAACAAAGGAGGCAAGAATATGCAATGGAGAAAAGACAGTCTCTTCAATAAGTGGTGCCGGGAAAATGGGACAGCTACATGTAAAAGAAATTAGAATATTCTCTACCACCATCCATAAAAGTAAATGGACCAAAGCCCTAAATGTAAGGCTAGACACTGTAAAACTCTTAGAGGAAAACATAGGTGGAACAGCCTTTGACATAAATTGCAGCAGTATCTTTTTTGATCCACCTCCTAGAGTAATGAAAATAAAAACAAACAAATGGGACCTAATTAAACTTAAAAGCTTTTGCACAGCAAAGGAAACCATAAACAAAACAAAAAGACAACCCACAGATGGGAGAAAATATTTGCAAACATAGCGACCGATGAGGGATTAATCTCTAAAATATACAAACAGCTCATGCAGCTCTATGTCAAAAAAAAAAAAAGAAAAATCAAAAAAGGGGCTGAAGATCTAAACAGACATTTCTCCAGAGAAGACATACAGATGGCCAAAAAGCACATGAAAAGATGCTCAACATCACTAATTATCAGAGACATGCAAATCAAAACTACAATGAAGTATCACCTCACACCAGTAAGGCTAGCCATCATCAAAAAGTCTACAAACAATAAATGCTGGCGAGGGTGTGGAGAAGAGGGAACCCTCTTGCACTGTTGGTGGGAATGTAAATTGATACAGCCACTATGGAGAACAGTATGGAGGTTCCTTAAGAAACTGAAAATAGAACTACCATAGGACCCAGCAATCCCACTACTGGGCATATACCCTGAGAAAACCATAATTCAACAAGAGACATGTACCACAATGTTCACTGCAGCACTATTTACAATAGCCAGGACATGGAAGCAACCTAAGTGTCCATCAACAGAGGAATGGATAGAGAAGATATGGTACATATATACAATGGGATATTAGTCATAAAAAAGAATGAAATACTGCCATTTGCAGAAACATGGAAGGACCTAGAGATGATGGTACTAAGTGAAGTAAGTCACACCGAGAAAGACAAATATCATATGATATCACTTATAGGTGGAAATTAAAAATTGATACCAAAGAACTAATTTGCAAAAGAGGATCAGACTCACAGGCTTAGAAAACAAACTTATGGTTACCAAAGGGGAAAGGTGGGAGGAGGGATAAATTAGGAGGTTGGGATTAACATATATGCACTAATATATACAAAATAGATAATCAAGAAGGACCTACTGTAGAGCACAGGGAACTCTACTCAACACTCTGTAATAACCTATATGGGAAAAGATTCCAAAAAAGAACAGGTATCTGTACATACAGAATGGGATCATGTTGCTGCACACCATAAACACACACAACGTCATAAATCATCTGTAGTACCCACCCCCAAATTAATTAAAAAAAATTAAGACATGCCTACCCTCTTCCCCTCAGGCCTCGAAAAACTGGGCGGCTGTCACATCCCTGGAGCCTGAGCAGGCTTGGGGTCTAAGGGCTGTCCTGGTTCTAAGGGAACTGGGGAGGATGCGCCAGCAAATGAGCCCCGCCCCCTTGGACCTGGAGTGCCTGCTTCCCTCTGGATGGGACCACAATCTCCAGATCCAGATGGGCCCTCCTACAGCTAAAGCAAGCCCAGTGCACGCAAAGGATGGTGGAGCCTCTGGGTTGGATTAGCTTTGAAATGTCCCCAGGTCTCCATGTCTCCTGGTGGTGGGGTTCCCACCCTCAAGCCTCCTTCCTTAGAGTCGCCTCACCTGCACAAGACAGCACCTTTGCCGCAGCGGTTATGCAGGGTTGGGATTTTGCCCGGGGCAGGGTGGGTGGTGAAAGGCGAGGGGAAAGAAGTAATGAGACACAAGCCCTTGGGTGTGTGTGCTGGCACCTTCAGCTCTAAGTTATAACCCAGGAACGCGAAGGCTCTGGTTGCCTGAGTAACCAGAGTTGGGCATGAAGAAATGCTGCCGCCTTGTGGCCATTTTCCATAACAACAATTTCACACTTCAGAGTCACAAGGCCTGCAGGGCTGTAAAGGACAGCCTGCGCTCAAGAAATGCCCTGGGGTAGGTAATCCAAGAAGAATTCAAAACAGGGCTGACTTGCAAGGAGCCGATTTCAAGTGGTAAATTTTACTCAAACTATTTTTTTTAAAAAAGCACATGAAAAGATGCTCAACGTCACTAATTATTAGAGAAATGCAAACCAAAACTGCAAATCAGAATGGCCATCAGCAAAAAGTCTACAAATAATAAATGCTGGAGAGGGTGTGGAGAGAAGGGAACCCTCCTACACTGTAGGGGAAAATGTAAATTGGTACAGCCACTATGGAGTTTCCTTAAAAAACTAAAAATAGAGCTACCATTTGATCCAGCAATCCCACTCCTGGGTATATATCCGGAAAAAACCCATAATTCGAAAAGATACATGCACCCCAATGTTCACTGCGGCACTATTTACAATAGCTGAGACATGGAAGCAACCTAAACATCCATCAACGGAGGATAAAGAAGACGTGGTGCATATATACGATGGAATACTAACAGCCACAAAAAAGAAGGAAATAATGTCATTTGCAGCGGCATGGATGGACCTAGAGATTATCATACGAAGGGAATTAAGTCAGACAAAGACAAATATTATATGCTATCACTCATATGTGGAATCTAATTTTTTTTACAAGTGATACAAATGAACTTACTTACAAAAGGGAAACAGACTTACAGATATCGGAAACAAACTTACAGTTACCAAAGCGGAAACATGGGGCGGGGGGAGGGATAAAGCAGGAGCTTGGGATGAACACATACACCCTACTATACATACGATAGATAACCAACAGGGACCTACTGTATAGCACAGGGAACTCTACTCAGTATTCTGTAATAACCTGTATTGAGACAAGAATCTAAAAAAAACAATGAATATATATATATGTATAACTGCATCACTTTGCTGTACACCTGAAACTAACAACATTGTAAGTCAACTATACTCCAATGAAATTTTAAATAAAAACCAAAGAACAATAAAAAAATACTGTTGGCCTGGGATAAAATGATTAAAAAATTGAACTGCTCATTACTATGACTTAGACTGTAAGCAGCTATAAGGTTCCATGTACCACTGTGTACACTGGCAGAACACCAGCCCTTCTCCACGTAAGATTTAGTTAGAGGCTGCGTCAGGGCAGATGCATCCCAGGTATATGTTCCACGGATTTTGAAGGTTTCCTGGAGATGCAGTGACGCTAAGCCCATATTCTTCCACGTCAATGCTATTGGGTGGAGGGGAGACGGCAGCCCCTTCGATGGGCATGCACAACCCACCCCCCGGTCCGATGCCATGACTACTTGGCCAGTCCCCCTCACTTGAATTTTTGCTCATACTATGGAATTTTGTAAAGAATTTGTGGGTGCACAAGGTTGGGAATTGCCTCCTGTGGAAACAACCTCATCAAAATGCCTGTGTCATAGATAATTTCTCCAAGATTGGAAAATGTTTCTGCACAGAATTCCTAGTGATGGGCAATTAGGGACTCACTGACCAAGGATTAATCCACAGCTAGTCTGGTAACTGCCTTCACCATTTTGGGTCTCTCTGAAATAGGCAAAGCATTATTAAGAGGTGTACCTAAAGCCTGTGGGTTCTTCTATACTAGGCGTTGGCAAACGGCAGTCAAATCCAGCCTGCCCGGGTTTGTTAATAAAGGTGTGTTAGAACACAACCATGCCGTTCATTTGTGTAGAAGCTGGGGTTTTGCACTACAACAGCAGAGAAGACTAGTTGTGATAGAGCCCACGCAACCCACAAATTCTAAAATATTTAGTCTTTGCTCCTTTGCAGAGAAGTTGGCCAATCTATGTTCTATACAATGGAAGAACGTGATGTTATTGTATGAGTTCACGGGAACCTGGTAACAGAATGGCAAAGATTTGAGGCTCTGGAGACAGACAAATCGAAGGATAGATATGGGCTCTGCTACTCATCTTTCAGAGTTTTCTACTCCATCAACTGCAGTTCCTTCATAAAACAGGGATGTCAGGATAATGATATATACACCCCGCAAGAGTTTTTTGATAAGAATTTTCTATCAACAAACTCTTAGCGTGGTGGCGAGCAAATAATAGGTTCTTGATAAAGTTGTGCCTCTGGGATGAGTAATTCATAATCCAAGTAGTCACCTCACACAGAAAAGGAGAAGCAAGTCGCAGGCCCTGGGCTCAAAACGGGGGTGTAAGGTTTAAGTGGACACCACTGACAGAAAATCGGGGCCAGATAAGACTAGATCTTAAAGCGTTCTCTCCCTGTTTTCAAGTCAGTAAAAACTGAGAAAGCAGAGCGAGGACAAACTCGGCAAACAACTCAAGGAACACTGCCTCCCCTTGACCTTGGCTGTCTATCTGGCAGAGAACTGAAGACGCTTATGCTTTCTGCATGGACATGTCAATGTCTTGAGTCTGCAGTACCTACCTGGTAGAAGTCAGAGCACCACTGCAAAGAAAGATGTACTACACGGGGATGCTGATTTGAATCTGCAACCCGAGGTGACAGATGTAGGACATACACGTGAACACCGTTCTTTCAGGTTCATCGTGTAAAAAACTCAAGCCCCATCCAGCAGCTACATGAAAGGAAACAGCCATTTCAAGTTACAAAGTAATCTTGTAAACAGAAACTTGGAACAAAAGAGCCCCTTAAATAATTGATGAATAGTTACTGAAGCATATTGGACAGTCTTTGTAGTATTGATTCGGGGCTGTGAACAAAACAAGCTCATGCTTGAAATTTCTTCCTCTCCTCTTTGCTGCTATCAATATTCATAGCCTGCTTCCCTGTGAGGAATGTGCAGTGGTATTTCTTTTGTATTGTTCACCCGGACCTGGACCTCTGCTCTCTGTGGATAGGGTCTGTGACCTGTCCTTTAATGATCAGCTTTGATTTTCTTAATGAGGGATTATCACAATAGTTCAGGACACTGAATTATTAATTGAATAACTGTATTTAACAGCCAAGGAATGGAAGCAAGCCAATGAACTTGGGTCCTCTACTTGCAAATCTGAAATCCTACTCTCAGGAGTTCAGTCTGCATCTCTGAACCTGCCTGCCGTCTTTCTGAACTGCGTCTTCATCCTTGCTTTGTTACATCTATTAAGTTCAACACTGAGTGTTTTACAGCCCATTCACAGACGTCACAGAAAATTTAATCATGCCCTTACTATTTCAGCGTTGCAATAACTGAAAAGAAAACATAAAAAATAATTCATCCTGTCTCTCTTCACACACAGATCAATAGAGTGAACTGCTTAGGTCAGCTCAGTGGGGGCATGGGTTGAAATAGGAATCAGGACAATACTTTGGAACATTTAAATATTTGTGAGCTCCATATACCTGACAGAGGGCTGAAACGGATCCTTAGTGCCACAGTAAAGAAAGGGGAGTAAAACCACTAAGTCTCAGCTGGAGAAGAAGTTCGTGACAACTCTTGAAACTGTCAGAGTCATAAAAATTGGTATCTGATGCTACCATATGCTATTTCAATCACTGTCTTTTCTGATTCGCTACTAGAGCACAGATGAAGAGTGGGAATAGAGCAGGGGCTCTTTGAAAGATGCTATGTCTGATATTCTCGAGGGAAGGGGACTTTGCCTGTGGCAGGTGGCTCTGATTTGCTGATGCAGGCCCTTGGGCTGTGGTCAGAGAGAGTGAAGTAGAAAGGGGTTTGCATGTGCTTTGGAGGGCTCTTATTTGACTAACCATTAGATAGAAGACTGGTGTAGAAGGTCTTCCCATTTGTTACTCCATTCATCTTCCTGTGCTTTAAAGAGAGCTGTGTCAGTTTGTCTTCTCCCTCCTGCCATTTCAGATGCAGAAAGGGGTCCAAAGGGGGAAGGGAAATCTCTTCAGGCTCAGAGTAGGACCTGGAAGGCAGATCTACTCAACAGGAAAAGATCTGTAGCAACTGATAGATTTGACTCCATACAAAGCAAAACTTTGTGCATGACCAAACCACATAAACCCAACTAAAAGTCAAAGTGGGAAAAGTATTTAGAGCTTGTATTGGCAGACAAATGTTAATATCCTTGCAAAACTTTTACAAACTGCTAAGCCAAAGATGAGCACCTCAATCGAAAAGCAAACAAAAGGTGCAATAATTCACAAAAGAAGAAATACAGAAAGGCCAAAGGGTTTGCAATTTTTGATGAATACTTGAGATTGTACAGTCTTTCAAGTCAGTTTGGCCGATATTAAAAAGAAAGAATATCTAACAGGAGTTGCAGGGGTGTGATGTTACCCTGTACATATTGCATCAAGAGGCTTAGCAGTCAACCTTCCTGACTCAGGGTTTCTACTTGCAGGAACATAAGAAATTACGAGACCAAGTGGCATGAACAAGAATATGAATCCCAGAAGTGTTCATAAGGGCAAAAAGCAATCAGAAATCCTACATCATCATCAAAAAGGGCTGTACTTCTGGTTCTGGGCACTCGTGCTTATCTCAACAGAAATCCCTGGACAAAACACATTAAAATCCTGGCAGGGTCAAAGACGGACGACAGGCAGACTAGCTAGGGACCTTGGGACTCAAGTGCCAACTAAAAATTGTCACTTGCCATCTGGTTATGGAAGAATGAAGTCACTGGCCACTGCAGCCACTAACCTTCAATACACCCTAAAGGAGTTCAGGGTAGAGATCAGGAAGGAGGCACTCTGGGCTCTGGGAAAAACTGGCAGAACAGGACTTCAGATAGTAAGACATTTTTCAGGAGAAGATTTTATGAGCCCAAATTCTTGCATCTTCTCATATCTAGAAAAGCACTAAAATCATTAATGGAGACCTCTGCTCCTTTGGAATAGCAGCAGACTTCTTGTGACCAGCAGTAACCTGTCAAAGTGTGTGCCTGACTGCACGCACCCCCTTCACCAAAATCACCGTATACTGACCTCTCCGCTACCTCTCTAGAGCAGTTCCTCAGAGCTATCTGAGAGGCTGTCTCCCAGGCTATAGTCCTCATTTTGCCCCAAGGAATAACTGAGGAGTGAGGTTCTGGAGTTGCTGTTTTTTTCTTGTGTTCTGTGTAACCCAGCTGGGTGCTGGAGAAGCCTGCAACCCAGAAATGCCAAAGGGTGCAGACAAAACACAGCCCCCCTCCAAAACCTGCTTTCTTTCACGCCAAGGACTCAGAAAAGGGCAATTCAAAAGAGCAGAAACCATTAGCCGTATCTGCCTGTTCTTGAGTGAACATCATGAAAACCCTCTGTAGCCACTCCCTCCCCAAATGGGTACTGCAGCTGGGGGATCTGCGGGTGGAACTCTGTCCTTCATCCCCATCTCCCAGTGTTGAGCGTGTCCCTCCCCTGCAGGGCTGGGGGATGAACTCACACTTCCTCCGCTTCCTTGTGGTGGGAACGCGGTGTACCCCGCTCCTTTGTAGCCCATGGGCAGAGCCCTGTCTCCTGCATTCCCTATTATGGTAATCAGACAGCACTCCTTCCGCATAGAGCCTGCTGGCAAAAAATCAGAGCCTGTTTTCACCATGGAGTGGAAAATAATAAGGCAACTTTCCTCTTCTGTGGGCAGAACTCTGACTTGCACCCTCACGCCACCATGGTGATAATGAGGGGAGACTTTGGTCCCGTGGAGCCTGTAGGCAAAATTTTGATTCAATCTTCTCTTCAAGAACAAGGTGACCCCTCCTGTCCTAGGTCTGTCACTGCATAAGACTCTGTCCTCTTTCCCCATCCTGCAGGAATGATATGTGTCTCTCCCCTTCCCACCTCCAGCCACCAGTGGGGACACTATAGGGTGGACTCCTATCATCTAAGTAACACGCAAGTGAGGGGAGCAGGTGTATAAAACCACTGCACAGGTTTTATAAACTAAACTGATATTTGAACCATGAACCACAAGAGTGAACCGGGATATGTCTTTAGAACCTAATAGGTTGATTAGAAGATTTAAATAGGAACCAGATTCTAATAATGTAATATTCCAAAGCCTAGGATGCAGTCCACAATTACTGATCATACCAAGAAGAAGGAAAATCTCAACTCAAAGGAGAAAATGTGATCAATGGACGCTAACACGGAGAAGACATAGATTTTGCAATTTTCTAATGTTTTTCAAGCAGCTGTCATAAAAATGCTGCAACAGGCAATTATGAACACTCAAGAAGCAAACTGAAAAATAGCCTATCTCAACAATAAAATAGATGACACAAAGAAGAACCAAATTAAAATTTCAGAATTGAAAAACACAATAGATAAAACATTTTAAAAACTCACTGGATGGGTTTCATGGCAGAACTGAAATAAGGAAAGCCTCAGTGAACTTGAAGATAGGCTCAAAGAAAGCATCTGATCCGAACAACAGAGAGGACATTGATTGAAATAGAATAAACTGAGCCCCAGGGACTCGTGATGCAGTAACAAGAGATCTAACATTCATGTCCTCGGAGGCCCACAGGGAGAGTAGAGGGAATATGGAGCTCAAAAAATATTTAAAAAATGGCTGAAAACTTCCCAAATTTGACAACAGACATAAACTTACAGATGCAACAGTACGTGTGTGAATGTAAGTTTTTGTTTCTCTGGGATAAATACCCAGGGGTACACTTACTGGGTTGCATGGTAGATGTATGTTTAGCTTTATAAGTTGCCAGACTTTTACAGACTTGTGGTACCATCCTACATTTCCACCAGCACTGTGTGAGAAGTCTAGTTACTCTACACCCTCACCAGCTTCGTACAGGTGATTCTGATTTTTTACAGTAGTTATGATGTGCAGCATCACAAGGGCCGCTCAGTGAATGGACGCTGAATCACTGCTTCTATGGGAAACACGGGGCTATCTTCCTACGCGCCTCCAGTCACAACATTTTCATCAACGGATCAGTACATTACCTTTTTCAATGTATCTTTCTGTTTAAGGACACCCTATGTAATACGTGAATGTGGACCGATGAACATTGAACGCATGGCCAACGACACTATAACTTGTGCTGGAACGAAGCTTATTTAACACACATATTTTCTCCATAAGGCACATCACAGCCTTCTTGTGTGTAGAAGCGCTAGCCAGGAGGCCACTTTAACAGTGAGTTCACCAACAAAAAAGCACAAGAAGACAAGAAAACGTGGTGCTAAGTAGACTGCGTAAAGGACACTCATTTACAGCATGAGAGCTGAAACCAGAAGGCAGAGTGTCCCCATGCTCAACCTCCACTGTGAACGTTCGCTTTGGGTGACTAAAATTTTTCACCGCTCTGTGCAGACACACGTCCAAATGCCTATGAAAGCACTGAGAGTATTGATTTTGGGGTTACAAGTAAATAGTGGCCAGTAGACAAATTCACAGATTTGAGAACCTCACTAATTCAGAATTCATGAATAATAAGGACTGATTAAACTACCATCACTTTTCTGGTTTTGACATGATACTATAGTTATGGAAGATATTATTATTAGAAAAATCCGGTTGAAAGGTACACATAAACTCTACTGTCTTTGTAACTTTCTGTGACCCTTAAACTATTTCAAAATAAAAGGTTATTATAAAGAAGAAGTGGCTAAATATGGTATCTCCAAGCAATAAGTATTATAGAGCCATTAAAACGTTACTGATTTACATTGAACTCTCTAGTATAATCCCATTTTATTAAAATACAGGCATGGATCTCATATATAAAATGTTAAGTGAAAGGAGGATGGGTGGCTTTAAGTTTCTTCTTTACACAATCTTTCTTTGAGACAAGTTCACTAATATAGTTAATTTCCAACTGATCTCCCTTCAGATATTCCCTTCGTTTACCTAGTCATTCTAACTTAAACTGAGTTATTATTCCATTGCAGGGAGGACAGTCCAGGTAGCTAGAGATGACATTCTGTTTGACTGTTAAAACTCTCCAAGATCATCACTTTCAACTTGATCTCTCCAATATAAGTCTCACCAACCTAGAGATGTCATGTGTCAGAATGTTTGGAAAGAGATGTGTGTAGCCATCAGAGTTCATCTATTATCTTTCCATCTGATCCCTCACATTCTAGATTTTGACGCAAGCCCGAAACATCTTTGGTTCCAGGGTACAGAAATCACTAGAGAGAAAAAGGGAACTGATATGTACTGAACATCCGGTATGAGTAAGGCGCAACATTGTAGCTCACCAGTATTTGCCAGATGAAAAGACTGAGTCTTAGAAAGAATGAAAAGCCACCCTGAAGACACAGAAAGTGTCAGAGCTAAGACTCACACCTTCTGTCATGTTCCTACCTAGTCTTTCTTAGAGGTTTGCACTTTGCGAGAAAATGTTAGTCAATAGTAATGTCAGGACCCTCAAGTCATTCTCAGTGCCTTAAAGCTTGAGCAACCCGCCTCCCCCCAGAGAAGGCACTGTAAAAATAAAGTCACATCAGGGTGGTGATAATAGAAGTCAAAAGGAGAGAGACTTGGAGCCTAGTGCTATAATTAATTTTGTAATTACATAAAACTGTCCAGAACGGGGAAGGTGAGTTCTTAGAAAGTAAATAAATTTAAATGAGAATTACTTAACTAAAAATTTGATAAGATGCTAATTGGTTTTAGTAAAAAGACATTATGTGAGGTATAGTCAGCAAGACTGCTGAAATGAGAAAGTACGTGTCTTTGAGTTTAATAGAACGTCATCCCAACTGCTGAGACCCTGGCTCAGCAGAAAATCGGAGCCAACAGGATGCAATTAGCTAAAAGGAGGTGGTTTTTCACAGGCTAAGAGGAGGATCAAGTAGGGCCTGGGGGAAAATCTCTTCTGGTTTTGCAGCTATGCACGTGATGACCACCTGCTTTGTGATCTGAACATCAAACATAAGATTTCCTTGGTCAGTCGAACATTTCTTCCGGTTAGAGAAAGGTATCCCCTCAAGCTGGGCCACTGCTCCAAGCACTGGTCCAGAGAAGCAATAACAAAATAAAGGCATGAGAGAAAAAGAGGCATATTTTCATTTTATCTCCTATGAAGCCTTGAAGCCATATTTATTTTTCAATAAGTATCTTCATTCTACTTTCGCAAAATCTTTCCCTAACAAAGGAGAATTCCCTTTATCTTTTTATCTGAAAAGTTCCCCTCAAAAAGATAATAAGTACTGTGCTATCATGGCTGGAGAAGTTTTCATCTGCACTTGAGAAAAATGAGGAACCGTTCTCGGAGGAACTGTTCTATAAATGATGCCTCTTAGCTTACTCGGTTCATACTATTCCTCCAGTCTTCTGTTTCCTTGTTCATCTTTTGTGTAGTTGTTCTATCCATCATTGAAAGTAGAATATTGAAGTCTCCAACTATCGTTATTGAATAATATGGTATATTTCTTCCTTCAGTTTTTGCTTCATATATTTGGGACTGTGCTGTTAGGTACACCTGTCTCCTCTTGACACATTTTCTATCATGATGGACACTGTTGTGAGTTAAATGTAGATACAGCAATATTCTAAACGAATTTTGTATGTAATTGTCTTTACAAAAGTAAGTTAATAATTGATGTTCTAGATCAGGGGCCTGAAAACTTTTTCAGTAAAGGACGCAATAATATTTTAGGTTCTGCAAGCCATATGGCCTCTGTCACAACTACTCAACTCTACAGCTGTAGTGACGAAACAGCTATTGATGATGTGAAAGCAAGTAAGTGTGATTGTGTTCCAGCAAAACTTTATTTACAAAAATAGGCAGTGGGCTGGACCATATTTAGTACCCCCTGGTCTAGATAAATGGTTTTTGGCAGTGTGATTTATTACTTGGGTTCTTTTATCAATATCATTCTTTGTGTTCTTTTGGGCTATTCCTCCGCATAATTCCAGCAAGTATTTTGATTCTGTGAACTTTGCTGAATTACAAAGATTCTAATCTACTAATGTGTGATGAGTTTATTTATGAGAACAATTCTTCCTTCGACAATGCCTCCAGTTCTAAAACATGGATGTGAAAATACATTTCCATTTTTGTTACCAGCCATGTCTACCTTACTGGAAACTTGCATATTGACATCTGACATATAATGAATCTGAGAAAACATAATATTCTCATTTCAAACCAAAACATCTTTATGTGTGGCTCTGAATGAGTCGCATCTGTTTTCTGAACACATCCCTGCAAATCAATTACAAAAGAGCATCTAAGACGCATCATATTTAGCTGAGAATGCATAAAACTATGTGTTAGAAAATATCTGGCAAGTATTGGGCCTTCAAGATTCCAAGAATCCTCCTGAGGTTTCAGAGGTGCAAGGTGGGGAAACTGTGCCCGTTCCAACATACATGTGTGACAACAGGAAAACTGAGTGCTAATTGATTACTTGCTGTTCAGTGGTATGAAGCAGTCTGTAGCAGAGTCCAAATGAATAAATAATCAAATTCCAGTTATAAAGTAATGGAATGATAGATTGCTCAGGAAGGTTCTGTTACCAAGCCATGTTAGTCAGAGCCGCAAGAATACCTTTATGCTTTGAGAGGAAACAAGAGACATGGAAGCAAGGTATTTATCACTGTGTGATTATCCCATGACATGTTTCTTCTACAAATGTTGATCTGCTGCCAGAAACTTCCTCAACCAAAGGAGGTGGAGGGAAAGGTTATCTTGGTTTGACAGATTCGGAAATGATGGCCCAGAGTGGCTTAGTGACACACTGGTAAGCTTGTTCATTTCAACTCTGGATCCCCTCCTGGGACAAAACCTGGCAGCTTCCCAAGCTGCTTGCCTTCCACTGTGTTACAGCAACATGTATTTATCTGGCTTTGGCTGTGCCTGGTGAGGACGACAAAGAGAATCACAGCAGCTACCAGTTTTTTACAATCTGGTGCCAGGCCCTGTGTTAAGGGTCTGACATACGTTATCTCATATTTTCCCCATAAATAATGCTGCCTAGTGATTAAAACGATCCCCACTTTACAGATGAAGAAACTGAGGCTATGAACAGTTAAAAGACTTGACCATGTTGAACCTTCTTCTCTGATTCCAAAACTCTTTGAAAACTTTCTGCAGTTTCCTTAGCTAACACGATCGTTTTGGTCTTCCTGGCAGTATTATTTTGTGCCAGAAGATAATGATGTCGTTCCCTGAAATTAGAAGAGTCTCCAACACCATACGCAAAAATAAACTCAAAATGGATTAAAGACCTAAATGTAAGGCTGGATACTATAAAACTCTTAGAGGAAAACACGGGCAGAACGCTCTCCGACATAAATAGCAGCAGGATCTTTTTTTTTTTTTTTTTTTTTTTTTGCGGTAGGCAGGCCTCTCACTGTTGCGGCCTCTCCTGTTGCAGAGCACAGGCTCCGGACGCGCAGGCTCAGTGGCCATGGCTCACGGGCCCAGCCACTCCACAGCATGTGGGATCTTCCCGGACCGGGGCACGAACCTGTGTCCCCTGCATCGGCAGGCGGACTCTCAACCACTGTGCCGCCAGGGAAGCCCACAAGATCTTTTTTGATCCACCTCCAAGAGTAATGAAAATAAAAACAAAAATAAACAAATGGGACTTAATTAAACTTAAAAGTTGTTGCACAGGAAAGAAAACCATCAACAAAATGAAAAGAAAACCCACAGAATTGGAGAAGATATTTGCAAATGAAGCAACTGACAAGGGATGAACTGCCAAAATATACAAACGGCTCATGCAGCTCAATGTCAGTAAAACAAAAAACCCAATCAAAAATGGGCAGAAAATCTAAATAGACATTTCTCTAAAGAAGATATACAGATGGCTAAAAAGCACATGAAAAGAGGCTCAACATCACTAATTATTAGAGAAATGCAAATCAAAACTACAATGAGGTATCATCTCACACTCGTCAGAATGGCCATTATCAAAAAATCTATAAGCAAGAAGTGCTGGAGAGAGTGGAGAAAAGGGAACTCTCCTACACTGTTGGTGGGAATGTAACTTGGTACAGTCACTATGGAGAACAGTATGGAGATTCCTTAAAAAACTAAAAAATAGAGCTACCATATAATCCAGCAATCCACTCCTGGGCATATACCTGGAGAAAACCATAATTCAAAAGGATACATGCACCCCAATGTTCATTGCAGCACTACTTACAATAGCTGGGTCATGGAAGTAAGCTAAAGGTCCATCAACAGAGAAATGGATAAAGAAGACGTGATACATATAGACAATGGAATATTACTCAGCCATAAAAAAGAACAAAATAATGTCATTTGCAGCGACATGAATGGAGCTAGAGATTGTCATACTGAGTGAAGTCAGACAGAGAAAGACAAATATCATATGATATCACTTATATATGGAATCTAAAGAAATGGTACAAATGAACCTATTTACAAAACAGAAGTTGAGTCACATTTGTAGAAAACAAACTTGTGGTTACCAGGGGGGAAGGGGGGGAGGGATAAGTTGGGAGATTGGGATTGACATATACACACTACTATATATAGAACAGATAACTAATAAGAACCTACTGAATAGCACAGGGAACTCTATTCAATATTCAATAGCTGCCTATTGTTTTGTTCTCTTTTCCCAGAGTGTTGAATAGAGCTCAGAGTATTGAATATTGTATATGGGAAGAGAATCTAAGAAGAGTGGATATATGTGTATGTATAACTGACTCACTTTGCTGTACAGCAGAAACTAACACAACATTGTAAATCAACTATACTCCAAAAAAAAAAAATTAAGGGACTTCCCCAGTGGCACAGTGGTTAAGAATCCACCTGCCAATGCAGGGGACATGGGTTTGAGCCCTGGTCCGGGAAGATCCCACATGCCATGGAGCAACTAAGCCCATGCACCACAACTACTGAGCCTGCACTCTAGAGCCTGTGAGCCGCAACTACTGAGCTCATGTGCTGCAACTACTGAAGCCTGTGTGCCTAGAGCCCGTGCTCCACAACAAGAGAAGCCACCGCAATGAGAAGCCCGTGCACTGCAATGAAGAGTAGCCTCCGCTCACCACAACTAGAGAAAGCCTGCATGTAGCAACAAAGACCCAAGGCAGCCAAAAATTAAAAAAAAAATTAATTAAAAAAAAAGATAGTGATGTCATTCTTGCTTACTGGTCAGTCTCCTGTGAGCCTGGGTAGCCTACATTAGGCTCTCAGAGCTAAATATATGAGTAAATTAAGTTGATAAAAAATGGTAGACTGTGGCTTCTTATGACCCACATGAGTGAAATAGTTCTTAGGGGTCAAGAGCTGCCTAATTTTTGTTCTCTCTTCCCTTGAATGCAGACAATAACTGCTGTGGGAGGTTCTCAGAGGCCAAATGCTGTGTAAGCTCAAAAGACCAAGTCACGGTAGGCAGAATTCTGAGATGGCACTCCAGGCCCCAGCTGAGAATCTTGCCCCTGGTACACACACCCTATATAATTTCTTTCCTTTGCATATGAAAAAGACCTGTGAATATAATGGGATATCATTCCTGTGATTAGATTATGTGTCAAAACTGAAGACTTTTTTACAGATGTAATTAAGGCCCCAAGTCAGTTGGTTTTGAGTTAATCAAAGGGAGATTATCCTGTGTGGGCCTGACTTAATCAGGTAAGAGACCTTGAAAGAGACACTGGCCTGTTCTGAAAAGACAGATTCTCCTGCTGGCCTTGAAGAAGCAAGCTGCCACGTTGTGAGAAGTCCACACAACAAGGAACTTCAGGCACTGAGAAGGAACCCCAGCGGACATCTATTAAGAGAATAGGGACCTCAGTCCTACAACCACAAGGAACTGAATTCTGCCAACAACCAACTGAAGAATATCCTGAGCTCCAGAAAAGAATGTACCTCTGCCAACACCTGGATTGCAGCTTGGAGAGACCCTGAGCAGAGGACTCAGATAAGCCACGCTGGGACTCCTGACCCACTCAAACTGGGAAATCATAAATGAGGGCTGTTTACAATCACTATGCTTGCATCTTTTTTGTTAACGAATACAAAAGCCTTTCTGGAGGAGGGGTGTATTAACCAAGGCTCCCCAGAGAAAGTCCTACAATCTGTGGTATGCAAGCTGGAGAACCAGGAAAGATGGTGGTACAATGTGGTCTGAATCTGAAAGCCCAAGAACCAGGAAGGCTGATATCCCGGGGCAGGAAGAGATAAATGTCTCAGCTCAAACAGAGAGCAAGCTTGCCCTTCCTCCACCTTTTTGTTCTGTTCAGGTCTGTAATGGACTGGATGATGCCCACCCACATTAGTGACAATCATCTTTATCCAGTCTATTGATTCAGGTGCTAATCTGTCCTGGAAACACCTTCACAGAGGACACCGGGAAATAATATTTTACCAGCTATTTGGCATCCCTTAGCACAGTCATGTTGACACATAAAATTAACCACCACAAACAGCTTTCTCCCTTCTCTCTTGTGCCTCTTCAAACCCATGGTTCAAGCAGCAGCCAGAATGACCTTTCAAAACTGTACAGGAGATCATGTCTCTCTTAAAACTCTTTAATGGCCTCCTGTTAATGAGAGCCAACTTTCAGCTCCCACCACAGCTTACACCAGAGTGTATGACACAGACCTCACAGTGCCATTTCCTCCCTGGGCCTACACTGCAACCTCCCAGGGCTGCCTTTACTTCCTAAAAGGTACCACCAGGTACTTTCCAAATCCAGAGCCTTCATACTGGCTCTTCCCTTCGTCTGAAACACTCTTTACCACACTCTGAACCATTTCATACTCATCAGTCACGTCATTTTTCCATACTTTCCTACTTCCCTGGCTAAATTACAAGCCTTTATTTATAAGTCAGTTATTTTTTCCCAAAGATATGTAACCATGTTATTTGTTGGTGCATTTTAATTTTTATTTTTAATTGTTTTGCACTCAGGGGAAAAAACCCAGTTTATTACATAAAGATGAATTTTATTTATGGACAGACTCATACAGTCTGAATTAACAATAATAATAACTTATTGTTGTAACTGTAATGAAATAGCTTATAAATGTCATGTAATTTCATTGAATGTCATTTTACTTACTTAAGACAGAAGCAGGGTTGAACTCAAGTGTGTCTGCCTCTAGAGCACAATCTCTTAATCACATTTAAAGCTTGGTTAAAGGGGGCTGTATTTCAAATGATCATCTCATCCTTCTTCCCCTATTAGACCCTATGTTCCATGAGGGCCAGGCACATGTCTCTTTCATTTTGCACTTAACATCCAGAATACTGAATAGCAGTGGTGTGTAATTCATCAGTGCTCCTCACTGATACTATTGTTTCTCCTCCTCCAAGGACAAGACGGGACAGCTGTATCTCATCCCTGGAATCTATAGGTGGACATGGGGCTTTGGTGCAGTAAATGTCAGACAGTGTAGCAATGATTACTTCTGAGTAGAAGCTTTTAAGGACCAGTGTGTAAGTGTCCACATTTCGCTCTCCCCTAGCAATGCATGATGATTTGGACCTACACTCTATAAGACAGTAGCCATTGGTTAATTGTGGCCACTGAAATTAAAATAATTAAAAGTAAATAAAAGTAAAAATTCAGATCCTCAGTCACATTAGCCACTTTTCAAGTCACATTAGCCACTTTTCAAGTACTCAATTGTCGCCTGTGACTAGTGGATACCACTTTGGGCAGTGCAGATATAGACCATTCCCTTCATCACAGAGAGATGTATTGGGACAGAGCTTCTATACATGCTTGAGACTGTTTCTGACTGAGGAAGCCACGGAGCAGAGCCACCAACTGACTCTAATACACATGTCATATGAGTATGAAATAATCTGTGTTGTTTTCAACCATTTATATTTTGGGCTTGTTTGTTACTGCAGCAAAACCCAGCTTATCCTAACTGACAAATGTAGTCATTAAGTAAGTCCACGCTTAATAATTTGATGATTACTTTTCTTCTGGGAGTTTTGGGTGAAGAAGAGGGAAGGGAAAACTTTTAAGGTAAGTCATCAACATAAGCAAAGGCTTGGATCTGGGAAATGAACAGGATCTCTAGGAGCAGCAGGGTTTATGTCAGGAAGCTTCAGATAAGAGATAGGCCTGGAGAGAAGTAGAGAAGCTAAGGGTAAGAATCAGTGCACAGAAAATGAGGAGGGGGTAGACCCCAAACCCGCATCTAACTCCTAGATCTACTAAGCAGTTATAATTTACTGAGCCTACAACTTGAAGTCCTGTCTGACACTGCTTTGTCCATTTAACTGTTAGAGTAGAGACACTATAGTATGTTATCTCTCCAAGCCATGACATCTTTCTAATTAAGGTACAAAACTACTTTAGAAAGTCAGTATTCATTTGCTGAGGAGAGCGTACATAAAGTCTCCCTTGTACCCAGGAGACTGCCCTTGTCATCCCAGAATTGTGGCTAAAGCCCACAGCTGAAGAAGAATCTGGAAGTATACTATATACTGAAGTCAGTGTGAAGAGAGCAGCTATTCCCCTGAAGCACTTGCTTAAGGGCATCACTGTAAAACTGGCCCCTTTCCTCTACCTCACCTCCACCCCCTTAATAAGACAAGTACAGCAAAAAGAGCTATTGGTGTGGGGAGCGAGGGATAAATTAGGGCTGTGGGATTAACATATACACACTACTCTATAGAAAATAGAGAACCAACATAGACCTCCTGTATAGCACAGAGAACTATACTCAATGTTTTGTAATAACCTACAAGAGAAAAGAATCTGGAAAAAAAAAAGATATCTATGTACGTACAACTGAATCATTTTGCTGCACACCTGAAACTAACACATCATAAACCAACTATACTTCAATAAGAAAAGCAAAAAAAAAAGCAAACCTTAAAACCAAACAACAACAAAAACAAAACAAAACAAAACAGAGCTATTGCCTCTACTTCTCACCAGGGGTCTGCGTTGGGAGATATTCTCCCTCTTTGGAGTCAAGAGACAGTCCTCCAGGAAAGTCACTTTTAAAGCTTGTGACTGACAGAACTACTTTCTTTGTAGGTCGGGGACAGTTTCGAGACAAAATTCTCTCCTAAGGCTGGTGAGATTCAGGTCTGGGGCACACAGAGAAAAGCTGAGAATGAGATTTAAAAACAACCAGGACTGTGCCTCCACACAAGTTGCAGAGACCATTGGAATAAGTAGAAAATAGCTCAAACTTGTGGAACTGGGCTTAGATACTGAAGGAGATCTCACTCAGCTGGGAAATACTAGAGGCAGTTATACATATGTTCCTTGAAGGCTACTATCAGGAAAAAAGTTTTCCCTGAAAGTTACCCCAATAACTTGTGAGTCCTCAATAAGCCCACTTACACTAGGATGATGCTTGAGACACGGCAAACCCTGATATCTTCCCAGGCATCGCAGCTGAAAAGATGTTCTAAAAATTGTCTCTTGATGGCTGTTCACTCCCATCCTTTAAGCTCTGAGTGTATGAAACAAAGTTATCATTAAAAGAAAGTATGGGGGATACAATTTGATATTCTTAGAGTATTTCTAGTTTTATAATTAATTCATGGATGAGAGAGCCGTTATCCGATAGCATCCAGAAATGTGGAAACTATTCATTTTAGACAAGCACCCCAGGTCCTGTTATAGGTCTTGATTAAAATGAAAACTTACCAAGTTTTATCCCTCAGAATATGATAGCTTCACAGGCAATTGAAATCACCTAGTTCCATTGTTGGGTTTCTAATTCCAGGGCTTATAATAATATTTTTTTGGAGTCAAGCATGACATAATGCTAGGACTCCTGGAGCTAGCAAAGATGATAAAGTGTTTTAGCCCCAGCAGGTGCTCTGCAAAATCCTTTATTAAAAAGAGCTGCCACACACAGGCTCAGATTGTGATGGATTGTGTGGAAATACGGAGTGACACGCTATGAATTTACAACATTAAATTTTTCCCCCTAATTAAAGCAGTGGGAATGGCCTCCAAACAGAATCTGGCTACAGCTGGACAAGAATGATTGTATTCCCTAGGTCTCCAGAGGAAAGATTTTTTTTTAGTGATTTTTTAATAAAATTTTTAAAAATCAGACATAATAACAGGGTCTCTTTCTCTATATGATACCTAAAGTAATTTCTAAAGTGAAAAATACACATGTAAAATTATTTTTATTTATGTTTTCATTATAATTCAGAAATTCTGTTTGATCAGAAAACTTATTGCATGTTGTTAAAACCGTAACAAAATTGTACTTTTCACTCAGAGAAAGGATTCTTGACCCAGTGTTTTCACAATGCGAGTGCTTGAATTAAACTATGAGCTGACAGCAAAAGATAACTGACATATTGAATTAAAAGCATCTCTCTCTTTTTTTTTTTTTTTTTTTTTGCGGTACGCGGGCCTCTCACTGTTGTGGCCTCTCCCGTTGCGGAGCACAGGCTCCGGACGCGCAGGCTCAGCGGCCATGGCTCACGGGCCCAGCCGCTCCGCGGCATGTGGGATCTTCCCGGACCGGGGCACGAACCCGTGTCCTCTGCATCGGCAGGCGGACTCTCAACCACTGCGCCACCAGGGAAGCCCCAAAAGCCTCTCTTTTATGTTAAACTTTGACTTCTATATCCAGCTTGATATGTGGACATTTTCCTTCTTTTTTATGTGTATAATTAGACTTGGTAATGTCGCTGTCCCACTGACAGAGTAAACTCTTGTAACAGTAAGGGTGGCTGACTTCCAGACATCCAAAGGACTCACAGAGTAATTCAGACTGTGCTGGTGTGTGCATTAGCAGTGACTAAGAAAAGCTCAACAAGCAATATCTACCAACAGCTCCATGATTGCTGGGGACGCTGTTGAAAGACTTGAGTTCATCTGCACGTCCTTGCATGGAGGCAAATGAAGGTGTGTGTATGTCTCTGGGAGAAGGCATTTAATGAGCCACTACTGTGATGCAAGAATAGATGAATGTATTTTTCAAAGGTTTTGGAAGAAACATAATGGGTGGCCAGGTACCCGTGCCAAGTGGATCGTGTCTGGGACAAAGAATTACTCAGAAACAATAACTTTACCCAAATGAAGAATAGACTCTGCGGTTAAACAAGATCACCTCCCCCCAAATTGTTAGTTAATCTCCTGATTGTCACTCAGGTTTTTCCCAAACGGATCCATTTGGGGACACCTGAGTGTTTCCTTCATCCAGCAGATTTATAGCTTTTTCCCTTTCCTTCAGAACTCTGAGAACATGAAGAGGAAAACACGCACTCTTACACATTTCCACCCACCCCAAACACACACAGTAAATTTTAATTTCTCACTGCTCCTTAAATACATCTGTATTTCTCATCATGATAAATCTTTTATTTTAATGACCTTTCTCTACTAAGATGAACACCATCATTATTAATAGCATGGATTTCGGAGCCAGGCGTCTCCATGGTTTCCTAGGTAGATGATCTTGGGCGAGTTATGTAACTAAGTCTCTTTTGCAAAAGTGGGATGTTAGTAGTAACTATCCTCAAAGAGCTGTTCTGAAGATGAAGTGTATTTATGCAGGTATATCTAGCACAGGGGATGTGCTTGCTAAATGTTAGCTCTGAGTATTTACCATCATTAGAGTTGTTATCAATAAACTGAGACCTGAAATCACTCCAGCTAATAAAACATTACATAAGCAGAATGCTGACATTGGTAATTATAAAACTAGTTCAGGAAAACAAGGAGAGACCTCTGACGTTATTTTTATGCTCCTCTTTTCAACACTCTTATCATTAGGGATGGGTGATGTCAGAAAGAGAGGGCAAGAAAGACGGCAAGAGAGGAAAGGTGGAAAAGGTGAAAAAGTGAGAAGACATGGAGAAGAAATCCCAGAATGTAGGGAGGGAATAAGAAAAAAGAAGCGGAGGTCCGTAATTCTTAGACTCCATTTTGATGTTTTCCCCAAACTCGCAGCTTCTCTGACTGTTCCACTTATTTTAATAAAGCCCCAGATTCCTGCTCAGACGCTTTTGAAATCTTCTCCAAATACTTTCCATACACTAGGATTTTAAGGTGTTACTCTCAGACCTGAAATATCCTTCTTGCTACCAAAACTCCATCTACCCACCAGTCTATTCTCTCCACACCACTGTGACTTGAGTCCACACTCCATGGATGGCAAATAGAGTGCATCTCAGACAGCTTCTCCCACTGAGTGGTTATAGCCACTTGCATTGCTACGTTGGACTCAGATTTCTGAGTCCATGTCTGGGTACAGCAGGCAAGAGTGCTCTGACATGTTATGTCTGCCTCAGGCATGGGAGTGGGGAGTGGAGGTGAGACTGTCATGTATTACTGTCCCTCTTGTGACTTTTACCATCCATTATCATCACCTTAATTGGTTATAATAAATCCCATCCTGCCTTGAGATCACTCCTGGGTACGATCATTTCACATATCCCCCAAACTTTCAGAGGAATTCACAGAAGAAGTTTTTTTCTCCCCTGTATGAACAGTTCCATAGGAATGTTTTGCATGCTGTAAATACTTGGTAATTATATGCTGAGTGATTGACACCCAGGAGCAGAAATTAAGGAAGACATATATACCCTGTACATGGAAAGAAACATGCGTCTGCCACATTCTGCAGAATTAGTTCCTGGAACACAGAATTACTGATTCTGAATAGCTCAGTATTATTTTCTCTGTCCTGCAAGCCATTGGGAATGGCAGGCTGCACACGGTAGACCTCTTGAAAGGGAAGTCACAGCCACTCGTCTCCAGAGGAACCACACTGAAAGGGTGTTCAAGAGCCAGGCTGACAAGAGCTGAGGCTTGGCAGGAATCAGAGCTACCTTGGAAAGCAAGCGGCTACTCACAGCGGTGCTACCTAACGCTCCTTATTCCCACTGCTTCTCTCATTGGGCTCATTGAAAAACCACAGGGAACCAACATGGTAGGGGAATGCTGTCAGCAAGTCAGAATAACTGTGGCAACTTTCAGGCTGCCTGGATATAGATGAGAGAGATAGGCTCTATGTTTGGGTTCAAAGAGTGATGAGAGAGAGAGAGAGCGAGTGCGTGTGTGTGCGTGTGTACCAGTGAAGGTACAGATGGGACCAGCTCAGCCACCTCAATTTCTCAGGACTCTTGCCAATTTAGATCAAGCCAGAGAGGTATGCACCATCAAATATGTATCTGAGATGTTGCTTGGGTAGCTCTGACAAGGGCTAATAGCTAGAGAAATATAGATGGCCACACTTAAAGGATATGAAGGGGATTTAAATTCTTTAGACGAGATAAGGGTTTCTCATCCTTGGCACTACTGGCAGTTCTGCACAATTCTTTGTTAGCGTGAGGGCTGGCAGGTGCATTGTGGAACGCTGAACAGTATCTCTGGCCTCTCTACCCGCTGGATGCCAGTAGTATCCATCCCTTAGCTGTGATAACCACAAGTATCTCCAGATGTTGCCAAATGTTCCCTGGGGGAGAAAGATCACCCCTGTTGGGAAAAAGTGGATCAATTGTTTTCTTTTAGTTACCCAACAGTTAGAGAGACATCAAATCAACACAGGATCCCTTGGTGATAGTTTCATAAATTATATACACGTACCTTGCATTTTATCACTCAGGACTGCCTTAAGAGAAATTTCTATCTGTCCCAGGCAGCTACTGTGTTAAAAATGTCTTTAATGTATTAAATACTTGCACAGAACATAGCATCTTAATTCTGAAGCATCATCAGCCTACATTAGTCAGAGCATTTTCATGCAGATAGAACTATATAACCAAAACAAAGAAGTTATAACCATAAATCATGGCAAACCTGGCATTATAACTAAATTGGAAACGAGTTTACAAAACCAATGAAAACACAGAAACATATTATAGAATAAGTGTGTCCCTTACTGCATTCTTTTTGAGATTGTTATAAATTGGAAAGAAAAGAGAAATGCGTACAGGGGGAGTTAGATTACAACACATTCCACCTGTCAAAATACACTAACACAAATAGATCTATGAGCAGGTGTAGCTAAGTGCTGTTATCATTAATCTGGATTTATAAACATCTTGACTTTCTAATGAAAAGGTGAAGAAAAATAAATGAAATCCTCATCAGTTGTAATTGAATGACAAAGCAAAGTTAAGGTCACACTGTATCACTAGCTTCCAATCAAAATCTTTATACCTTTCATTATTAGACATTCCTTCTATTCGTTTAAGAGTTGGCTGCTATTAATTAACTTAGTAGATAAACATGATGTGAAAAGAGCACAAAGAGAGACATATGACTTTAAGGAAGCTTTCTAGTTCTGATATATTTTCTTCAGTACAAAAACAAGTATTTAGTCAAATTGTTTTTGCCCAGTAAACTGACTGTTAATTTAGCAGATTCAAGGCTTGAATGAAGGTTGATTCAAGTATAGTTCTTATCACTTCAAAAAAAGAAAAAGAAAAACACACAAAGTCACCTGGACATTATACTGAGATTGGATAATTTAACTGGGTAAGTAGCAATTCTATCAATTTCAATCATTACATTGTTCTTGGCCATTCTAAAATCAAGGACATTTTTTATCTAAGTTAAATTTTTTTCTTAAACTCCTAACACTCCTCTTGTGCTCACACTTGAAGTCTTTAGTTCTTCTTCATTGTAAGGGAAAAGCTTCCCACTTTACCTGATGAGGTATTTGGTATTTTGCTTGATAACCAGGCATCAGCAATAGAAGAAAATAATCCCTGCAACACACTGGTAATCTGTTTATGCTTTTATTATGAAAGAGCATCCCTTGTTTGCTGAAGTATCTCCCCCTCCTCCATTCCAAGGACCAGTGTGTGAAACTGGTACTGCTGACCTTTGCTCTATTTACAAAAATGCAACTGGCTAGTCCAATCAACTGCTAACGTGCTTGTGAAAATGCATTTTATTTTGCTGACTGATGTTAATGTCTTCCATGAGTCTTTGCACATGATCAAATGACTGGAGTTAAAAACTCCATCCAGAGTTTAAAGGCATCCCTCCAGACTCAGCTCAAAAATACTGTTTCTACAAACCACCAAAGGAAGTGAGCTCATCCTTCCTCCCTCCTGTAGCATTTTGAATACAACTCCTGTTAGCATTTAGCCCACGGTACTAGGACTATTTATCTTCATGTCTTTCTCCCCTAACAGGCTGTCAACTACTTGAGAGCAATGAATATATCTTATTCATTGGGGGATCTCTCAGAGATTTCCTAAGAGTGAGCATGATTGTAGTAACTTGTCTAGTGCCCATCTTCCCTGCTAGACTGTTACAAGGTAGCAGACATTGATATTAATAACTTATAACCTACATGGTACTTAAAATTTGCTAGGTGGTGTGCAAAATGTGTTGTTACAATTAATTATATTCTATTTAATACAACAACAACATATGAGGTAAATACAACTATAAGCTTCATGTTATTATTGAGAAACCTGGACCAGAGAAATTAAGTCACTTGCCTAAAGTAATCCAGCTACTAAGTGACAGGGCTAAGATCTGAACCCATGCAGTCTGGCTCCAGAGGCAATTATGCTTCATTATTACATTATCCTGCCTATGAGGGCCCTCAACAATATCTGGTAAATGAATACAAAAAGGGAAAACAAAAGAAATACAATGAAGGAATGAAGAAAGAAGTATGTGAACAGGAATCACAGAGTCATTAATGTTTGTTGAGTAACAGGAGTAGAATTTCCACTACAAGAAAAAACATGTCATAAGTAATACTTAATGGAACTATAAAAGACCCAGAATTGCCAAAGCAATCCTGAGGAAAAAGAAAAAGCAGGAGGCATAGCCCTCCCACAGACTTCAGACAACACTACAAAGCTACAGTAATCAAAACAGCATGTAAAAAACAAACAAACAAAAAACCCAACGTGGTACTGGCACAAAAACAACAAAACAAAAACAAAAACAGACATAAGGATCAATGGAATAGAACAGAGAGCCTAGAAATAAACCCACACACATACAGCCAATTAATCTTTGACAAAGGAGGCAAGAATACACAATGGAAAAAAGGTAGTTTCTTCAGCAAATGGTGTTGGGTAAGTTGGACAGCCACATGTAAATCAGTGAAGTTAGAATACATACTCACACCATACACAAAAATAAACTCAAAATGGCTTCAATACTTAAATATAAGACATGACACCATAAAACTCCTAGAAGTGAACATAGGCAAAACATTATCTGATATAAATCGTACCGATGTTTTCTTAGGTCATTCTCCCAAGGCAATAGAAATAAAAGCAAAAGTAAACAAATGGGGTCTAATCAAACTTACAAGCTTTTGTACAGCAAAGGAAACTATAAACAAAATGGAAAGACAACTTATGGACTGGGAAAAAGTATTTGCAAATGATGTGACTGACAAGGACTTAATTTCCCAAATATACAAACAGCTCATACAAGTCAACAAAACCCCCCAACAACCCAATCAAAAAATGGGCAGAAGACCTAAATAGACATTTTTCCAAAGAAGACAGATGGCCAAATAGGCACGTGAAAAGATGCTCAACATCTCTAATTATTAGAGAAATGCAAATCAAAACTACAGCAAGGTGTCACCTCACACCAATCAGAACGGCCATCATCAGAAAGTCCACAAATAATAAATGCTGGAGAGGCTGTGGAGGAAAAGGAGCTCTCCTACACTACTGGTGGGAATATAAATAGGTGCAGCTACTAGGGAAAACAGTATGGAGGCTCCTTAAAAAACTAAAAATAAGAGTTGCCATATCGTCCCACAATCCCATTCCTGGGCATATATCTCAACAAAACTATAATTCAAAAAGATACATGCACCCCTATGTTCACAGCAGCACTATTCACAATTGCCAAGGCATGGAAACAACCTAAATGTCCATTAACAGATGAATAGATAAACAAGATGTGGTACATGTACATGATGGAATACTACTCAGCCATAAAAAAGAATGAAGTAATGCCATTTGCACTGACATGGATGAAAATAGAGATTATACTAAGTGAAGTAAGTCAGAAAGAGAAAGACAAATCCCATATGATATCACTTATATGTGGCATCTGAAATATGACACAAATGATCTTATTTATGAAACAGACTCACAGACATAGAAAGCAGCCTTGTAGTTGCCGAGGGGGAGGGGGAGTGGGGGAGGGATGGATTGGGAGTTTGGGATTAGCAGATGCAAACTATTATACAAAGAATGAATAAACAACAAGATCCTACTGTGTAGCACAGGGAAGTATATTAAATATCCTGTGATAAACCAAAATGGAAAAGAATATGAAAAAATATATATTTATATATATATATACAACTGAATCACTTTGCTGTACAGCAGACATTAACACAACACTGTAAATTAACCATACTTCAATAAAATAAACTAAAAATATTTTTTAGTTTCTTTATGCTATACTATAAATATAGTATCTCTAAATGATAAAATATTGAATTATCATTAAAAATGATAATTTTGAAGAATTTTGTGTGGTATGCAAAACTTCCTGTTCTATAAAGCTGAGTGAAAAAGAATATAAAACAGTATATAGCAAGTCCATCCAAAAGAATTATAAGAGACACAGATATGAGTCACATAAATAATTGTCAATGCCTGGAAGCCATGCTTAATAAAAGAGTAAAGAAACAAAAAGAGAGAACTTAATTTTCATAATCTATTTTATTTAACCCATATAGCCAAAATACTATTTCAACACATGATCAACATAAAAATTATACATGAGATATTTCACACTCTTATTTTTCTTTATAATAAAACCTGCAAATCTGGAGTATATCTCCCACTTACAGCACATCTCAAAAAAGACTATCCACGTTTCAGATGCTCAACAGCAACATGTAGCCTGTGGCTAACCTTCTCGGTAGTGCAGGTACAATAGTATGATTCCTATTAAACACAGTCAGTCTCACACCAGTCAGAATGGCCCTCATCAAAAAATCTACAAACAATAAATGCTGGAGAGGGTGTGGAGAAAAGGGAACCCTCTTGCACTGTTGGTCGGAATGTAAATTAATACAACCACTATGGAGAACAGTATGGAGGTTACTTAAAAAACTCAAAATAGACCTACCATATGACCCAGCAATCCCACTACTGGGTATATATCCTGAGAAAACCATAATTCAACAAGAGTCATGTACCACAATGTTCACTGCAGCACTATTTACAATAGCCAGGACATGGAAGCAACCTAAGTGTCCATCGACAGATGAATGGATAAAGAAGATGTGGCACATATATACAATGGAATATTACTCAGCCATAAAAAGAAATGAAATTGAGTTATTTGTAGTAAGGTGGATGGACCTACAGTCTGTCATACAGAGTGAAGTAAGTCAGAAAGAGAAAAACAAATACCATATGCTAACGCATATATATGGAATCTAAAACAAAAAAAAAATTCTGATGAACCTGGGGCAGGACAAGAATAAAGATGGAGACATAGAGAATGGACCCGAGGACACGCGGAGCAGCTGCATAGCACAGGGAGATCAGCTCCGTGCTTTGTGACCACCTAGAGGGGTGGGATAGAGAGGGTGGGAGGGAGGCACAAGAGGGAGGGGATATATGTATACATATAGCTGATTCACTTTGTTATACAGCAGAAACTAACAACATTGTAAAACAACTATACTGCAATAAAGATGTTAAAAAAAAAAACCCTACACATACACACACAGTCAGTGGCCAGAGCAGCTGTCTATCTAAATACATTAAAAAACTTGTTGGCAGGAAATGCACTATTATATTCATTGCAATTTTCTTTAGGATGAAGACATATAGACATTTTCTCTTCATTCTTTTTCTTTTTTTTCTTTTTTTTTTTTTTTTATGGTACATGGGCCTCTCACCATTGTGGCCTCTCCCCTTGCGGAGCACAGGCTCCAGACGCGCAGGCTCAGCGGCCATGGCTCACGGGCCCAGCCGCTCCGCGGCATGTGGGATCTTCCCGGACCGGGGCATGAACCCGTGTCCCCTGCATCGGCAGGCGGACTCTCAACCACTGCGCCACCAGGGAAGCCCTCTCTTCATTCTTTTAAAAAATGTTCAAGAGTTACTATGTTTAGAATCAAGAAAACACAGTTTCATGTATGGTCTCTCAGGAAATACAAATATTACTTTTTCCCAAAAATGTAAAATAAAAATGTGAGACACAGAAGACTAAATTCAACCTAATTGTCCTGAAACTAGCACAATCATCAAGGTTCTGATGGAATATGAGAAGACGGGAATGAAAGGGCCACAAATGCCTTTGAGACAATGGCCCTCCAAAGTGGAAAAACTACTAGGGATCTAACTGCTGGTAACAGAAGGCTAGCTTTTCTAGACAAATCCTACTATGAAAAACAACCAAAAATGCAGGATAAATTATCAAATAAATTTCCTAAAACAACAAAGAGAAACAGAAGAGTAAGAAATTAGCTGGCAAAAACTGAAAGGAAAACTGAGAAGGCAGAGAATTACGCAGATAACAGAAACAATGCCCTTCAACTGTGAAAAGCTCTCAGGAGAATGCAGAGCCCAAGGAACTGGTGATTCTAGCAGGAGACTCTCTCCAGAATAATCTGCAGCTCTGAAGGGCTGCACAGTCAGGGAAAAGGTAGAGTGGATATTAACTAATACCCAAATATGTAGAAGGAAGAGGGTATTAAGAAGAAAAAGACGCCAATGATACAGGAAACTGGGAATTCCCTTGTGGTCCAGTGGTTAGGACTCCACGCTTTCACTGCCAAGGGCCTGGGGTTCGATCCCTGGTCAGGGAACTAAGATCTCACAAGCCGCACGGATCGGCCAAAAAATAAACAAATAAAGACTATGTTTAAGAAAAAACCCCCAAATCCCCCCAAAACACAACAAAACAAAAACCAACCCCCCCCATTAAACAAACAAAAAACCCAACCAAACAAAAACAAATGATCAGGAAACCAAAAAATAATACAGAAAACTAATATAATCAAAAGCCTATCTTTGGAGTGGAGCCACCATTAAAATCCAAAAGGAAGGGTTTCAGAGAGCTTCCAGGTTAGTGAAGCAGGATGCCTCCACGTGCCGCCATGCTGGGCTCCAAACTCCAAGAGGACTGAAGTTCCTTTGTTCTCAACCTCACCCAATGAATCTCTTCATCTGGCTGTTGGTTCCTGTCCTTTAATATACTTGGTAATAAACCACTCAACTGCCATGTGGCTGACAGGGTCTTGGAGCTCCAACCTGGTGTCAGGCCTGAGCCTCAGAAGTGGGAGAGTCGAGTTCAGGACTTTGGACCACCAAAGTCCTCCCAGTCCCACGTAATATCAATCAGTGAGAGCTCTCCCAGAGATCTCCATCTCAACACTAAGACCCAGTTCCACCCAAAGGCCAGCAAGCTCCTGTGCTTGATGCCCCATGCCAAAGAACTAGCAAGACAGGGACACAGCCCCACCCATTAGCAGAGAGGCTGCCTAAAAAGCTAACAGACACCCCAAAACGCACCACTGGACGCAGCTCTGCCCACCAGAAAGACAAGATCCAGCCTCATCCACCAGAACACAGGCACCAGTCCCTTCCACAAGCCACTGAACCAATGATACCCACTAGGGGCAGACACTGAAAACAACAGGAACTATGAACCCGTAGCCTGCTAAAAGGAGACCTCAAACACAGTAAGTTAAGCAAAACGGAAAGACAGAGAAATATGCAGCACATGAAGGAGCAAGGTAAAAACGCACCAGACCAAACAAATGAAGAGGAAATAGGCAGCCTACCTGAAAAAGAATTCAGAGTAATGATAGTAAAGATGATCCAAAATCTTGGAAATAGAATGGAGAAAATAAAAGAAACGTTTAACAAGGACCTAAAAGAACTAAAGAGCAAACAAACAATGATGAACAACACAATAAATGAAATTAAAAACTCTCTAGAAGGAATCAACAGCAGAATAACTGAGGCAGAAGAACGGACAAGTGACCTGGAAGATAAAATATTGAAAATAACTACCACAGAGCAGAAGAAAAAAGAATGAAAAGAATTGGGGACAGTCTCAGAGACCTCTGAGACAACATTAAACTCACCAACATACGAAATGTAGAGGTCCCAGAAGGAGAAGAGAAAAAGGGTCTCAGAAAGTATTTGAAGAGATTATAGTTGACAACTTCCCTAATATGGGAAAGGAAATAGTCAATGAAGTCCAAGAAGCACAGAGTCCATACAGGATAAATCCAAAGAGAAAAACACCCAGACACATATTACTCATACTATCAAAAATTAAATACAAAGAAAAAATATTAAAAGCAGCAAGGGAAAAGCAAAAAATAATATACAAGGGAATCCTCATAAGGTTAACAGCTGAACTTTTAGCCGAAACTCTGCAAGCCAGAAGGGAGTGGCATGACATATTTAAAGTATTGAAGGAGAAAAACCTACAACCAAGATTACTCTACCCAGCAAGGATCTCATTCAGATTCAGCAGAGAAATTAAAACCTTTACAGACAAGCAAAAGTTAAGAGAATTCAGCACCACCAAAAAAACTTTACAACAAATGCTAAAGGAACGTTTCCAGGCAGGAAACACAAGAGAAGGAAAAGATCTACAAAAACAAACACAAACAAAAAAATGGTAAAAGAAACATAAATATGAATAATTACCTTAAATGTAATTGGATTAAAAGCTCTAACCAAAACACACAGACTGGCTGACTGGATACAAAAACAAGACCTGTAAATATGCTGTCTACAAGAGATCCACTTCACACCTAGGAACAGATACTGACTGAAAGGGAAGGGATAGAAAAAGATATTCCATGCAAATGGAAATCAAAAGAAAGCTGGAGTAGCAATTCTCATATCAGACAACATAGACTTTAAAATAAAGACTATTACAAGAGACAAAGAAGGACACTACATTACGATAAAGGGATGAATCCAAGAAGAAGATATAACAACTGTAAATATTTATGCACCCAACATAGGAGCACCGCAATACGTAAGGAAAATGCTAACCGTCATAAAAGGGGAAATTGACAGTAACACAATCATAGTAGGGGTTTTTAACACCCCACTTTCACCAATGGACAGATCATACAAAATGAAAATAAATAAGGAAACACAACCTTTAAATGGCACATAAAACAAGATGGACTTCATTGATATTTATAGGACATTCCATCCAAAAACAACAGAATACACTTTCTTCTCAAGTGCTCATAGAACATTCGCCAGGATAGATCATATCCTGGGTCACAAATCAAGCCTTGGTAAATTTAAGAAAATTGAAATTGTATCAAGTACCTTTTCTGACCACAACGCTATGAAACTAGATAACAATTACAGGAAAAAAACTGTAAAAAATACAAACACATGGAGGTTAACCATACACTACTAAATAACCAACAGATAACTGAAGAAGTCAAAGAGGAAATAAAAAAAATCTAGAAACAAATGACAATGAAAACAGGATGACCCAAAACCTATGCGATGCTGCAAAAGCATTTCTAAGAGGGAAGTTTATAGCAATACAATCCTACCTCAAGATAAAGGAAACATCTCAAACAACCTAAACTTACACCTAAAGCAATAAGAGAAATAAGAACAAAAAACCCCAAAAGTTAGCAGAAGGAAAGAAATCATAAAGATCACATCAGAAATAAATGAAAAAGAAATGAAGGAAACAATAGCAAAGATCAAAAAAACTAAAAGCTGGTTCTTTGAGAAGATAAACAAAATTGATAACCTACTAGCCAGACTCATCAAGAAAAAAAGGGAGAAGACTCAGATCAACAAAATTAGAAATGAAAAAGGAGAAGTTATAACAGGCACTGCATCAATACAAAGGATCATGAGAGATTACTACAAGCAACTATATGCCAATAAAGTGGCCAACCTGGAAGAAATGGACAAATTCTTAGAAAAGCACAACATTCTGAGACTGAACCAGGAAGAAATAGAAAATATGAACTGACTAATCACAAGCACTGAATTTGAAACTGATTAAAAATCTTCCAACAAACAAAAGCCCAGGAACAGATGGCTTCACAGGCGAATTCTATCAAACATTTAGAGAAGAGCTAACACCTATCCTTCTCAAACTCTTCCAAAATATAGCAGAGGGAGGAACAGTCCCACACTCATTCTACGAGGTCACCATCACCCTGAATACCCAAACCAGAGAAAGATGTCACAAAGAAAGAAAAGTACAGGCCAATATCACTTAGATGCAACTTAGATGAACTTAGATGCAAAAATCCTCCACAATATACCAGCAAACAGAATCCAACAGCACATTAAAAGGATCATACACCATGATCAAGTGGAGTTTATCCCAGGAATGCAAGGATTCTTCAATATACACAATTCAATCAATGTGATACACCATATTAACAAACTGAAGGATAAAAACCATATGATCATCTCAATAGATGCAGAAAAAGCTTTCAACAAATTTCAACACCCATTTATGATAAAAACTCTCCAGAAACTAGGCATAGAGGAAACTTACCTCAACATAATAAAGGCCATATATGACAAACTCACAGCTAACATCATTCTCAATGGTGAAAAACTGAAACCACTTCCTCTAAGATCAGGAACAAGACAAGGTTGCCCACTCTCACCGCTATTATTCAACATAGTTTTGGTCACAGCAATCAGAGAGGAAAAAGAAATAAAAGGAATCCAAATCAGAAAAGAAGAAATAAAGCTGTCACTGCTTGCAGATGACATGATACTATACATAGAGAATCCTAACGATGCTACCAGAAAACTACTAGAGCTAATCAATGAATTTGGTAAAGTAGCAGGATAGAAAATTAATGCACAGAAATCTCTTGCATTCCTGTACACTAATGATGAAATATCTGAAAGAGAAATTAAGGAAACACTCCCATTTACCATTGCAACAAAAAGAATAAAATACCTAGGAATAAACCTACCTAAGGAGACCAAAGACCTGTATGCAGAAAATTAAGACACTGATGAAAGAAATTAAACATGATACAAACAGATGGAGAGATATACCATGTCCTTGAATTGGAAGAATCAACACTGTGAAAATGAATATACTACCCAAAGCAATCTACAGATTCAATGCAATCCCTATCAAACTACCACTGGCATTTTTCACAGAACTAGAATAAAAAATTTCACAATTTGTATGGAAACATAGAAGACCCTGAATAGTCAAAGCAATCTTGAGAAAGAAAACCGGAGCTGGAGGAATTGGGCTCCCGGACTTCAGACTATACTACAAAGCTACAGTAATCAAGACAGTATGGTACTGGCACAAAAACAGAAATACAGATCAACGAACAGGATAGAAAGCCCGTAGATAAGCCCATGCACATATGGTCACCTTATTTTTGATAAAGGAGACAAGAATATACAATGGAGAAAAGACAGCATCTTCAATAAGTGGTGCTGGGAAAGCTGGAAAGTTACATGTAAAAGAATGAAATTAGAATACTCCCTAACACCATACACAATAATAAACTCAAAATGGATTAAAAACCTAAATGTAAGGCCAGACACTATGAATCTCTTAGAGGAAAACATAGGAAGAACACTCTGACATAAATCACAGCAAGATATTTTTTGACCCACCTCCTAGAGAAATGGAAATAAAAACAAAAATAAACAGATGTGACCTAATGAAACGTAAAGCTTTTGCACAGCAAAGGAAACCATAAACAAGATGAGAAGACAACCCTCAGAATGGGAGAAGATATTTGCAAACGTAGCAACTGACAAAGGATTAATCTCCAAAATTTACAAGCAGCTCATACTGCTCCATATCAAAAAAACAAACAGCCCAATCCAGAAATGGGCAGAAGACCTAAACAGACATTTCTCCAAAGAAGATATACAGATTGCCAAGGATGCTCAACATCACTAATCATTAGAGAAATGCAAATCAAAACTACAATGAGGTATCACCTCACACTGGTCAGAATGGCCATCATCAAAAAATCTACAAACAATAAATGCTGGAGAGGGTGTGGAGAAAAGGGAACCCTCTTGCCCTGTTGGTGGGAATGTAAATTGATACAGCCACTATGGAGAACAGTATGGAGGGTCCTCAAAAAACTAAAAATGGAACTACCATATGACCCAGCAATCCCACTACTGGTCATATACCCTGAGAAAACCATAATTCAAAAAGAGTCATGTACCACAATGTTCACTGTGCACTATTTACAATAGCCAGGACATGGAAGCAACCTACATGCCCATTGACAGATGAATGGATAAAGAAGATGTGGCACATATATACAATGGAATATTACTCAGCCATAAAAAGAAATGAAATTGAGTTATCTGTAGTGAGGTGGATGGACCTAGTGTCTGTCATACAGAGTGAAGTAAGTCAGAAAGCGAAAAACAAATACCATATGCTAACACATATATAATGGAGTCTAAAAAATAAATAAATGGTTCTGAAGAACCTAGGGGCAGGACAGGAATAAAGATGCACAAGTACAGAATGGACTTAAGGACACAGGGAGGGGGAAGGGTAAGCTGGGATGAAGTGAGAGATAGCACTGACATACATACACTACCAAATGTAAATTAGGTAGCTAGCTTCCCAGCAGCTACATTGCATGGGGAGATCAGCTCAGTGCTTTGTGACCACCTAGAGGAGTGGGATAGCGAGGGTGGGAGGGAGATGCAAGAAGGAGGGATATGGGGATATATGTATACCTATAGCTGCTTCACTTTGTTATACAGCAGAAACTAACAAAACATTGTAAAGCAATTATACTCCAATAAAGATGTTAAAATATATATATAATATATGTGACATAAAAAAACGTAATAACCATTTTCAGTTCATAGGCAGTAGAGAAAGAGACCAAATGCTGGATCTGGTCCAAGAGTTGTAGCTTGCTAACCCCTATGTTACTCTATACCTGTTACAAT
This sequence comes from Pseudorca crassidens, assembly GCF_039906515.1. Classification (NCBI taxonomy): domain Eukaryota; kingdom Metazoa; phylum Chordata; class Mammalia; order Artiodactyla; family Delphinidae; genus Pseudorca; species Pseudorca crassidens. Next base: position 85,838,589 of record NC_090305.1, on the reverse strand, counting down.
TCTAAGGCTCTATAAATATTAAATCATTCTAGCGATTCTATGAAGTTGGTGCTATTATTACCATCATTTCCATTTTAAAGTTGGGGAAACTGAGGTACACAAGTTGCCCAAGGTCACAGAACCAAGTAAGTGATGGAGCTGGTATTCATATCTGGGCAGTTTGGCTCCATAAACTGTGTTCTCAACCACTGCTCTATGCTCTCTATTTTGAAGGACCTAAGAGTATAAAATGTAAAGGAATTGATGCCAGTTCAGAAACTTGCTGGTCAACAAAGAAAGGAATTGTCATACTGACCATCCCCTCTACTTGCAGAGAAAAAAATGTCACCTACCAAGAATCAGACTGGAATTCAACTTCCAGCAGTACTGGATGAGAGAAGACAACAGGACCTTCCTATTTCTGAAGAAAAGCAATGTTAAACAACTTAGAAACTATACATATATTATGTAATCAAGTCTGGGGGTGAAGTAAGTCATGTTCAAGCATGCAAGAATTCAGAAAGCTAAAAAAAAAAAAAGAAAGCCTATCTTTCAATAGAACAATAAAATTGACAAACCTCTTGTCAGAATGACCCTCAAGAGAGAAAGCACAAATTATCCATAGCAGGAATGAAAGCAAAGACAGCACTACAAACCCTACATTATTAAAGGGATAATAAAGCAATATTGTAAATAACTTCATTTCAATAAATTTGATAACGTAGAAAAACTGGAGAAGTTATTTGAAAGATGGAAACTACCAAAGCTCACTTAAGAAATAGATAACCCGGACTTCCGGGAAGATGGCGGAAGAGTAAGACGCGGAGATCACGTTCCTCCCCACAGATACACCAGAAATACATCTACGCATGGAACAACTCCTACAGAGCATCTACTGAACGCTGGCAGAAGACCTCAGACCTCCCAAAAGGCAAGAAACCCCCCACGTACCTGGGTAGGACAAAAGAAAAAACTAAACAGAGACAAAAGGATAGGGACGGGTCCTGCACCAGCGGGAGAGAGCTGTGAAGGAGGAAAAGTGTCCACACACTAGGAAGCCCCTTCGCGGGTGGAGGCTTCGGGAGGCGGAGTGGGGGAGCTTGGGAGCCGCGGAGGAGAGCACAGCAACAGGGGTGCGGAGGGCAAAGCGGACAGACTCCAGCGCAGAGGATCGGGCCGACCGGAACTCGCCAGCCGAGAGGCTTGTCTGCTCGCCCGCCGGGGCGGGCGGGACTGGGAGCTGAGGCTCCGGCTTTTGTCGGAGCGCCGGGAGAGGACTGAGGTTGGCGGCGTGAACACAGCCTGCAGGGCGTTAGTGCACCACGGCTGGCCGGGAGAGAGTCCGGGGAGAAGTCTGGAACTGCCGAAGAGGCAAGAGACTTTTACGTCCCTCTTTGTTTCCTGGTGCACGAGGAGAGGGGATTAAGAACGCTGCTTGAGAGAGCTCCAGGGACGGGCGCGAGCCGCGGCTAAAAGTGCGGAGCCCAGAGACAGACATGAGACGCTAGGGCCGCTGCTGCCGCCACCGGGAGGCCTGTGTGCGAACACAGGTCACTAGCCACACGCCCTTCCGGGGAGCCTGTGCAGCCCGCCACTGCCAGGGTCCCGGGATCCAGGGACAACTCCCCCGGGAGAACGCACAGGCGCGCCTCAGGCTGCAACGTCTCGCCGGCCTCTGCCGCCGCAGGCCCGCCCCACACTCCGTGCCCCTCCCTACCCCCGGGCCTGAGTGAGCCAGAGCCTCCGAATCAGTGGCTCCTTTAACCCCGTCCTGTCTGAGCAAAGAACAGACGCCCTCCGGCGACCTACACGCACAGGCGGGGCTAAATCCAAAGCTGAGCCCCTGGGAGCTGTGAGAACAAAGAAGAGAAAGGGAAATCTCTCCCAGCAGCATCAGAAGCAGCGGATTAAAGCTCCACAATCAACTTGATATACCCTGCATCTGTGGAATACCTGAATAGACAACCAATCATCCCAAATTAAGGAGCCGTGTGGATGAAAGGCTCTTGGTGCTGCAGCCAGGAGTCAGTGCTGTGCCTCTGAGGTGGGAGAGCCAACTTCAGGACACTGATCCACAAGAGACCTCCCAGCTGCACATAATATCAAACAGCAAAAATTTCCGAGAGATCTCCATCTCAACGCCAGCACCCAGCTTCACTCAACGACCAGCAAGCTACAGTGCTGGACATCCTATGCCAAACAACTAGCAAGACAGGAACACAACCCCACCCATTAGCAGAGAGGCTGCCCAAAATCATAATAAGTCTACAGACACCCCAAAACACACCACGAGACGTGGACCTGCCCACCAGAAAGACAAGATCTAGTCTCATCCACCAGAACACAGGCACTAGTACCCTCCACCAGGAAGCCTACACAACCCACTGAACCAACCTTAGCCACTGGGGACAGACACAAAAAACAACAGGAACTACGAACCTTCAGCCTGCAAAAAAGGAGACCCCAAACACAGTAAGATAAGCAAAATGAAAAGACAGAAAAACACACTGCAGATGAAGGAGCAAGATAAAAACCCATCAGACCTAACAAATGAAGAGGAAATAGGCAGTCTACCTGAAAAAGAATTCAGAATAATGATAGTAAGGTTGATCCGAAATCTTGGAGATAGAATGGACAATAGAATGGACAAAATGCAAGAATCAGTTAACAAGGACCTAGAAGAACTAAAGATGAAACAAGCAACGATGAACAACACAATAAATGAAATTAAAAGTACTCTAGATGGGATCAATAGCAGAATAACTGAGGCAGAAGAACGGATAAGTGACCTGGAAGATAAAATAGTGGAAATAACTACTGCAGAGCAGAATAAAGAAAAAAGAATGAAAAGAACTGAGGACAGTCTCAGAGACCTCTGGGACAACATTAAACGTACCAACATTCGAATTATAGGGGTTCCAGAAGAAGAAGAGAAAAAGAAAGGGACTGAGAAAATATTTGAAGAGATTATAGTTGAAAACTTCCCTAATATGGGAAAGGAAATAGTTAATCAAGTCCAGGAAGCACAGAGAGTCCCATACAGGATAAATCCAAGGAGAAATACGCCAAGACACATATTAATCAAACTGTCAAAAATTAAATACAAAGAAAACATATTAAAAGCAGCAAGGGAAAAACAACAAATAACACACAAGGGAATCCCCATAAGGTTAACAGCTGATCTTTCAGCAGAAACTCTGCAAGCCAGAAGGGAGTGGCAGGACATATTGAAAGTATTGAAGGAGAAAAACCTGCAACCAAGATTACTCTACCCAGCAAGGATCTCATTCAGATTTGATGGAGAAATTAAAACCTTTAGAGACAAGCAAAAGCTGAGAGAGTTCAGCACCACCAAACCAGCTCTACAACAACTGCTAAAGGAACTTCTCTAGGCAAGAAACACAAAAGAAGGAAAAGACCTACAATAACAAACCCAAAACAATTAAGAAAATGGGAATGGGAACACACATATCGATAATTACCTTAAATGTAAATGGACTAAATGCTCCCACCAAAAGACACAGATTGGCTGAATGGATACAAAAACAAGACCCATATATTTGCTGTCTACAAGAGACCCGTATGCTAACACATATATATGGAATTTAAGAAAAAAAAAAATGTCATGAAAAACCTAGGGGTGAAACAGGAATAAAGACACAGACTTACTAGAGAATGGACTTGAGGCTATGGGGAGGGGGAAGGGTAAACGGTGACAAAGCAATAAAGAGGCATGGACATGTATACACTACCAAACGTAAGGTAGATAGCTAGTGGGAAGCAGCCGCATAGCACAGGGAGATCAGCTCGGTGCTTTGTGACCGCCTGGAGGGGTGGGATAGGGAGGGTGGGAGGGAGGGTGACGCAAGCGGGAAGAGATATCGGAACATATGTATATATATAACTGATTCATTTTGTTGTGAAGCTGAAACTAACATACCATTGTAAAGCAATTATGCTCCAATAAAGATGTTTAAAAAAAAATAAATAAATAAATATCACCTGGGAAAAAAAAAAAAAAGAAATAGATAACCCGAATAGGTCTCGTAAAGGAATTAAAGGAATTCTACACGTTATATTCCAGGTCCAGATAGTATCAGTCGTTAGTGTTATCAAACAATTAACGAAGAAATAAAACCAACCCTACACAGACTTCCTCAGAAAATAAAGGAGTAGTGAACACCTCCCAACTTCTTCAGGTCAGGAATATTCTAATACCCAAACCAGACAAAGATATTAAAAAAGAAAACTACAGTCATACCACTTAAGAGAAAAAACACAAAAATCTTCAACATTATAAATTAAATACAGCCATACATAAAAAAGAATCACATATTATGGGCAAGTGGGGTTTATCAGAGGAACTCAAGTTTGGTTTAACATTTGAAAATCATAAAGGCAATCCACTGTATTAGTAGAATAAAGGAGAAAAGACACATGAACATCTCTATATGCATAAATTTTGGACAAAATTTAATGCTTATTCATAATAAAAAAGTCAACATCCATTCATTATAAAAACTCTAAGAAAACCAGCAACTGAAGCTAATCCTTTCAGTTTGATAAAGGGCAACAAGAAAAAGCCTAGCTCTTATAAAACCAATGGATCAAAGAAGAAATCACAAGAGAAATCAGAAAATACTTACACACAAATAAAAATGAACACACAACATATTAAAACTAATGGAATGCAGCAAAGCAGTGCTAAGAGGGAAATTTATAGCTATAAACTCAGACTTTAAAAAAGATCTCAAATCAAAAACCTAACTGTACATCTTAAGGAACCAAAAAAAGAAGAGCAAACTAAATCTGACACAAGCAGATAGAAAGATATACTGTGTGCTTGGACTGGCAGAATAATACTGTTAAAATGACTGTACTACCCAAGGCAATCTACAGATTCAATGCAATCTCTATCAAAATACCAATGGCATTTTTCACAGAACTAGAACAAATAATTTTAAAATTTGTATGTAAACACAAAGACCCCAAACAGCCAAAACAATTTTGAGCAAGAACACAGCTGGAGGAATCACACGCTCTGCCTTCTGAGTATACTACAAAGCTACAGTTATCAAAACAGTATGACACTGGCACCAAAAACATACATAGATCAAGAGAACAAGATAGAGAGTCCAAAAGTAAATCCACACACTTACGGTCAATATGACAAAGGAAGCAAGAACACACAATGGAGAGAAGAAAGTCTCTTCGATAACTGCTGCTAGGAAAACTGAACAGCTACGTGTAAAAGAATGAAATTAGAATATACTCTAACACCATATACAAAAATAAACTCAAACTGGATTAAAGACTTTAATGTAAGACTGGATACACTAAAACTTTTAGAGGAAAACATAGGCAGAACACTCTTTGACATCGATTGTGGCAATATTCTTTTTGGATCCATTTCCTAGAGTAATGGAAACAAAAGCAAAAATAAACAAATGGGACCTAGTTAAACTTAAAAGCTTTTGTATAGCAAAGGAAACAATTGACAAAACAAAAAGACAACCTACTGCATGGGGCAAAATATTTGTAAATGATATGACTGATAAGAGGTTAGTATCTAACATATATAAATAGACTCGTACAGCTCAACATCAAAGAAACCAACAACTCAATTAAAAAATGGTAAGGCATGGACATATATACACTACCAAGCATAAGATAGATAGCTAGTGGGAGGCAGCCGCATAGCACAGGGAGATCAGTTTGGTGCTTTGTGACCACCTGGAGGGGTGGGATAGGGAGGGTGGGAGGGAGGGAGATGCAGGAGGGAGGAGATATGGGAACATATGTATAACTGATTCACTTTGTTATAAAGCAGAAACTAACACACCATTGTAAAGCAAGTATACTCCAATAAAGACGTAAAAAAAAATAAAAAATGGGCAGAAGAACTAAATAGACATTTTTCCAAAGAGGAAATGCAGATGGCCAAATCGCACATGAAAAGATACTCAACATCACTAATCATCAGGGATCAACAGAAGAATGGATAAAGAACGTGGTATACAATGAAACACCACTCAGCCATGAAAAAGAAGGAAATGTTGCCATTTGCTGCAACATGGATGGACTTGGAGGACATTATGTTAAGTGAAATAAGCCAGACAGATAAAGACAAATACTCTATGATGTCACTTATATGTGGAATCTAAAAAATACCACAAATTAGTGAATATAACAAAAAAAGAAGCAGACTCACAGATATAGAGAACAAACTAGTGGTTACCACTGGGGAAAGGGAATTGGGGAGAGGCTATTTAGGGGTAGGGGATTAAGAGGTACAAACTATTAGGTATAAAATAAGCTACAAGGATATACTGTGTGACATGGGGAGCATAGCCAACATTTTATAGTAACTCTAAATAACCTTTAAAAATTGTGACACTATATTGTACACCTGTAACTTATATAATATTGTACAGCAACCTTACTTCAATAAAAAAGAAAAAAATCTGTAAAATTCCTAGAGGTCTATCAATTAGGTAATGGATCATTAAGTTATAGAACATTCATCTAATTAGATTTATGTGAAGTTATTATCAATGTTGAACTAAATCTATATACATCATCAGGGAAATTGTTCCTAAGTTAAAAAAAAACAGGTTAACTAGTAGTATGAACACATTTATGAAACATGTATAAAATCTAAAAGGGGATATTTCTCAAATATAAGAAATATTTGAAGTTGGGAAAAATAAATATTAACAGCAGCAATTATTTTTATGGCACTGTATTGAGTGTTTCATTTTTCTTTTCTTGTATTTTCTGATTATTTAATAAAATATGCAGCATTCATAAATATTTTATATAAAATGTATAAAACAGTAAAAAAGGCAGTGAAAGATGATAAAATATCCTAGCAAATCAATTATTGCAGAAAATAGCAACCCTGTAAAATACACTCAGAATTCAAGCAAAGTAGATAAAATTAATGGGAGAAAAGGTTAGAAACATGAAGAAATACATACGAGGAATCCCTGAAAGACAACAGAATTGATGGAGCAGAATGAATAACAAAGAAAATAACAGCAAGCAGTTTTTCTGTCTTTAAAAAAAAGCCCAAAGAAAAACTAATGAAAAGAACAAAATCGTAGGCTTATCCTATGACATCTTTTGAATTTTACGGATTTAAAAAAGCACCTTACAAATAACGATGAAAAATGTCACTTACAAAGGAGCAAAACTCCAGCTGTATGTAGACTCTATAATACTAAAGCTAGAAAATAAGTGAATCACCAACATTTGAGAAAAACACAATTCAAGAAATCTACTTCTGCCTAAATAATTTTTCATCTCTGAAGACAACAGCAAGATGGTCTTAGACGGTTAATGGCTCAGAAAGTGTATCACACATATATCTTTCCTTAAAACAATTATGGTATGTATATAGAGATTATATATAGATACACATTTAAATTTAGATATATATGTAATATTTACATATATATATGAAACCTTGAAATGAATTACTTGTGGCATAATAGGAACAATTAGCACTGAAACAAAACAGAAATTCTATATAACTCATGTTAATGTGGTCACAAAACGAAACAAAATTAAACAAATCTTGAAAGAGAAAATTTAAAATATTTAAAAAATCAATCTAGTAGGCAGTAGGTAAAGAGAAGTTACAGAAATATGGTTAAGGACTCATCTACATAGAGCCAGATTTTTTTTTCATTTTCAATATTGAAAAATTCATAACAACTGGTTAATTCTTTTTTTTTTTTTAATGTTAAAAGTAACCATTAGTCAGGAGGCAAGGCAGAAGAATGAAGAATTCACATTAGGCCTTTTTTTTTTTTTTTTTAAGATTTATTATTTATTTATTTTTGGCTGCATCAGGTCTTAGTTGTGCCATGCGGGATCATCATTGAGGCACATGGGATCTTTCATTGTGGTGGGCGGGCTTCTCTCTGGTTGTGGTGCACGGGTTTTCTCTTCTCTAGTTGTGGTGTGTGGGTTCCAGAGCACACGGGCTCTGTAGTTTGTGGCACACAGCCTCTCTAGTTGAGGCACGCGAGCTCAGTAGTTGTGGCGCGTGGGCTTAGTTGCCCTGTGGCACGTGGGATCTTAGTTCCCTGACCAGGGATTGAACCTGTGTCCCCTGCATTGGAAGGCAGATTCTTTACCACCGGACCACCAGGGAAGCCCCCCACATTAGGCCTTAAGATAAAATGTTCACTGCAGCATTATTTACAATAGCCAAGATATGGAAGCAACCTAAGTGTTCAACGATGGATGAATGGATAACGTGTATATATATAATGGAATATTACTCAGCCATAAAAAAGAATGAACTCTTGCTGTTTGCAACAACATGGATGGATGTAAAGGGTATTATGCTAAGAGAAATAAGTCAGAGAAAGACAAATATCGTATGATCTCACTTATACATGAAATCTAAAAAACAAAACAAACAAACCGACAAAACAAAATGGAAACAGACTCATGGATATAGAGAACAAATGGGTGGTTGCCAGAGGGGAGTGGGGTGAGGCTGGGTGAAATAGGTGAAGGGAATTAAGAGGTACAAGCTTCAAGTTATAAAATAAATAAGTCATAGGGATATAATATACAGTAAAAAGAATATGGTCAGTAGAACTGTAATAACTTTGTACGGGGACAGATGGTTACTAGACTTATTGTGGTGATCACTTCATAATGTATTTAGACGTTGTACATGTGAAACTAATATAATACTGTATATCAATTATATTTTAGTCAATAACTCAGCCATTTTTCAGAAGCTTTCTAAACACCTGTGACTATACTATAGATTTAATCTAACCAAATGGAATAATATTTATATTTCTCCTCCCATTAGTAATTACAGTATATTGGACTATAGTTTTTCCAGCAGATTTATTAAGTGAGTTGAGAATACAGGGATTTTCACCAATCACAAATGATGGAAATGATCTTAAATACTCAATCATGGTTCCTTAACAGTGGAAGGTCCAACAGGAAAAAAGAAGTAGAAGACAAAGTGTTCTTTGGTTAGCTGATACTGGTTTCTCTTCTGAGGTCAACTCACATAAAGGGTGTGTCTAGTGTCTCATAACTACAGAGGAATGACATAGAGAATTGTACATTTAAAATAGCAATAAATGAAGAGAATGTCTAGATGGGGCTTGCTATATCAGACTCTTGAGACCAAAGAGCAGGTGTTTTTGAAATGGTTAGGTAAAAATCCGAGGATGAATTTTCAGACAGCCCTCCTCAAATTCTAGTGCTTTTCAATGCAGCAGCTGTTTGAGAGGAAGTAGCTTCTATCTCTACACATGTGAACTTCTCAGAGAGATTTTTTAAAAATACAGAGAGCTGTTATGTTGAGTTCACATAGATGGGATCATCACTTAGGAAAGCACGGCTTATACTTTAAAGAATAAAGATCATTCCTAACTATAGGAATGACAATTAAGTGCATAAGTAGGCTTATATAAATGAGAAAGGGCATTGATTTTAAGGACCCAAAAAGTTTTGTATTATGGGGACTGCAAGCTCCGAGACCTAGCCAGGGAGATTGGAAAGCCCCACGGGCAGGAATCAGAAAGTTGGTCTCAGCTTTGGTATTGTCACTGGGTGGCCCTGAGAAAGTGAAGTAGCCTTTCTTTCAGGGCCCTGGTTTCCTGAATCCTTGTCACTGCTTGCTTTCCAAAAACCCCCAAAAGGACCACTGAGCACCCATCAGTGCATGGTACTGGATAAGAGCCCAGGGCTTTGGTGTCCAACAACTTTAGTTCAAACTCCGATTTGACCAAAGGGTAGCTGTGAGACCAAGGGCAGCCGCATAATTGATCTCTTTGCTTTTCGTTATTCTCATTTACAAAGAGGGCCATAACCCCTATTTTATTCTTACATAGAGTTAGGTGTTCAATAATTTAGTCTCCCTCTCCTTTGTCGGAAGGTAAACACTCTTGAAACGAGAACATTACTCATACACACTTGCTTATTTGTATGCCAGGCACTTATTACCTGCAACAACCCTATTAGAAAGTTTGTATCATTCCCATTTTACTGATCACAAAACAGGCTGGAGGGGATAAGAAACTTGCTCAAACAGTAAACAGAAGCCCAGAACTTCTACTGTATTCCATGTCAAACTTATTCCAGACTTCAACTTTCAGTCATGACCATTTAATGCCTTAATAACTATGAATGTAAAATTTTTGCATACATTACACATTTTACCTAAAAATGACACCATTAAAATAAAGTCTCCATTTTCCTTTCCTGATTTTAAATTGAAGCCGCTAGTTCAGTGGCACACAAAGCTGGTTCCCTAGAGAGTTAGAACAATTATAAGCCTCTAAGGAATCAATAAATGAAATTTGCCAAAGAGTAAAATATTACAAAGGTAGTTGCTATTAATTTTTAAATAATTGCTGGATCCTAGTTCCACCAGCAAGAAGCTCCCTATATATTCTGCCTAATTGGATGGGGCTGAACTTCAAAAACAGATTAAGTCTTTCTAGTTTTTCACCTCAAAGATAATTAGCTTGAAATACAGGAGATAATAAATTACAAACACTGTTACTTCAAGACATTTCCTCTCACTTGATCCTGTTTGCCTGATGTCTCCATGCATAAAAAGTAACATTCCATCTGTATGCAAGTCTCTCACAGTTTGTTCAGAAATGCCATTCTTATATTTTAGCCCTTAGATAGTAATTTCGAAGGTTTTATCTCCTCTCATTGGACAGCTATTCAGTGACTGCTTGGAATTTCATGAGTATAAACAGCAAATAAGGAAATGTGGTAAAACTGAGAAATATCACGAGGTCAAAGATGAAGTGAGGGGATTTTTCTTGATAAGCTTGAGAGAAATAGTGCAATTCTCCTCTCATCATGGAAGGACTAAAGTCCTTCTCCTGTGGCTTGGTGATGTCAGCCTGAACTCTCATTGGCCTAGAAGGAACCTCAAGAAGACATATTTGTCCGCCTGTGAGTTTCAAGCCAGATATTACCCAATATACCAGCACAGACATCTGGGCAGTTCTTGGAAAACTGAAATAAACATTTGTCAGCAAAACCCAAAGTGTGCCCAAAAGGACTACCTTTTGTTGTTGTTGTTGTTACTACCTCATTTCTAGCAAAATCTCTACTTTGAGGTCATGTCTAGGGACCCTGGATGAGGGTCAAGTCAACTTCTCTCTTGTGGCTTTGCCTGATGGGTCATGCATCATGCTCTCTCCTAACTGTTCACCCTGAGTTAACATTTATTTCAGCCGTCTAAAGAATTACTCCTAACATCACTCATGTATTTGATCCTAAGGATCACTGCCAATAACAAGATACTGAACAGAGTAATCTTCTCAATTTGACATTCCTGTTGGATTTACCAGCCACATACTGATAAAAGTGTGGGTATTTGGGTGCTACAGTGAACAAGAAGGGGAAAAAGTAGAATACATTTGCCTTGGAAAAATTATCCACCCTTTTCCCTATCATAGACTCTGGCTGCCTATCTTTTAATAAAACATTTCTAAACCTGACCAAACTGCTGGAAAGAAATTTGTAATAAAATCTTTCCTTTTGTATTTTTTCCCATTTTTTACCTCCTTATTATGAAAAAAAGTGTATTAGGGTCTGAACATCTCATCAGTTCTGGGAACTGTAGCTGTAGGCAGTTCACAAAATGCAAATTGGTAACTTGTTGGATTCCTTATTCTCAAGTATCACACACCCACAATTTTCAAATTTGCATACAACTTGCATACTTTTGCTCAAATGTTATACATGTGTACTGGGCTGGGGGGGTGGGATTGGTTGGTAGTGATGGAAGGATTGTTTTAATATGGTTTGAAGATTAATTTGGGGTTGCTTATGCAATAGGCAAAAAATTAAAACATAGCAAAATGCTGTATTATTCTGAAATAGTACCTTACATGTCCTTCTTTTAATCACTGGTATTTATATTCTACCTTCCAAACTTCATTTTGGGGCTGTATTGAGTGGACTATCTCCCTGAATGGATCAGATAAGGGAATAATTGCTTAACTGCCTATTTGAAGTGTTAGTGTAGAAAAAAACTTGATCATGGTCAAATTGCTCTGTGCAGATCATGGTGGTAACTCTAAATAAGTCAATTTTTCCCTCCTGTGTCAGAGATCTAACAAGACAGGTAGGAGCCACGAGGACGTGCACAACTCTCTCTTAACACAAGGTATGTTTTTTTCTTGGCGAGGATTTTTCTATAGGATGGCAGACAATCATCTTGATATCTGCACTACCTCCTATGTGAGATAGGCCTTGAAGACTGCTAAAATAATAAACACACACATTTCCAAACAAGCTTTGGCATTAGCTGTCCTAAAGACCCTAGAGTGTTTACCCTGACTTATGTCCTAGTAAGTGGGCCTGTAGTTACTACAATATCTCTGATAAATTCCAAGTGATTATGGAGGATCTCAGGACATGGATGTGTTCTCCCACGGTCTCTGTTCCTTGTCCTTGAACTCATGACACCTCAGCAGTTTCTATTTTGATCATCATGTCAGCAAAATTTGCTAGAAATTGGTGATTGGTTCTGCTAATTTTTCTTTGGCAAACCCTCAAAAGGAGAAGAATCTACCCTAGTAAAAGAACTTCAAAAATATTAGGACTACGGGCTTCCCTGGTGGCGCAGTGGTTGAGAGTCCGCCTGCCGATGTAGGGGACACGGGTTCGTGCCCCGGTCCGGGAAGATCCCACGTGCCGCGGAGCGGCTGGGCCGGTGAGCCATGGCTGCTGAGCCTGTGCGTCCGGAGCCTGTGCTCCGCAACGGGAGAGGCCACAGCAGTGAGAGGCCCGCGTGCCGCAAAAAAAAAAAAAAAAAAAAAAAAAAAAATTAGGACTGGGCTAATCACCTTGAGGGGATTGGGCCCGGTCAACTCAGATTTTGGATGGAAACAAATCTCAGTGTTTAGGAAGTATTTTTTATTTTTCTTTCAGTTAGGTTCTATCTTGATTTCCCCTCCCTGGACCTTGACAGAGGAATACAACTTATTCCATTCAATAGCCGCTCAGCCCACGATTACTGGCTGACTGAGCTTTCAGTAGAGTAGCCTATTTACTCTGGGGAATACAAGATAATGATCTTCAAAGGGATTCCATCGAGATGGAAAAAGAAAAACGTTATACTCAGAAACAGAGACAATTATGTTTATATAAGTATTTTTGGAGATCAATGTATTCTGGGCAGCCAAAAAACCCTTCATAGAGCACAAAGAATTCAGCTTTGAAAGCTAAATAGAATTTAGATAGGCATTTTCTCTATTTTAACATTTGGCTGGTTACACAGTAATTTATCTGGTTACACCATAATTTACCGGGATACATGTTCCTCTCTCCTCCTGGAAAAGTGAGCCTCAAACTTCGTGAGTATTAGAATCATCTGGGAAAGCTATTAGAAGTATAGTTTTGGGCACTCTCTCTGATACTTGTGTACTTTCTGACATTCAGAACTAGCTCAGAGACTTTCCTTGAGTTATGCCCTCTAAGAAGATAGTCAGGAATCGTAAATAGTAGCAATATCTCCTCCTACAAAAAGTTAGAAATGGTAATTTATCTCCAACTGCAACAAATGGATTGGAAGTCTGTTATTCAGATAAAGATTCTGACTCTGGGTTGTTCATCTTGGGTAGCTGGTTCAAGGCTGGGCAGGGACCTCTGGATGGGTTGTTGCTCAGAGGGAGAGGAGATGTGAACATCTGGATCAGGGAGAGAAAGGCAGAGGCCGAGGGAATCTGGTGGGATGCATTTATATTGGGATGTGTGAATACTCCATTCTCTGTGTGAGTCCTGACTCTGCCACTTCCTAGCCATGAGACCCTGTGCAAGCTCCTCAGCTTTTCTGGATGGCAGTTCCCTAGATAACTGGATTTCAGTGCTGCTTATCTGAGATTAGTATTCATATGAGCAACATTTCCTCAAAAGGGTTGTTGTGTATGGTAAATAATTTAACATCTGGGGCGGAAGATCTAAAGAGACATTTTTCCACAGAAGACATACAGATGGCCAAAAGGCACATGAAAAGATGCTCAACATCACTAATTATTACAGAAATGCAAACTAAAACTACAATGAGGTATCACCTCACACTTTTAGAATGGCCATCATCAAAAAATCTACAAACAATAAATGCTGAAGAGGGTGTGGAGAAAAAGGAACCCTCCTACACTGCTGGTGGGAATGTAAATTGGTACAGTCACTATGGAGAACAGTATGGAGGTTCCTTAAAAAACTAAAAATAGAACTACCATGTGACCCAGCAATCCCACTACTGGGCATATGCCTGGAGAAAACTATAATTCTAAAGGATACATGCACTCCAATGTTCACTGCAGCACTATTTACAATAACCAGGACGTGGAAGCAACCTAAATGTCGACTGACAGAGGAATGGATAAAGAAGATGTGGTACATATATACAATGGAATATTACTCAGCCATAAAAAAGAATGAAATAATGCCATTTGCAGTGACATGGATGGACCTAGAGATTGTCATATAAGTGAAGTCAGACAAAGACGTATATCATATGATATTGCTTATATATGGAATCTAAAAAAAATGGTACAAATGAACTTATTTACAAAACAGAAATTGAGTCAGATGTAGAAAACAAACTTATGGTTACCAAGGGGTAATCAGGAGACGGATAAATTGGGAGATTGCGATTGACACACACATACTACTACATATAAAATAGATAACTAATAAGAACCTACTGTATAGCACAGGGAACTCTATTCAGTATTCTCTAATGACCTATGTGGGTATAGAATCTAAAAAAGAGTGGATATATGTGCATGTATAACTGACTCACTGACTCACTTTGCTGTACAGCAGAAACTAACACAACACTGTAAATCAACCATACTCTAATAAAAAATTAATTAAAAAACAACATCTAGGAAGCTTAGTGGAATGCAAGTCAAATAATTTGTTTATTTAGTTTCTTTTTAAATTTTCAAATATTCCACATATTTTTATATTTCATTGTATCATTAAAAATGTTTATATGACATGCCAGAGATGTACTGCATTTTAATAGCTTAAAAAATATTTATTTTAATGGGAAAAAGTGAGTGCAATTTCTTGTTGATAGAATGTTCAGGAGCATCCCCGAGCTCTACCCACTAGCTGCTGGAGCACTCACTCCAGTTGTGACAACCAAAAATATCACCATGTACCTCCTGGGGGTCAAATCATGCCCAGCTTAAAACCACTGTTCCAGACTGACACAGAGCATAAGGGAAAACCCCTAGCACAATGTGCAGCATGTAATGAACATTAAACAAACACTGGCGCCATTGCTTACAACCATCTTGGATGCTGAATCACTGCAGATGAATTCGAGGAAGCTCCGCACGAACATTCCAAATGAAAATAGTTGTATGGTAGCTCTGCAAGCCTTCTTATAAGGTTAGTTAATTATTTTCTCCTTCAGAATGGTTATCTGAATATGGTCATAAGAAAAAATATAATTTGATTTTGAGCATCCCCAGTGGATATCTAGCCCTTAATTAAAAAAAATGTTACGTGTTGTAACTTATCGGTGTGATACTTATTTAAGTCAGTGGGGAGTCAATGAATAAATCCATACACAAGACTTGAAAATGTAACCTCAGATGTGATCCACTTGTTCTATTCGTGAGAATTATAATTGATTGCCTGCTTGTGGACACTTTTTTCTCCTCCCTTCCTTTTAAAAATGTAAAGCCACACACACTTTGCCAAAGGAATTCACGGTGTCAAGAAAAGCAAACAGAAAAATGAAATAGAAAACATTAGTGTCCTCAACATAATTTTCACTTCCTTCTTTAAACATATGGCCACTCCAGTAGCTTCAACCAAAGGTGAGTTTCCCTGGGGTTGGGGGAAACTGACAACCAGGATGTGCTTTGAAGTACAAGTAGGTGTGATTTTGCTCTCCTCCATCAGAAAAAAATGAGGATTATTATCCCCACAGAAGCACACACACAGATCTCAGAGAGAATTCTACCTTGCATGTAGGGTTCAAAATAATGAATTGGGAACTCTAGTAAGACAGGTAAAATGAAAGAAATACGCAATAGGGAATCTAGCCTGAATTCTGCCCAAATTCTACCCCAACAGCAGCTACTTCTATATCAACAACAATATCAACAGCAACTGTGACGTCAACAACTACTACTGTCCCACTACTGCTGGAAAAAAAACTATTGAGAAGCCACTATAGTCCATGGTCTTGAAATAATCCTATGAGTTAAACACTGGAACTCCATTTTCCAAAACTGAGTCTTAGACTTCGACTAATGCGCTCACAGAATGCTATTAACCAGGGTTCCAGGGAATCCAATCAAGGTGTGAACCTGGATCTCCAGTTCAATGAGGTACTGCTACACACCGTGGAGGTATGACGTCACCTTCCTGAGACTTGGTCATCTTGTTTACAGAACACAGAGGATGGATTAGACGATGTGTAAGCAAATTCCTCTATTTTTTCTCAGACTAAGTGTATCACCCTACCATGTGAGCCCAGAGAGCACGGCATTACACAGTGACACATGTTCAAATGTGTCCCCTGGAGCTCCCATGGGGACAGCTGGCTAGAACTGTGACTTAGGTGATAACAAAATTTGTCCTCTCCTGGCCAGGAGGATGACATTGAGATGAGAATACCCAGCGTCTACACCAAGGCTGGCCACAGAACAGGCCATTTTTATTTGAACTTTGGTATTAAATATGATGACTATGGCTTCCCTGGTGGCGCAGTGGTTAAGAATCCGCCTGCCAAGGCAGGGGACACGGGTTCAAGCCCTGGTCGAGGAAGATCCCACATGCCACGGAGCAACTAAGCCCGTATGCCACAACTACTGAGCCTGCGCTTTAGAGCCTGCGAACCACAACTTCTGAGCCCATGTGCCACTACTACTGAGCCTGTGTGCCTAGAGCCCGTGCTCCGCAACAAGAGAAGTCACCACAATGAGAAGCCCGTACACCACAATGAAGAGTAGCCCCTGCTCGCCGCAACTAGAAAAAGCCCACATGCAGCAACAAAGATGCAGCACAGCCAAAAATAAATAAATAAATAATAAATCTATTAAAAAAAAATGATGACTACGGAAACCCTGTAAGTTAGACATCCTTCAAAAACATATTACCTCAAGAAGAAAGCCTGAGGGAGGATTAGTGAGTAGCAAGAACAGGTTAAGGCCTTTTTGTAAATAACAGAATTGGGAAGGACAGCAATGTTCCTAGCAATGTTTATAGAAGCAACATTTTGGATACCACTTAAGCGCCCATCAGGAGTGGGCTGGTTAAATTACGAATCCTCCCTACAGCACAATACTGTGCTGCCATTAAAAATGATGTCTAGTTCTACATTTGACACAGAATGGCACTCATTTTACATAAATGACAAGATAAATTATCATAATAATCCCATTTACGAAAGAAAATTCCTCATTTTGAACTCTATAGGAACAAGGAAAAATTAAGAAAGATATATACAAAACTATAAATCCCAGGTACCTCTTGGCAGTGAGATTACACTTGATCTGTATGTTTTCTGTATAAAGTTTAAATAATAAGCAGAAGAAATGATATAAAGCTATTTCTAATTAGGGGGAAATCTAGATGTAGGAGGCTACAATTATATTCTAGAGCCAATTTCCCACCTCGAGTCAACTTTGCAAATTGTAGATTTAATTTACATTCTGTATTAGAAAATCAGGCCTCTTCCTTTTTTTTTAAATTTATTTATTTTATTTACTTATTTTTGGCTGCGTTGGGTCTTTGTTGCTGCGTGCAGGCTTTCTCTAGTTGCAGCGAGCAGAGGCTACTCTTCGATGCGGTGCGCAGGCTTCTCATTGCAGTGGCTTCCCTTATTGTGGAGCATGGGCTCTAGGTGTGGGGACTTCAGTAGTTGTGGCTTGCGGGCTCTAGAGTGCAGGCTCAGTAGTTGTGGCACATGGGCTTACTTGCTCCGCAGCATGTGGGATCTTCCCAGACCAGGGCTCGAACCCCTATCCCCAGCATTGGCAGGCGGATTCTTTTTTTTTTTTTTTTTTTTTTTCCGCGGGCCTCTCATTGTTGTGGCCTCTCCCGTTGCGGAGCACAGGCTCTGGACGCGCAGACTCAGCGGCCACGGCTCACGGGCCCAGCCGCTCTATGGCATGTAGGATTTTCCAGGACTGGGGCACGAACCCGTGTCCCCTGCATCGGCAGGCGGACTCTCAACCACTGTGCCACCAGGGAAGCCCCAGGTGGATTCTTAACCACTGCACCACCAGGGAAGCCCAGGCCTCTTCTTAAAATTTCAGATCCCCTATCTGATCAGCCATGTGATTTGTTAGCTTTGACTCAGAACAGCTGGTAGCTTCTCCTTGAAATTAAATCCCCCTAGAAGGAGATGTACTGGGAAGCTGGCAGGTGCAAAAGGATGCCATGTACTTGACAGCATCTCATGTGAACATCATTACGATAGATAAATGCTAAGCTTCAAAGGCAACTGCTGTGAAGGAAACAAAGCTTGTTCGGATACGTACATTATAAGGTGTGAGGTAAGAAAAGCACTTTTTTTTTTTTTAAAGGACATAAGGGAACACATAGAGAGATGCAGTCAGTTCCTTTTTAGCAACAGTTTTATATAATTTTCAAATAAGTCCTTCCAATCTCTAGCCTTGCCTCTCAGACCCAATTTGGTTGGCTGGTCTATTTACATCCATCAATTTTCTCTTTGACGGCGGTGCATTTTGGGCTCAGCTTTTCCTAGAGGCCTAGAGGCATTTTAATAGGATGAGTCAACAAGTGAACTTAATTGACCCTGTTGAGCCTTCCTTTAGGCAAGGACGGTGAGGTGCTGATGGCTCAGTCCTCTTCTGAAAATGCATAACTTTGGAAAAAAGCATTTTCATCTCATTTTCTTTGCGGAAGGGATAGGCACCTATCTATTATTCAACACAGGGTGACCACGAGATTACAAGCACCCTCACTTTAGAAGACATGTTTCCCCAACCCTACTGGTATTAATTCTGGAACACTACTTGGTGATTTATAGCAGCTGTTCTCTGAAGAGGTTGAACGGCTTTCAAATACCTTCTCACAGTTTCTCCCCACCTCCAACCCTGAGAAAATCCTGGTGATGTGAGGGCAAGAAGGCAAACACGTATATACCAGAGGATTAAGCACTAGTCCAAGGCCAACATCAAACTCAGACCGAACAGTACAGCCAGACATTTTTTTCACGTGCCGCCCAATTCCAATTCTGCCTGCCAGGGTTTGCCCTCTCCACCATAGTTCGCCAAGACTCAATGAATAACTTGGTGTGTCCCGAACACGTTCCTCAAACCCATGCCCGGTGCTGAGGACGTTATCCTGTCCCCACCTTCCTTCCAACAACACAGAAGAAAGTGACTCCATCACTTTCGTATTCCTTGACCCATCTCTGGGTGCAAACCCACGCTCCTGGCATTAGTACCACAACGCATCCCTCTCCTACTCTCCTTCTGACATCTCCTCCCTTCTCAAAATGCTAACATCTCCTGCTCATCATTCTTAGCTGACAACCCTGCTGTTTCTTTCTTTGAGAAGATTAAAGCAATAACAAGAGAACTTCCACAAAGTCCCACTGCAACACTGACTCACCTTCCTCGTCTTCCTTCTCGTCGCTGTAGGTAAACTGACCGCGCTCCGCTGCAAAGGCAACATCTTCCCTCTTGCACAACAGCCGATCCTCGCTCTCCGGCTTGAAAACACCACCCGCGCAACTCACCTCTCTCTCCCTCTTACGTCATCAGTGCGTGCCAATCTAGACATTGCTCCCAGCTGTGTAAAACTACGGGCGTCTCTCCCACCTTAAAACAGTCTCCCTTGATCCCATTGCTTCTTCCCCCGGAGCTTCACTTTTCTGCTCTCCTTGAAGCAAACCTCCTCTAAGCATTGTTTATGCTAATACTCTTCACTTTCCCTCTGAACCAGTTCAATCAGTTTTTTCAGGCTTTCACACAGATCACTGCACGGAAAGCGCTCTCAGTGATGTCACCCACGAATTCCTTGTCACCGCTTCTCATAACCTCCTCTCTAGTCTTGCTTTTCCCATCTTTGCCTCCCATACAGTATATATATGGTTTTTTTGGCTTTTTTTTTTTTTTTTTTTTGTGGTACGCGGGCCTCTCACTGTTGTGGCCTCTCCCGTTGCGGAGCACAGGCTCTGGACGCGCAGGCTCAGCGGCCATGGCTCACGGGCCCAGCCGCTCTGCGGGATGTGGGATCTTCCCAGACCAGGGCACAAACCCGTGTTCCCCTGCATCGGCAGGCGGACTCTCAACCACTGCGCCACCAGGGAAGCCCTCCCATACAGTATTTTAAACTCAGCAACAAGACATAAGTCAAATCATGTCACACCTCTGCTCAAAACTTGTTCATGTCTTCTGTCGACGAAAATAATCAATACACGATCAATAATAAGAATAGGAAAGAGTTTTATTCGAGCCAAACTGAGGACGAGGCTGGAAGCCTGCTTTCCAGATTACTCTGAGAAACTGTTCTGGAGAAGCATGGTTTCCAGCACAGTTTTATATCTTGTCATAACAAAGAACATTAAAAAGTCAGGGTTACATTTTTTCAAGGTTAAAAACAAAAACAACAAAAAACCCCAGAAGAACAGACCAGCACGTACACAGAGAGTCAGTATGGCCTCGGCGCCTGGCAAGGGAGTCTTATCATCAAAGGAGGACCAGCATTGGCATCCCAGGAAGAGGGGCATTTAATCTTTTTTTTTAATGGGGACATGCTTTACTTTTGGTCAATGTGTCCTTTTCTCTAATAATTAAAGCAGATGTACAATGTATTATTATTTTTTTTTTGGTGGTACGCGGGCTTCTCACTGCCGTGGCCTCTCCCGCTGTGAGCATAGGCTCCGGACGCGCAGGCCCAGCGGCCATGGCCCACGGGCCCAGCCGCTCCACGGCACACGGGATCCTCTCGGACCGGGGCACAAACCCGCGTCCCCTGCATCGGCAGGCAGACTCCCAACCACTGCGCCACCAGGGAAGCCCCAGGTGGATTCTTAACCACTGCACCACCAGGGAAGCCCAGGCCTCTCCCTCTTAAAATTTCAGATCCCCTATCTGATCAGCCATGTGATTTGTTAGCTTTGACTCAGAACAGCTGGTAGCTTCTCCTTGAAATTAAATCCCCCTAGAAGGAGATGTACTGGGAAGCTGGCAGGTGCAAAAGGATGCCATGTACGTTATGACAGCATCTCATGTGAACATCATTACGATAGATAAATGCTAAGCTTCAAAGGCAACTGCTGTGAAGGAAACAAAGCTTGTTCGGATACGTACATTATAAGGTGTGAGGTAAGAAAAGCACTTTTTTTTTTTTTTAAAGGACATAAGGGAACACATAGAGAGATGCAGTCAGTTCCTTTTTAGCAACAGTTTTATATAATTTTCAAATAAGTCCTTCCAATCTCTAGCCTTGCCTCTCAGACCCAATTTGGTTGGCTGGTCTATTTACATCCATCAATTTTCTCTTTGACGGCGGTGCATTTTGGGCTCAGCTTTTCCTAGAGGCCTAGAGGCATTTTAATAGGATGAGTCAACAAGTGAACTTAATTGACCCTGTTGAGCCTTCCTTTAGGCAAGGATGGTGAGGTGCTGATGGCTCAGTCCTCTTCTGAAAATGCATAACTTTGGAAAAAAGCATTTTCACCTCATTTTCTTTGCGGAAGGGATAGGCACCTATCTATTATTCAACACAGGGTGACCACGAGATTACAAGCACCCTCACTTTAGAAGACATGTTTCCCCAACCCCACTGGTATTAATTCTGGAACACTACTTGGTGATTCATAGCAGCTGTTCTCTGAAGAGGTTGAACGGCTTTCGAATACCTTCTCACAGTTTCTCCCCACCTCCAACCCTGAGAAAATCCTGGTGATGTGAGGGCAAGAAGGCAAACACGTATATACCGGAGGATTAAGCACTAGTCCAAGGCCAACATCAAACTCAGACCGAACAGTACAGCCAGACATTTTTTTCACGTGCCGCCCAATTCCAATTCTGCCTGCCAGGGTTTGCCCTCTCCACCACAGTTCGCCAAGACTCAATGAATAACTTGGTGTGTCCCGAACACGTTCCTCAAACCCATGCCCGGTGCTGAGGACGTTATCCTGTCCCCACCTTCCTTCCAACAACACAGAAGAAAGTGACTCCATCACTTTCGTATTCCTTGACCCATCTCTGGGTGCAAACCCACGCTCCTGGCATTAGTACCACAACGCATCCCTCTCCTACTCTCCTTCTGACATCTCCTCCCTTCTCAAAATGCTAACATCTCCTGCTCATCATTCTTAGCTGACAACCCCGCTGTTTCTTTCTTTGAGAAGTTTAAAGCAATAACAAGAGAACTTCCACAAAGTCCCACCGCAACACGGACTCACCTTCCTCGTCTTCCTTCTCGTCGCTGTAGGTAAACTGACCGCGCTCCGCTGCAAAGGCAACACCTTCCCTCTTGCACAACAGCCGATCCTCGCTCACCGGCTTGAAAACACCACCCGCGCAATTCACCTCTCTCTCCCTTTTACGTCATCAGTGCGCGCCAATCTAGAGATTGCTCCCAGCTGTGTAAAACTACGGGCGTCTCTCCCACCTTAAAACAGTCTCCCTTGATCCCATTGCTTCTTCCCCCGGAGCTTCACTTTTCTGCTCTCCTTGAAGCAAACCTCCTCTAAGCATTGTTTATGCTAATACTCTTCCCTTTCCCTCTGAACCAGTTCAATCAGTTTTTTCAGGCTTTCACACAGATCACTGCACGGAAAGCGCTCTCAGTGATGTCACCCACGAATTCCTTGTCACCGCTTCTCATAACCTCCTCTCTAGTCTTGCGTTTCCCATCTTTGCCTCCCATACAGTATATATGGTTTTTTTGGCTTTTTTTTTTTTTTTGGTGGTACGCGGGCCTCTCACTGTTGTGGCCTCTCCCGTTGCGGAGCACAGGCTCCGGACGCGCAGGCTCAGCGGCCATGGCTCACGGGCCCAGCCGCTCCGCGGCACGTGGGATCCTCCCGGACCGGGGCACAAACCCGTGTTCCCCTGAATCGGCAGGCGGACTCGCAACCACTGCGTCACCAGGGAAGCCCCGTACAATGTATGTTTGATAGGCCACAAACAGGCTCTTTGAGTTAGCATAAAATTCATGTTAACTCATGTGTAAGCCAGAATGACTTCCCCATATCACAATATGTGAAAATTTCTTTTATCACTTCTCACTGTATGAAGTACATATAATTTTATACAAGATTCTATGTGATATTCTCCCTGTCCCCCATTAACTCTTTTTTTAAAAAAATATTTATTTATTTATTATTTATTTAATTTATTTTTGGTTGCTTCGGGTCTTAGCTGTGGCATGAGGGATCTTTGTTGAGGCATGTGGGACCTGTCGTTGCGGCACGCAGGCTCTTTGCTGTGGTGTCAGGGCTTCTCTTCCTAGTTGTGGCGCACAGGCTCCAGGGCACGCGAGCTCAGTAGTTGTGGCACGTGGGCTTAGTTGCCCCGTGGCATTTGGGATCTTAGTTCCCTGACCAGGGATTGAACCAGCGTCCCCTGCATTGTAAGGTGGATTCTTTACCACTGGACCACCAGGGAAGTCCCCACCCCCCCCCATTAACTCTTAGCCCTCATCCCCTCCCCCTCTTCCTCTTGCTCACTCTGCCTCAGCCAGCTCATCTCCTTGGTACTCCTTCAGTAAGTCAGGCACACACCCACCTCAGGGCCTTTGCACTGGCTCTCCTGGCTCTGATCTGTTCTTCCCTTAGGTGCATGCTGGAATACTTCCTCAAATCCTCCATGTGCCTGCTCACATGTTACTCCCTCACTGAGGTCACCATGTCTATTATCTCCACTCCTGGGATTCCCCCTCTACCGTCGCCACCCCCATTTAAGGTTTGATGTTTTCCCATATGACTTATCACATTTCATTATACTATATAATTTACTGTTTACTGCCTGTCTCCTCCACTAGAATGAAAGCTCACTGAAGGAAGTGATATTTGTATTTCCAGCTTCTAGGACAGTTCTTAGCACAGTACATGCTCAGTAAATAGATCTTGAATGAAGGAACTAGTGGCCAAATGACCAACAGTACTCTATGGAACTGGGTCTCAAAGTACTTATAAAAACCGCACATTCTATGACTCTACACGTGATTACTAAGCTATGGTCTCTGGAGGTGGGCCCTGAGAATCTGGTTGATTCTTATGCACAGTGATTCCTTCTAAGTGATGCTTCCAAGAAGGTTAAGAAGCCAGAGTTACAGGATTCTGAATGGCTATTTCGTAGTAAACCAAGAAGAGGTTGGCCACTCAAATGGCTTGACTGGGCCAATGATTTCAAACCAGGTGCACGTTTTGCCCCCTAGGAGACATTTGGCAATGTCTGGTGACATTTTTAGTTGTCCAAACTGAGGCAGTTGGGGGGGGGGGTGGTGGTGGTGGGAGAAGTGTGCTACTGGCCTCTAGTGAGTAGAAGGTCTAAGAGCGGACCAGTGAACTAGGGTTGACCAATGAACATCTTGTTCTCCTGAGCACAGTGACTGAAACTAAGCCAACAGAAATTCTGGAATTTCTCTATTGGAAAATTGACTCTTGCCTTCTGCTGGCTTGAGGCTGGGAGCATGTGACACTGCAGCTGCCAGCTGTCTTCACAAAGCTGCCTGATAGGAAAGCAGAACTGAGAAACAGAGAGAAACTTACTCCTGATGACTTGTAACCGATTAAGTCCTGCCTCAAATTTCCTTGAAGCTAAAATAACGAGGTAGATTTACATTGCAGTGATCAATGGAGAGGATGCGCTAAATTGGATCGAAGAGCCAATGTAACCAATAATGATCACAGGCAAGTTGAGCCTTTGCCACCAAAGAAACGGCGACTGTGAATCAAGTTTGAGGCATAAGTTGGGGATTAGGAGGCATCCCAGGACTCTTCTCTTTGGTGAAGGTTAAATTGGAAACAGGAGGGGCCCTTGTAGCATTTGCAGAAATTAAAGTTCAGGTGGGGGAAGCCGACTCTGGCCTATTGGAAGAAGAGAGAGAGAGGAGAAGAAATGCAACAGTAAATTAGTATTTAAATGTGTGGCAGCCCAACTGGCTTTGCTGGTAAGGTATCAGGTACTGAAAACATGCTATGATGCAGCCAGTATGGAAAGAGGGTTTGCTGTCCCTAGGAGAAGACAGTCATAACTCAGAGCTAGTAAGAAAAATAATAGGACTGGGGCCCCGAGGAGATTTTCTTAGAACGCCTGCACACATTCTACCTAACTTAATTTAAGGGATGTCATGAGTCAGAACAGATGCCCATCAAGTCTGTCATGCTTGTCATAACATGGCATTTGAATAGAAGACATCCCATCCCAGGAGATATTCCTGCTAAGGAACTGTGTTATTTAATGGGGTTTAAAGACACCTTTTAAACTTCAGGGCCTGTTTGTATGAAATCTGCATTTGAAAAAGCAACATTTGCCTAAGCTCCACTTAAGGGGAAACAAGCTTTCTCCCTGCTAGGATTTGGAGGACAGGCTCCACAGCTGTAATTAGCTCAAGATGGCAAGGGAGCAAAGCACAGAAAGGAATGGGGACTTTGATTTTGGAACGACAGAGATGGCTTTTGAAAAGCTACCATCTGCGATTCGGAGTTACTTCCAAAATAACCCTGTGGTTATTAATGACAATGTTTGTATTACCCGGTATCACCCCTCAGGATGAGGTGATTGGATCAGAGGTGAACACCTGGCCCGATTTTGGCCATCAGATTCTCCTGGGATTTGGCAATGAGATACAGAGGCATTCTAATCTATTTATGGTTGTTGTTTCTTGAACTTGGGACATGCGCATTTCAAGAGATATAGGTTGACGGCAGCTTCAGTCCCACATTTCCATTTAGCTGGGAGGAAGGAAGAGAATTGGCTTTGAAACCTTTGGAGGAAGCCCTAGAAAAAGCAGAAAGGGATCTAGAGAGAGAGAGGGATCCAGGGCCCTTAGAAACTGTAGTCTCTGATTTCCAGACACATGGTAGATTCCTTCCCAGGTTAGTGATTTCAAGACTAGTCAGTGTTAAGGAAAAAGAGCATGTCTAATTATCAAAGCCACTTTATATTTTCATTTCTCATTTCCAAAACCAAACTCTTCTCTTTGCATTCCTACTGGCATAAAATTGATAGAATAATAACATTGCTGGAGCTACCCATGCAGAGAATTACGGAGGCATCTTAATCTTACCCATCTTTAAATACTTTCCTTCTTCTAGTCTAGACCTTTTCAAAGGATAGTCACTCACTCAGGATGTATTTTTTTGACTTGAGATGTAGAGAAATCAACAAAAGTTGTGCCTACGTAAGAAATATTGTCAAAGCAGCACAGTTGGATTCATCTTACGTAATTCATAGAGAAGGATATCCACGCACCGAAAGGTAGACAGTGATTGCAGACACAAAAAGGCTAGCTTGGTATGTCAATCATGGACCCAAGTATTGCTGATTCCTAGATATCTGCACTCATCTTGATGTTACTCCCTCAGATACTTGGCAGTATCTGAGGGAGTCATTATTCCTATGGACATGTTTCTCCAAGTTTATTTGGCAGTTAAGTAGCAAGAAAAAGTTACATGTT
The DNA here is from genome assembly GCF_039906515.1 of Pseudorca crassidens. Classification (NCBI taxonomy): domain Eukaryota; kingdom Metazoa; phylum Chordata; class Mammalia; order Artiodactyla; family Delphinidae; genus Pseudorca; species Pseudorca crassidens. The sequence continues at coordinate 85,811,955 of NC_090305.1, read as the reverse complement.
TTACATCAGGAAAAATTTATGAATAAAATGAAACCTCTCGTTAGTGAATCTCCTTTCTAAATGCTATGTTGCCACAAATCATGACAGCACATCATCTGGACCCTACACTCATATTTCTGCTTCCCTTGCTTTCTTTTCTGACCTATTATTATCTCTTTTTCCTCCCTGATTAGACAAACCTCTCAAATACTTATTAAAACAGGAAAAGTGCTGGCTGGGTCTTCTGGAAAAGACAATGGTTGGAGTAGAAGGGAGAAAAGTAGCCCCTACTATTTCATGTTGGGGGGACTTCAGGCAGCAAGTAACAGTTGGAATCTTTATAGCTAAATGAGGCCAGCTCTGTATCCCTTATCCAGTGTCACATGGAAGGAAGGAGAATTCTCCTTGGTTATTAGAAAGGGGTGGCTTCGGCTTAATAGTTTTAAACTGGGGTCTTGTTTGGCTGACAGTGAAACTTCTTTACAACTAGCACTGAGACCGTAGCTGTGGTCAGTCTCCCAGGCATATGGAGGTAGTGCTGGGAGCTTGGCCATCAGTATGCATTCTCAACCAATTAGCCCTGAGATGGTTCTAACAGCATTTGAAGAGCAGCTGCAGAGTCTCCTTTTGGCTGAGAAAATTAATTTCTGAACACAGGAAATTTCACCCCAAGGTGAAATCCTGAAATAATTGTGGGAGGATATATTTTTCAGGAGTCTTTATGTAGAGAGTGAGAGATACTGAATTCATTCTGGCTTAAACATAAATTGGCTCAAATCCCTGGAAGGTCAAGGGACCAACTAGCTTCAGGAACAGCTGGATCCAGGGGACTTGTTGCCATCACTCTCTCTCCATTTCTCAGCTCTGCTTTCTTCTGTGATGACTTTTAAGTTCTACACTGGCCTTCTCATTATGGTGGCTCCTGACAACCCCAGGCTCAGACTACACTTATTACCAGCAATCCCAGCCGAAAGAACTCTTTCCCCTTTTAATGAATTCTAACAGTATTCTCGAGATTAATTTATTCTGATCTGGTTTGGGTAATGATTAATAAACTCACTGGCCAGACGCAAGGAAGTGTTTTTGTTTTTTCTAAAATTTTTATTGGAGTATAGCTGCTTTACAATGTTGTGGTAGTTTCTACTGTACAGCAAAGTGAACCAGCAACACATATACATATATCCCCTCTTTTTTGGATTTCCTTTCCATTTGGGTCAACACAGAGCACTGAGTAGTGTTCCCTGTGCTATACAGTAGGTTCTCATTAGTTATCTATTTTATACATGGTATTGATAGTGTATATATGTCAATCCCAATCTCCCAATTCATCCCACCCCTCCCCTTTCCTCCTTGGTATCCATATGTTTGTTCTCTATGTCTGTATCTCTATTTCTGCTTGCACTGCTGGTGAGAATATAAATTGAGACACCCAGTATGGAGAACAGTACGGAGGTTCCTTAAAAAACTAAAAATAGAACTACCATGTGACCCAGCAACCCCACTACTGGGCATATACCCAGAGAAAACCATAATTCAAAAAGACACATGCACCCCAATATTCATTGCAGCACTATTTACAATAGCCAGGACATGGAAACAACCTAAATGTCCATCAAAAGAGGAATGGATAAAGAAGATGTGGTACATATATACAATGGAATATTACTCAGCCATAAAAAGGAACGAAAATGGGTCATTTGTAGAGACGGGGATGGACCTAGAGACTGTCATACAGAGTGAAGTAAGTCAGAAAGAGAAAAACAAATTAATGCATATATGTGGAATCTGAAATAATTGGTGTAGATGATCATATTTACAAACCAAGGAAGTGTTCTTTCCTGAGTTAGGTGTGTGTGTGTATGTGTGTGTGTGTGTGTGTATGAGACAGAGTGTTCTCAGCTCCCACCGAAACTCATAGACTGAGAATGAGAAAAAGGAGACTTCTCAAAGGAGAATCAAGGTGAAATTACCAGAAGAATGGGGACTAGAAGATGGGTTTACAAAAGCAGTGTTTTCAAATATTTACCACAAAGAGACCCTTAGAAGAACTACCCTTCATACTTGAATATACTAGTGTTGGTAATTATCCAAATCAGGCATAAATGTTCACATACCCTCATTCACACTCACACACTAACTGAACCTACCTCATTTAGGTTTGACCTGTTTTCAATTGATCAAGATGAGGCTAGATGGAAGGGGAGAAGACTTACCTTTACTGAGTGCCTATCACATACCTATGAATTTCACACCTATGATTTCATTCTCTTTTTATGATGCTCTTTCAAGGCAGGTATTATTATGCCCATTTTAATATAGAAACCAAAAAAGGGAAGCAAGAAAGAGACCTGTACACACTCATAGAGCTAGTGAGAATCTAGTCTTCAACCTAGCACATGATTTTCATGTTTACAAAATTCAGAGAACTAATTAAAAAGCCAGAGGTCTCATGTTTGATGGTGATGGTAGGGGTCATTCCAAGAAACTCAAATACGTTGGTATCTTTCTAGCTCTTCATAAAATTTCTGTGGTTCAGTTGCTCATCTTAGCCTCCTCAAGCTGCTACAACAGAATACCAGAGATTGGGTGGCTTAAACAATAGACGTTTGTTTCCCACAGTTCTGGAGGCCAGGAAGTCCGAGATCGGACTTCCAGCATGGTTGGGTTCTTGGTGGGGGTTGTTGTCCTGCCTTGAGGATGATTACCTTTTTTCTGTGTCCTTGCATGTTGGAGAGAGAAAGAGCTCTGGGCTCTTCTTATAAGCACAGTAACCCCATCCTGGGGGCCCCACTCTCTTGACCTCATCTAAACCTAATACCTCCCAAAGGCCCCATCTCCATATGCCATTACATTGGAGGTTAGGACTTCACCATGAGCATTTTTAGGGGATGCAGACATTTAGTCTATAACCTCCTCCTACCCGTCCATCCTAGCTGATCGTAACTCAGGGTCATTTATTCTCTTGTCCTTTTCCCACTTCTGACGGCCTTATCTCTGCCAAACCTATCCATGGCACAATGTGAATTTCTTTCGGTAAATGAACTGGAATCGGTTCTCCCTTGCGCTCCTCCCACCCACCCCGCCTCCTGAATTCAGGCGTCCTTCGGCAGGCATGTTGATTCAGAGAAAGGAGAACTGGCTTTCCAGAGGCTGCTTCTGCTTCCATGTCCAATAACAGCCACATTTGGGAAGCAGACGAGGCACAGAGTGTACCCTCTCCTTCACTCAGACTTCACCACATTTCATCCCAGTACATTTTGGGAATTTTGAACCAGTAAGTTATGAATTGGATTCCCAATGAACTTCCACCAATAAAGAGGAGGGCCGCAAAGCCATTTCACTCAATTTGATAAAACACTTTATCTGGCATTTACTGAGAGTAACAGGCTTAAGGTGTTGGCTGGCTGGGCTGAGTAGATGAATAACTTGCCTTAGGTTATCAGCGGAGTTTCATCCACAAAGAAATCCTGTCTGATATTTTGGTACAAGCCATGAGATTATTCTATCAAGTATAGAGGTGAGGATTTTTTTGCCTTACAATTGAGCAACAAAATGACTCTGACTAAAGCATATTTTGTGTGTCTTAGGGTTTGGCTAATTTATGAATTAGGGCCGTGGGAGAAAGATGGCTTGCTCACTGTCACCAGAAATTTTAAAACTGAGGAGGATATGATCTAGCTAGATCAATGGTTCTCAGCCTGGAGGCACTTTTGCTGCTCTTCCTCTCCCCAGGGGACCTTTGGCAATGTCTGGAGACATTTCTGATGGTCACAACTGAGGGGAAGAGGTACTACTGTCGTCTACTGGGTAGAAGCGAGGGACGCTGCTAAGCATCGTACCATGCACAGGACGGCCCCACAACAAGGAACCATCCAGCCAGAATATTAATAGCGCTGACGCTGACGAGACTGAGAAACCCTAAGGTACATCACAAGTACCCAAAGATAATACTTAGGCTTCCAATCAGGTAGACTATTTTCTGAAGCTCCCGTCAGGAAACACCCATCTCTGGCCAAGGCTGCTGATGGGGAACTTTGTCCTAGTTTCCTATGGCTGCTGTAACAAATTACCACAAACCGGGTGGCTTAAGCAATACAGATGTATTATGTTACACTTCTGGAGGTCAGAAGTCTCGCTACGTTTCTTCTGGAGGCTCCGGGGGAGAAACTGTCCCTTGCCTTTCACAGCTTCTAGAGGCTGCCTGCACTCCTTGGCTCGTGGCTCTCTTCTCTCTTCCAGGTGAGCAGTCTTATTACTCTGACCTCTGCTCCATCAATCACGTTTCCTTCTCTGGCTCTAACACCCTGTCTCCATTTAGAGGGATCCCTATGATTGAGCCCATGTGGATAATCCAAGAAAACGTTCCCATCTCAAGACCCTTAACTTAATCCTCGTAACCCCTTAAACATCTGCAAAATGTCGTTTGCCATATAAACGTAACACGTTCACTGGTTTTGGGTGATTAGGACATCGGTATATTTGGGGAACTATTAATCTGCTCCCTTCCTCTACTACAAGAATCTATAAACTACCCTTGATTTCTGAGACACCTGTGCCCCAAATTCCCCTACATTACTAGAATCCTGTGACCACAGAAAAATAAAAAGCAGTTCTAGGAAAACAAATCAAAATAACAACACCCCTAGCCACACACAAAAGGACAATTCCTGGCCACTTGTTCAAGCAACTAAGTTAATTCTATATAAGGGTGAATACAACAATGATTATAATTTCAAGATTCCAGGAAGATGGAAGAGTTAAACCATTCTTTTGGGCTTCCGTCATTTCTTCTTTCTGTATACGGATTTGCAGTAAACAGAGTCTTATTTTTAAAATTTCAATCTCTAGTCGTTATTCTCTCAATCCTGCTTAATCAGAATTTCTGAGGATACAGCTACTATTTTGGTCTAGCTTGGTATCAATGTCTAGCTCAGTCCTTCATAGCCTCCCAAAGTACACTGAACTTGAAGCAAACCCTAACAGAATTTCCTATGGGGTCTGTATTAATTGCATTGATTTGAGCACCTACACGCTTACCATGGTGCCTTGGAGGGCAGATGTGGGTATCAAAGAAATGCTAGACATTCTCCCAGGGTTCAAGGAACTTAAAGTATATTTGGCTCCGCCTAAGGGGTTTGGGAACTAAAAGAACAAAATTCGAGCCAACGGAGTGAACGTTTACGGAGCATGGACTTTACACCAGCTTGGCATAAAACACTAGGACATAAAGATAAATACACAAATCCTTCTGTTGAACTTAGTCCCAGAAGGGATCTTCCCTAATCTTTATCATTAGGCTCTCTTTTCTTAGGTATTTCCACAAGAGCAAGGCTTCAATTTGTCTCCACCTCTAAAAAAATTACCTCTCTACCTAAATGTGACATTGTGCAAAGAAAATCAAAAGTCATTTCCCCTAAAACTGAGCCTTCAAATCCTGGAATTTCTCTTGTGGTCTCTTTTTAGAAAGGAAACAGGATGTGGTGGGAAGCGAGTTGGCTCTCCAGTACACAGACACCAGTACGAACCCCAGTTTGGCCCCTGACCAGGCGGAAGGACCGTGGGCAAGTCACTTACTACCTCAAAGTTCCAGTTTCCTCTTTTGTAAAATGAGGCTCATAAGGGTTCCCGATGAAACACTCTAGGAAGGACCAGAACAGGGTGTTGGGAAGGACCTCACACAGAAGTAGGCACAGAGTGGGTAGTGGATGAGTGATGACTCTAATCTTCACCCTTCCCTTCTGTCTCTGGTCACCAGACACACCTGCTTACTTACATGCAGAATTGTCAAGTTCAAGTCAGGTTACATGCTTATCCTTTATGACTTCACCTCCCCCATGGGCTTGGAAAGAGCTTAATATGAGGACAGGTTACATTTGCTCACACCCCTCATTTCACATTTGAAATCACTTTTTTTCAATACCTTTAAATGTAACTCACTTGTCATGTAATTGGATGCTATAAAAGCCTCTACTTTTTTTTTTATTACCCAACTGAGTATCTTCTGAAAGGTGCTGACTCTATAGTTTTTAAAACTTATGACTAATGGAGTCATTTTTCACTTGGAAAACAATCCCTCGTTTTCATGGAGCACACAGGGCTTGCCCCACAGCCAGCTGGGAACCTTTACAGTTCTCCATTCCATTTATGTGTCTCCTATCTGGAATGATTTGCCTAGAGAAAAAAATGGTATTGACATTTTTGATCTATCCCATGCATCTAGAAAATGTGAACACTGACACCTTCATTTTATAATGCAATATTTATGTGGTTTTGAGTTGGTGGGCAATTGAAAACTTGGGATCTGTAGTCAGGGAGGATGAAATTTGAATTCTAACTCTGCCACTTGGTAGTTGTGTGACTTTGGGAAAGATACTTAGGCTTTCTGTGGCTCAGTTTACCCATGTGCAGAATGGAGATCATAACAGAACCTCACTAATAAGGTTTTGTGAGGTTAGACATAGTACTCTAGTTCTGTGTGCACACATTATTATTTCTGCCATTATTATTAATACTGTTATCAATATTGTTTATTATTACTATCACACTACTACAGTGATTTATGTTTGGGATAAACATATCTGTTAAATGTAAAGTGCTTAGCGTAAAGTCTGGCACAAAATAAGTTCTTAGTAAAAGGTAAATATTATTATTTATGATTATTATTCATTTTTACTCATCGAAGGTTTAACAAATGTTAACTTGTTTAATCATTATCCTATGGGTAGGTTCCATTATCCCCGTTTCAAAGATGGATAAACCAGGGCACCAAATGGCTAAATATTTTCCTCACAGTCATACGGGTATTAAGTGGCAAAGCTGGGACTTGAACCCAGGCAGTTATTAAACAGATATCCATTTTATTCATGCAGCTACAAGATTCAGCTCCAAATGAGATCTATCAGGAAAATGTCCCTGGTGTGTCACTTAAGTTGTAGCCATGCTGAAAGGCCAGATGAATGATCTAGAGCCAGGCAAGAGAAATGCAGCTCTAAAAATATTACTGGGCTTAATGTGGTCCCTCCCCTCCCAGAGCAGCACAACCTCTGGATGGCCCAGAGAAGGCAGGATGTCATAATCCTTAATAAACCACCTCCCTCTGTGTGGATGAGGCATGAATCAAGCATCCATGGAAATGAGCGAGATACCCACTGATTCAAGCACACCGGTTCTTTTTTTTTTTTTAAACATCTTTACTGGAGTATAATTGCTTTACAATGGTGTGTTAGTTTCTGCTGTATAACAAAGTGAATCAGCTGTATGTATTCATATATCCCCATATCCCCTCCCTCTTGCGTCTCCCTCCCACCCTCCCTATCCCACCCCTCTAGGTGGTCACAAAGCACCGAGCTGATCTCCCTGTGCTATGCGGCTGCTTCCCACTAGCTATCTATTTTACGTTTGGTAGTGTACATATGTCAATGCTACTCTCTCACCTCGTCCCAGCTTACCCTTCCCCCTCCCCGTGTCCTCAAGTCCATTCTCTACGTCTTCATTCCTAGCCTGAACCTAGGGGCAGGACAGGAATAAAGACCAGTTCTTTAGTAAGAATGATTCACCTTTTAATTGTTTTGATGGCGATTTAAACAACTCTTAATCACCAGCAGCCTCGCTCCCTTCAGAAGAAAGATGGCCTTAAAGGGGATGAGGTTTAGAAACACAGCTTCTGATGGGAAGCTGAAGTGAGAGATTTCATTATGAGGCTGATTGGAGCCGCTTGAGTTAGGTGACTGGCTGAGGGAATTCAGAGGGCTCCCTGAAATCAGCAGGCTGGATAACTCCGTGCAGGACCGAGATGCTGCTTCTCCCAGATAACACTCCCTGGCTCGGTTCAGTCTGCTGTGGGGGCAGCCCTGCATTTTATAGTTCAGTAGCAATGATGGATTTGACAATATTATTCTGAATGGACACAATTTATTGACCATTTGCCCAGAGCTTGTCCCTTTCCATACTAATTCTCAGAGATCCCTCACACTAGGCATCTGAAGGAAGCAGAACCGTTTCCATCATTTCACAGATAAAGAAACTGAGACACAAAAGCTAGAAGCTCCTGTGTAGCAGAATCAGGATATAAACGTGGGTTGGCTAGACTCCATCAGCTGTGGGTCTAATTACTCAGCTGCACAGGTAGCCAAGTATGGTGGAAAGAACCAGACCAGACTTTTAGCCAGCCAGGAGGTTTAAGGGATCGCACTTCGGTTTTCTCATCCCTACAATGAGGAGTTTGTACGCTGAACATCCTTGCTGTCCTTCAGAGAGCTGTCCCAAGGAGCAGGAATCATCACGTAATTCAATATGTTTTGGAAATATAAGGAAGAATTCTGATTAAGACATTTCATCTGATTTTCCTACTATTAGAACAAAAAGATTAAAGCTAGGATGAGGAATATAAAAACCAAACTCAGACCAGCTTTAATAAGAAAGGCATAGATCGGCTTGTGGTACTGAGAACCCTGGAATAATTGTACTTGAGTTAGACTAGCTCACTTTCTATTAGCTTACTTTCTCTTCTATCGGTCAACAGCAGTGCTTCTCAAACTTCAGTGTGCAACCCAATCACCCCGAAGGCTTACTAAAATGTAGATTATGGGACTGCACGCACAGAGTTCTGATTCAGGAAGTCTGGAGTGGGGACTCAACAGTTTGCATTGTTAGGCAAGTTCTCAGCTAAGGCTGACTCTGCTGGTCCAGGGACCACACAATGGAAAGCACTGGTCTAGAGACTACGGTATATTTCAGGTGAGGCTTCATTCAAAGGCGCAGACATGGATGGACTTAGAGGTTATCATACTAAGAGAAGTAGAGTCAGAAAGAGAAAGACAAATACCATATGATATCACTTATATGTGGAATCTAAAATATGACACAAATGAACCTATCTACAAAGCAGAAACAAACTCACATAGAGAACAGACTTGTGGTTGCCAAGGGGGAGGGGGTGTGGGGGGAGGGAGGGAGTGGGAATTTGGGATTAGCAGATGCAAACTATTATATATAGAATGGATAAACAACAAGGTCCAACTGTATAGCACTGGGAACTATATTCCACATCCTGTGATAAACCATAATGGACAAGAATATATATAAAAAAGAATATATATACATATATATGTATAACTGAGTCACTTTGTTGTACAGAAGAAATTAACACAACATTGTAAATCAACTATAATTCAACTGAAAAAAAAAAAGGCACAGACAGTGTTGCCAGCACCCACGTGGCTCTCCTCTGTCCTGCCTCCTGCAGAATGAATCTCCTTCATCTTTGGGCTCTGCATTTGCCTTCAGTAATTCCTCATGCTCTCTAATGGCAGCAGTATTTCTGTAGCAGTGCTAGATTCCATCTCCTCTCAGCTCACTTGACAGGGGCTGAGAAAGCCAGGGTTGCTCACTCCGGGAAATACCCTCTCTCCCTCCAAAATGTTTCCTGTATCTTATTGGTTCTGATCTGGTCAGATGCTCATGCTTGAGCCAATTCCTTAGGGAGGGGTCTTGACTTAGGCCCATCAGAGCCTCTGATTGGAAATAAAGGTGTGAGGTAAACCCCACCTGAAACACGTGGAGAAGGGCTGAGGGATGATGTCCCCAAAGAAAAACCAGGGACCTGATTTTTGGTGGGGTGGAGCAGGGACAGAGAGTGAAGAGACAAACAACATATTCCCACAATTTTGTAACATGATGAGACACCATGTAAAAGCCACTGCTAGCTCTTGCCATCCAGGTTATTTGCGAACAGGAATTCCCTTAGGGGACACACCTGACTCCTCTTAGAACACTAGCTGTGCACAGGTGGGGTGCAGTTCTATTCTTCTCACTTATTAAGTGAATATCACTTGCTCAAGATACATTTTATCTCTTCCTACCTACATGGCTCCTATCACACTAAAAAAGGAAAGGAGTGTACGGTCAAAAGGTACAAAGTTCCAGGTCTAAGATAAATAAATCCTGGGGATGTAATGTACCACGTGGTGACTATAAGTAATAACACAGTATAGTATATCTGAAAGTTGCTAAGAGATTAGATCTTAAAAGCTCTCGTCACAAGAAAAAAGAAATTGTAACTATGTGTGGTGGCGGATGTTAAGTATGCTTATTTTGGTGATCATTTTGTAATATATACATCTATCAAATCATTATATTGTACACCTAAAACTAATGCAATATTCCATCTCAATTAGAAAGAGAGAAAGACTGTAAAAAAACCGATAGTGTGATCAATCGTTAAGCCTGCAAAAATAATCTCAAAGTCTTAAAGCAGTAGCCATAGCGCTGACAATGACTGTGCGTAAAGAGAACCCATTTCTCAATTCCAAGTAATTATTTAGGCCCCAGGCAACCTATCACGCAGCTCAGAAGGGTCCACAGACCTCTAGTGCACTGTGAAAACAAAGAGGAAAAATGCTTCACTTTAGAAAATGTTTTGGTCAGGGAAAAGATTGCAGCCTACTTTCTCTGTTCTGAATCTGAGGTCAGGCTCTGGGCACGCAACCCTGCTGGGAACAGCTCAGGCTGGCAAAGGCTTTTCTATATATGGTTTCTAAGACATGGTCAGAGCACTCTGTCCCCTAACTCACCCACTTTCTAGTTCTCTTAGGCTGACCCATGCTGGTACTGGGCACTCCTTTTTTTTTTTTTTTTACACTTTAAATACGTAAACAATTTATTTTTCATTTTGTGTAGGCAAAACTTAATTAATTTTCATGGCCTAAAAATTTCTTTTTTTTTTTTTTCACATCTGCTAACTCCAAACTCCCAATCCATCCCTCCCCTCCCCACCCTCCCCCTTGGTGACCACAAGTCTGTTTTGTAGATAGGTTCATTTGGTCATATTTTAGATTCTACATATAAACAACAAGGTCCTACTGTATAGCACAGGGAACTATATTCACTATCCTGTGATAAACCATAATGGAAAAGAATATAAAAAGAATGTATATGTATATGTATAACTGAATCACTTTGCTGCACAGCAGAAATCAACACAACACTATAAGTCAACTACACTTCAACAAAAAATTAATTAAGAAAAGTTTTTTCTGATATGGGGAAAAATTAAAACATTTCTATAACCCTATCTCTTTTTCCTTCTGATTGTAAAGAAAAAAATTTTTTTTTATCTCCAGGAGTTTTTATTTCTATTGGAGTAAAATTGCTTCACGATGTTCTGTTAGTTTCTGCTGCACAATGAAGTGAATCAGCTATATGTATACCTATACCCCCTCCCTCTTGCATCTCCCTCCTCACCTTCCCCCCCAGTCTAGGTCATCACAGGGCACCAACCTGAGCTCAGCAGCTTCCCACCAGCTATCTATTTTACACATGTGAGTGTATTTACGTCAAACCTAACCTCCCAATTCATCCCACCCTCCCCTTCCCACCCGGTGTCCACATATCCGTTCTCTACATCTACATCTCTATTCCTGCCCTACCAATAGGTTCATCTGCACCGCTGGTACTGGGCATTCTTGACGTTGTCCCCAGTTCCCCACAACCTCACATATTGCTTGAAAAAAGTCAGAGCTCAAAACGCAAAACTTTGGGGAATGAGCAGCCATTGGCTTGACTTGGGCTTCTGGTTGATACCCTTGTAGGCTTATTATTCACTCATTTCTATACATGAAGTGTTCAGTCAGTCTGTTTAGCTGCTGGGGTCATTGACCACCAGACTTTAAAAAGCATTCGTGTGGCCTTGGAGCGACTGTGAGGGGGGAACTGGCCCAGGTAGGGAAGAAAGACATCATTCTCTCTGCAGGAAGCACTGTGCTCAGAGTCATTTCACTTGTATATTGAATGCCATGACCTCATTTTGGACCACAAGCTGGTGAAGCTAGAAGTCAGTAAAATAAAGATAACAATAGCAACCAGAGTATTTAGTATTGAGGGCTCACTATATGTGAGGCACTTTTTAAATCGCTTGATACTTTTTAGCTCTTTCAATGCTCATCGTAACAATGATAAATACTATTACTATCAATATTTCTCAGATGGAGAAATTAAGTAAAAGAGGTAAGGTTACCTGCCTTTATATTTTTAAAACTCTTTATTGGAGTATAATTGCTTTACAATGGTGTGTTAGTTTCTGCTGTATAACAAAATGAATCAGCTATACGTGTACATATATCCCCATATCTCCTCCCTCTTGCGTCTCTCTCCCACCCTCCCTATCCCACCCCTCTAGGTGGTCACAAAGCACCGAGCTGATCTCCCTGTGCTATGCGGCTGCCTCCCACAGTTATCTATTTTACATCTGGTAGTGTATATATGTCAATGCCACTCTCTCAGTTTGTCCCAGCTTACCTTTCCCCCTCCCCATGTCCTCAAGTCCATTCTCTACATCCATGTCTTTATTCCTGTCCAGCCCCTAGGTTCTTCAGTACCATTTTTTTTTAGATTCCATATATATGTGTTAGCATATGGTATTTGTTTTTGTCTTTCTGACTTACTTCACTCTGTCTGACAGACTCTAGGTCCATTTACCTCACTATAAATAACTCATTTTCATTTCTTTTTATGGCTGAGTAATATTCCATTGCATATATGTGACACATCTTCTTTATCCATTCATCTGTTGATGGACACTTGGGTTGCTTCCATGTCCTGGCTATTGTAAACACTGATGCAATGAACACTGTGGCACATGACTCATTTTGCATTATGGTTTTCTCAGGGTATATGCCCAGTAGTGGGATTGCTGGGTCACATGGTAGTTCTATCTTTAGTTTTTTAAGGAACCTCCATACTGTTCTCCATAGTGACTGTATCAATTTACATTCCCACTAATACTACAAGAGGGTTCCCTTTTCTCCACACCCTCCCCAGCATTTATTGTTTGTAGATTTTTTGATGATGGTCATTCTGACCAGTGTGAGGTGATACCTCATTGTAGTTTTGGTTTGCGTTTCTCTAATGATTAGTGATGTTGAGCATCCTTTCATGTGTTTGTTGGCAATCCGTATATCTTTTTTGGAGAAATGTCTATTAAGGTCTTCTGCCCATTTTTGGATTGGGTTGTTTGTTTTTTTGTTATTGAGCTGCATGAGCTGCTTGTATATTTTGGAGATTAATCCTTTGTCAGTTGCTTCATTTGCAAATATTTTCTCCCATTCGGAGGGTTGCCTTTTGGTCTTCTTTATGGTTTCCTTTGCTGTGCAAAAGCTTTGAAGTTTCATTAGGTCCCATTTGTTTATTTTTGTTTTTATTTCCATTTATCTAGGAGATGGATCAAAAAGGACCTTGCTGTGATATATGTCATAGAGTGTTCTGCCTATGTTTTCCTCTAAGAGAGCCTGCAAGTCTGAGTCCAGAGCCTGGGCTATGCAGGCATATACGGGGCATTGGGGATCTCTGAGGTCTCCCATGGTGCTGGCAGGATTTTTGTTGTGTGTGTGCAGAAGATTCATAGGATGAATGTTCAATGGGAAATGACTGCAAACCTGTCATTGGATAAAAGTTCTACTGCTGAGAGTATTTTAGGAATCAAACAGTGTAGGATCTCTGGGCAACTAAGCAACGTGATTATCAATGGCCTCCAGGGGTGCAGGCACATGTGAAGAGCTGAACAATTTATTTCTGTACCTAAATATTCCTATTTGGAATCAACTCTTTTTTGTGTGTGCAGGATCTGGGAATTGAACAGGGAGGCACACATTGTTTAGTGACGAATGCATCCTGACCAAAGCATAAGAAAAAAACCCGCTCCAACAAATGGAAGAAGGAGCTGGATCAATGGGTCACGAGAACTGAAAGGAAACTGACTCAGGTGTGAAGAAATGGCATGGCTGTGAGTCACACCACATTGCCAAGAGGGTGAACTCATTAGAAAAAAATGAACAACACAAAAGGAAAGAGAGGATACCCTGACACGGGACCAGGGGGATACAGCTATTGGAAAAAGGGAGGAGAGTGAGAAGTGGCCAGTCACAAGCTTTTGAAAATCCACACATTCACAGAGAAGTGAAGTGGGGGGATGAGTACAAAGGAGTAAAAGATGATGCTCTTGGCACTGGAAAGTCAAGACCTTTTTCCCACTCTCAGGTGATGCCCTTGAGAATGTAGGAGTACCCAGAAAACAAATCCCTCATATTTCCACCACCAAATCTACCATCCACCTGAACCTGTACCCGTTTCTCTTATTTCCCGCCTGATACATGGGATAAAAACTGTCCCTTCTCATATCTGGTCCCTCTACCTGTGCATCCGATGCCATTCCTTCTCACCCACTCTAGGACTTTCCTCTCATAATCTTTCCCTTTTCCTTTTTTTTTTTTTTTTTTTGCGGTACGCGGGCCTCTCACTGTTGTGGCCTCTCCCGTTGCGGAGCACAGGCTCCGCACGCGCAGGCTCAGCGGCCATGGCTCACGGGCCCAGCCGCTCCGCGGCATGTGGGATCTTCCTGGACCGGGGCACGAACCCGTGTCCTCTGCATCGGCAGGCGGACTCTCAACCACTGCGCCACCAGGGAAGCCCTCCCCTTTTCCTTTTGTATCATTATTTTCTCACTGTCCACAGGCTTATACCCATCAGTTTATAACCAAGTTGAAATTATTTCCCTCCTTAAAATGCTTTCCCTCAACCTTATTTCTCCCTCCAGCCACAACCCCATTTCTCCCTTCCCCTTGATAGCAAAAGAAAAGAATTCTTCATACTCCCCCTTTCCACTTCTTTACATCTAATCTATCCTGAAAATACTCAGACCAGGCTTTCTATCCAGACCATTCCACGGAATCATTCTTGTCAAGTTGGCAATGACTCTGTCTTGCCAAATCTAAGGATTACCTATATCCTTATATGACTCAAACTCCCAGCACACTGAAATAGATGATCACTTCTTTGAAACTCTTTCCTAGGTTTCCAGAATATCAAACACAACTGGTTTTTCTTCTATTTCCTTGGTTGCTTCTTTTTCAATCTCCTTTGTTGGATTCCCTTCCTCTGACCTCTAAATGGTAGGGCTCAATCCTTAGAACTCTTTTCTTCACTACCTGTACTTACTTCCTAAGAGCTCTCATCTAGTCCCCTGGCTTTAAATACCATCTATAAAGTTGCTGTCTCCCAAAGTTGTTTCTCCAGCCTTGACCTTTCCCGTGAGCCCTAGGCTCATACATAAATTGTTTCCATGGCGCCCCCTCCCCCCAGCTGCCTAACAGATACCTTGCATATATTCCACCTAGAACAGAACTTGTAATTTTCCTCCCTCTCTGCCCTCTAACCAGCTCGTACAGGTTGCATTCTCTGGAAGTAAATGTTGAGATGGAGTTTGGTGAGCAGTGTATTGATTAGGGATCAACATCTGTGGATGGGAAGGTAGAGAGGGAGTGAGATGCAGGATTGAGAAAAGAGAGAAGTTTTGCTGTGAGGCAGGCCCAATAAAATCTTGGCTCACCCGGTGGAGAGCTCTGGAGTGTCCAGGACCCATTAGAGTTGTCCCAAGCTGGGCCAGGTCTCTATGTTGCCACTACATCAGTCACTGAATGTGGGCTGCTCTCAGAGGGGTGTGCCCTTGGATGAGGCAGCTCTCTGCAGCTGAGCAAACTGGGAAGGCCCTGACAGCCGGAGGTGTGTATCTCTGACTCAATGTTTCTGTCATCTCTGGAAACACGTTGCATCACCTAACAGTTTTCTAGAGCATATCAGCTTTGTGGCTTATTTTAACAGGCAGCCACATAGAGAATCCACGTATTTTGCTAAATTTGGATATTTTATCCCAAGCTGTGAACATTCTTTGCTTAACATCAGGACACTGTTTTCCCCACTTGTTCTATACCGGCTACACTTGTGATCTCCTCAATGCCACCACCTACTCTATTTTAAAGAGATTTTTAAAAGGCCTATTCACGACACTGAAACTTTGCAACTGTGAGGGTCATCCCTGCAGAAATGAATTCAATAGGTGTTTAAGGACAAGCAGAAATTAAATGTAAAAAACTAACCCTGTACAGGGACCTCTACAAGTATCTTAAACTAAAATGGACTGAATATCTTTCAGGCCAGGTTTTTCCCAATTTATACTAGGTTGTTCAAAATAAAGTAATTTAGAAACTTGGTACGAACTTGTGTTGTAAGGTGACTCCCTATTTTCTGAATGGTGAATTTTGAGGAAAATACCTCGCCTTATATTCAGGCGTATATGGTATTTAAGACTACACAAAAACCAGACAGATGTGTCACAGTGGTCAAAGTAAACCTTATTCTAGATACTGAAGGCAATTCCTTGCAAGTCCAAGCAACAAAACCACTTTTCTTTAGAGCAACACATCTTGAGAAAAACCTGCATTTCTGTTTCACCTCTATTTCATTTGCCACATAAAGCCCCTCTTGAAGACACAAGCGTTTCATGGAGCAAGTGACAGACCCTTAATTCAAGGCACAGATTTAATATTCCCACAACACACGGGCCCAAGAAACCAATTTCATATTTTATAAACCTGTTTTTAGAAAACTCAGCCTGTCCCCTTCTCTTCCAGGGTTGGTTGCCTCATCTAGGACATTCAGGTTGTCTTCTGAAGTCAAGAAATAATAATGAGAATGCCTGGGGGGGACCTCCTGCCCTTAGCACAGGTCTCTGAAGCCCACACACAGACTGCATTTGTGTTCCGATGGAAGTTAGGGATATTTTTGCCACTTCCTTCTGCCATCCCACTATTTGTCAAGACCTCAGGAATGGATGAATATAGAATTGAGAAATGAACATGTCGAGCAGAATAAGTTCCCGATTAGTAAGTTTTATTTTTAAAAAGTTCAACGAAGAAAAAACTTTTAAGTCATTCTCTACTTTTTAAAGCTTTCTACCAAAAGGAATAAGTTCTTAAAGTTTCATTCCCGTGCTTTTCCCAACTTCACTCTGCCTGCTGTTACTAAAAACTTAAAAAGTAATATCATAAATAGGAATCGGTATCATGGTTTAACTTTATCACATGGTCTCTCAAGATGGCCTGAGGTCACGTGGACTGCCAGGTGGCCCGACTGGGGGTCACCCCTCACGGCCTCCTTTTCACATGACTCGTCTCCCACTTTATTTCTCTCCCATAACATCTTCTGGTTTTAAAAATTAAAACCAGTCATTAGTACAGAACAACCCAAGGAATATCAGCTGTTATTTATTGACTAGATATTATGTTTTAGGAGGCTTTATGTAAACCGTCTCCTTGTGAAGTGAACACTATTATTAAGCCCATTTTCAGATAAGAAAGCTGAGACTTAAAGAAGTTAAGAAACATCATAGACAAAGCTATTTAAGTGGAAGGCTTGGCCTATCTGCCAAAACCCATGCTCTCAACCCAGCATAATGCCCCATGCTCATAGCTAAAATGCATGCAGCAGATTCTCTATTCCAGCCACCTCATTTTCAGGACAACGACATGGAAACCCAGAGAGGTAGCGTGACTCATTTGAGGTTACACAATAACTGACTCACATCGTAGCCTGGATCTTTCTTGTCTAAGTCCAGTGGTCCAGGTACGACATGATGCTGCCTCCAACATGATTAGGATTCTGAAATAAGGGACTCATTGCTCACACTGGCTTTTGACTCAAAGAAAAATGACTTGAAATCGTAGTAGAGTTACGTACAGGCAGACACTTAGGAGAGAAAGTAGTGACTGTTCATTTCCAGTTACTTTTCAGCTTCTTTCCATTCATTCTCATCATGCTAAATTGGCAACCTTCGGTGATGTCTACATCAAGTGCTCCCATTGATTTTTTTGTCTTAACTGTTTGGATGTTTGGGTATGACTAGGAAGAAACTGCTTTTGCTCATCTCATCTTCTAGTTTGCTCTAACTTTACCCATCATGCTTGTTTAGAAAATGAGACCAGTAGAGTGGTCTTTCTTTGATATATTTTGCATGCTGCATATTAATGCTGATTTTCCGAGGATATACAGAACATTTTCATCCTCTAAGCTTCATCACTTCCCCATCCAATATTTATCTATCTATCTATCTATCTATCTATCTATCTATCTATCTATCTATCTATCTATCTGCTTACCTGTCTATGTGTAATTATATTTTTATTTGATTTCTGTAATGACCAGATGAGAAAACAGATTCACACACCAAGCCAAGTATGATAAAAGAACTGGTTGTCTCACAGACACGATAGTTGACTTTCTATACACTCTGATTCAACTATGTTTTTGCTAGAACATTTCACTGAGCATGTTGCAGAATTCAGAACCACTTCTGAGGTCAACTACCAAACCTACAAATTAATAAAATTAACAAGGACCGTGACTGCATGCAGTGGTGGCGCAAGAGAGGCTATCTCACAAAGTATGCCTCAGATTTTCATCTACACAACTCTTCTGAAAGATTGCCTGGCTGGAATTTCAATTCTTATTTGCCACGGTATTAATGCATACTATTTTTCATGGATGAAAACAAATGATTGTGTTGAAGAATAATTTGCCACTTCTGTAAGTGGAGTTTGATAGAACTATTCAAAGCCATGTGATCAATGAATTATTTATAAACTACAGTACTAACGTTTGATAGCAATGCTATTGTTAAGGATCTGTCAGACGTTCCAATAGAGCTTGGCTGTATTTTTTTTTCCTGTCTGAGTGTGGATCACTTGCCCATTTTAAACTGTAACAAGGGGAACCCTGGTGGAGAGAATGACATTTTATAACAAAAATCACCACTGGCTCAGTAGATAGCAAAGAAAATTGCCCTCTCCCCAGGTACATTTAAATTCCCAGGTACACAATATTTGGAGGTAAAGGAGTTGGAATAAGCATATATTTTTCTCAAAATAAAACCAAGTTGGTTTATTATCAAGGAGAATGATACAGTATGTTTTTATATAAAGTTAACATACAAATAAAATTCTAGGCAAATAAATATTCTAGGCATTCAATATTCTACTCATTCTCATACTACCCTTTCCACACTTATAGGGATCACTGTCCCCTGACAGAGTCAGACCTACCCCCTCAATTCTCTCAAGGCAGCGTTTCCTAACATCTGCTTTTCTGAACACCATCCTCATTAGGATGAGGAAAATGTGATGCTCACAGCCATGACAGACAACACTAACCTACTGCAGCACTATTACTGCCCTCTTTGCTGCTCAACCTGGCTTGGCCAAAGTGTGATTAACCTGTTAGCTGTCTACGCACTGGTATTCACTGAGGATGCACTCCACTACTCACATTTTATAGGAAGGGCAAACAAAATTTTTAAAGTTACATAGCCAGGACTGGAAGCAATGTCTAAATCCTACTTTAAATCAGTTTAACAACTGTTCTAGACACTGTGGAGAGAGGCACCATGGAGATAATGGCAGAAGAACAAGATACTACCCCAGGGCTCATTAGCTCACTGGATCACCCACTACATTATCTCTATCTCTATCACTCTATAGATCTATTATCTATCTATGTATCTATGAATCTATCTTTCTATCTCTTTTATCTTTTTAGAGTAAAGTATCTAGTTCCTGACCTTAAAACCACAGATGCTCAATGAATAATAGGAATACATAGGATTTGGACATACAGGCCAGGTCCCAGGAGTTGGTTAACAAAAAAAGTAGCCATGTACATTAGAATGAACTGGGTTTCCCTCATTGCTCCCCAACCCACGCTCTGAATTAAAGTACACGAGATCTGCTGAAACTTAAACAAGAGATAATTGTTAATTCTCGTGTGCCACTGAGACTTTGTGGTAACTTGTTATGCAGCAGAAGCTGACTAATACACTAGATGTGAAAAACCCACTTATTTCCCTCCTGCCAACAGGGAATTTGTAAACATGTCATAGACACAGAAACAGTAAAAAGTGACTTTGTGTCATGGCAGTTATTAGAGAGGCTGTTTTTGGGCTCTGATAATATTTTCTGTCAGATAATTTACCCCCAAATTGGCCTGAGAACATTTATTTTGCCTGAGGTCTCACATACAATGATACAACTGCCAATTTCATGGAGGAGGGGGAGAGGAAGTGATCTTAGCACTCCTTACTTGCTTGCTTCTTCATAAAGCTACCCACAGTTGCAAATAGTGGTAAAACTCCTTTGGATAATCTGCATTTTTTTCTTTATAGAGAGAAACTGGCTTTTTGAAATCTGATTAAATGTGTCTTATTTTTAGCTGAATATACACCAGCCCTGATTCAGCCATAAGAAAGGAGTTATTAGTCAGTTTAGGGAAGGTAATGGATGGGACTGTGAAACATGTGTTTTCCAGAATGCAAATAGAAGGCAATATATAGGAATGGTGGAGGCACTCAGCAGTGGACTAAAATTACAGCCTCACTTAGTCACAACCCATGGTCTTTGCCCATGGGCTGAATTAAGTAAGACATTTACTCATTTTCACAGCAACTTGTATAAATAGCTGCTGTAAGGTCCATGAGTTGAAAAAAGAAAGCAGATGTTGTTCAACTTTATGTCCCTACTACATGACCTCAAGCCTGATATTAAGTATATGCTCACTAAGCATTTTTTAAATAGACACACAGGAGCCAGAGTGAACCTCTAAAAATGCAAGACCTGTCCTGTCACTCCTCTGTTCAAAACCTTTTTTGTGCCTTCCATATCACCCAGAGATGACCTCAAAGTCCCTTTGATGACTTTCAAAGCTCTACATGGTCTGACCTTGAACTCCTACTCTAACCTCATCAACTTATTCATTCTTCCCTAGCCACACAGTCCTCCCTGTTTTTCAAACTCACCAAACTTATTTCTGTCTCAGGACCTTGGCACTTCTCACGTGACTCCATGCAGTGGTGGCGCAAGTGGTGGCCCAAACTGCTCTTCCCTTGAATATGTGCCTGGCTCAGTTCCTCACTCCCCTGAGGTCTTTATTCAAATATTTCCCTCTCCATTTGACCTTCTATGGCCACCATATGTAAAATTACAATTCCCTGCCTCACTCTCCAACTTCCTGCTTCCATGGACGGCTTTGTTTGTTTAATTTTTTCTTTATTCTTACCCAATATAACAGTAGATATTGATATATTT
This sequence comes from Pseudorca crassidens, assembly GCF_039906515.1. Lineage (NCBI taxonomy): Eukaryota > Metazoa > Chordata > Mammalia > Artiodactyla > Delphinidae > Pseudorca > Pseudorca crassidens. The sequence continues at coordinate 85,791,016 of NC_090305.1, read as the reverse complement.
GTCTCTCTCTCTAGCTAGGGTGTAAGCTTACTCAAATGAAGACATGCTTCTATTTTTTGGTTTACTGTGAGATCCTAAAACAGTACTTGACACAGAAGAGCCATATGATACGTATTTGTTAAATGGGTGATAGGTTGGCGGTTTGTGCCATACGTTGGGTGATTCCATGACGAAGAAACACACCTCGGCAATGAATTCTGTTGCCTCAGTTTAGAACCAGGACTGTCTCCGCAGAACTCCCTTAAAAGGAATGCTAGTTTTAAGACAGGTGGAAGGTGTATAGGAGAGAATGCTTCAAGTTGTTTGTGATTATCTGATCCTGACAACTGGAATAATAACCCAACCTGGTGCTAATGTGCAGTGTAGAAGAAGTAGCAAGTGTGATTTAGTTGCATATTGCAAATCAGTCTACAGCTCTGTACTGGTCAGCAGGAAACAGCCAGATGAGTGTTGTGTCTCCCTAATTAAGATAAAATATCTGATGCATTAGTATTTCCCCTGTCTGCTGCTTGAGTTTTAGGAATAAAAAATCCAGGGCCAGGTAGGCCCCCCACTCCACTCTATGCTACTGAATTATTTTAGGGGAAGGACTTTTAAAAAGCTGATTCAGGACTTCCCTGGTGGTCCAGTGGTTAAGAATCTGCCTTCCAATGGAGGGGACGTGGGTTTGATCCCTGGTCGGGGAACTAAGATCCCACGTGCCTCTGGGCAACTAAGCCCGCGCTCCGCAACTACTGAGCGTGTGGGCCCCAACTAGAGAGCCCACGTGCTCTGGAGCCTGGTGCCACAACTACAGAGAAGCATGTGTGCTGCAACAAGGAGCCCGTGTGTCACAGTGGAGGATCCCGCATGTGGCAATGAAGATCCCGTGTGCCTCAACTAAGACCTGACACAGTGAAAAATTAAATAAATAAATATATAAATATTTTTTAAAAAGCTGATTATTTTCTGATAGAAAGAAGTAGGAAAAGACACCCTAGAAATTTTGAGCTCTGGAAGAGATTGTGTCTGTATCTTTGCCACTATCTCAAAGCCTTAGAGTAAGGCTCTAAGAACAAAAGCTACTTCGCTGGCTCTCCCTGAATGGAAAACATGGGGGCTCAAGTAAATGGTTCAAAAGTGCCATTAATGTAGCATTCTCCAGGTCAAACCAAAACCAAAGGGAAGGGACTACAAAGCCTTGTCCACCTTGAGTATCTTCTATTAGTTTCATCTTTACCTTTTTCTGTTACATTCACATCCACATATCCCTTGCATAGGCTTTCTTGAATACTGGGATAAAAAAATGCTTAAATCTGATAAACTGAATTGGTGGGCTAAAGAAAACTCAAATACAATGTAAACTAAAGCAGTTTTGAAATAATCCAAATGATAGGGTATAAAATGATTAGGGATGTAGTATGCAAAAGGAAAATTCCAATCTATCAAATCCTGGCAGATAGATAGGAGATTGCACTAGAATCCGGGGAAGAGCAAATGCTTACATTTATTGAATATTGGCAATGTATGAGCAAAGCACATTAGGCACATTATCTAGCATAATTCTCTTTATAACCTCATTAAGCAAGTAGCGTCATCTCAATTTAATGATAGGCATTAGAAGGTTAATATAACTTGACTAAATTATTATAATATTATTTTTTACCAATTAGTAAACACTTGTAGTGAAGTTAGGTAGCTTGTCCAAAATCAAACAGCTGGAAGTGGCAGAGCCATGATTTAAACCTGGGTCTTTCTCTTCCCAAGTCCTTGTCACTATACCCCACCACTTCACTGGTAGCATGATAGGACTGACTTGATAGCACCTCAAAGAAATACAGTATTATACAGAAAACAGCCCATCTGTAGAACTCATTTACCAAAAATGGCATTACAGGAAAGCTCAAAGGTTCAAAAATGGTTCTGGATAAATTCAACACTTACCCACATCTTTGTCTATGTATCATATTTTAATTAACTCACAAGCTGAATAGTATTGCTTACAAGATTTCCCATCTCCATGCCTTTGTATGGACATCGTTCTTTCACACAGGATGCCTCAAACTTGAATTCAAATGCTACATATTTTCTGAAACCTAGATAAAATGCCTGTTTTCTTTGAAGCCATCCCATATTTACTCAGGAACATAGATACTTGCTTCTTTTTACACCTCATTGGGACCCAGGTTTTTTTTTTTCTGATTTATTGCTATGATGCAGAGTAGACATGCAGAACATTGTTATAAAATGAATGTATGAAAATAGATACAACTCCTACTCCACAAGAAGTAAGAGCCAGAACAAAAAGAATAAAAATTCTAGGAATAAACCTACCTAAGGAGACAGAAGACCTGTATGCAGAAAATTATGACACTGATGAAAGAAATTAAAGATGATACAAATAGATGGAGAGATACACCATGTTCTTGGATTGGAAGAATCAACATTGTGAAAATGACTCTACTACCCAAAGCAATCTACAGATTCAATGCAATCCCTATTAAACTACCACTGGCATTTTCCACAGAAAATGGAAACAAAAAATTTCACAATTTGTATGGAAACACAAAAGACCCAGAATAGCCAAAGCAATCTTGAGAAAGAAAAACGGAGCTGGAGGAATCAGGCTCCCTGACTTCAGATTATACTACAAAGCTACAGTAATCAAGACAGTATGGTACTGTCACAAAAACAGAAATATAGATCAATGGAACAGGATAGAAAGCCCAGAGATACACCCATGCACATATGGTCACCTTATCTTTGATAAAGGAGGCAAGAATATACAATGAAGAAAAGACAGCCTCTTCAATAAGTGGTGCTGGGAAAACTGGACAGCTACATATAAAAGAATGAAATTAGAACACTCCCTAACACAATACACAAAAATAAACTCAAAATGGATTAAAGACCTAAATGTAAGGCCAGACACCATCAAACGCTTAGAGGAAAACATAGGCAGAACACTCTATGACATAAATCACAGCAAGATCCTTTTTGACTCACCTCCTAGAGAAATGGAAATAAAAACAAAAATAAACAAATGGGACCTAATGAAACTTCAAAGCTTTTGGACAGCAAAGGAAACCATAAACAAGACCAAAAGACAGCCCTCAGAATGGAAAACATATTTGCTAATGAAGCAGCTGACAAAGGATTAACCTCCAAACATACAAGCAGCTCAGGCAACTCAACATCCAAAAAACAAACAACCCAATCCCCAAATGGGCAGAAGACCTAAATAGACATTTCTCCAAAGAAGATATACAGATTGCCAACAAACACATGAAAGAAAGCTCAACATCATTAATCAGTAGAGAAATGCAAATCAAAACTACAATGAGATATCATCTCACACCGGTCAGAAAGGCCATCATCAAAAAATCTACAAAGAATAAATGCTGGAGAGTGTGTGGAGAAAAGGGAACCCTCTTGCACTGTTGGTGGGAATGTAAATTGATACAGCCACTATGGAGAACAGTATGGAGGTTCCTTAAAAAACTAAAAATAGAACTACCATACAACCCAGCAATCCCACTACTGGGCATATACCCTGAGAAAACCATAATTCAAAAAGAGTCATGTAGGGCTTCCCTGGTGGCACAGTGGTTGAGAGTCCGCCTGCCGATGCAGGGGACATGGGTTCGTGCCCCGGTCCAGGAGGATCCCACATGCCACGGAGCAGCTGGGCCCGTGAGCCATGGCCGCTGAGCCTGCGTGTCTGGAGCCTGTGCTCCGCAATGGGAGAGGCCACAACAGTGAGAGGCCCGCGTACCAAAAAAAAAAAAAGAGTCATGTACCAAAATGTTCATTGCAGCTCTATTTACAATAGCCAGGACATGGAAGCAACCTAAGTGCCCATCAACAGATGAATGGATAAAGAAGATGTGGCACATATATACAATGGAATATTACTCAGCCATAAAAAGGAACAAAACTGAGTAATTTGTAGTGAGGTGGGTGGATCTAGAGACTGTCACACAGAGTGAAGTAAGTCAGAAAGAGAAAAACAAATACCGTATGCTAACACATATATATGGAATCTAAAAAAAAAAAAAAGAAGAAAATGGTCAGAAGAACCTAGGGGCAAGACAGGAATAAAGATGCAGACCTACTAGAGAATGGACTTGAGGATAGGGGGAGGGGGAAGGGTAAGCTGGGACAAAGTGAGAGAGTGGCATGGACATATATACACTAGCAAACGTAAAATAGATAACTAGTGGGAAGCAGCTGCATAGCACAGGGAGATCAGCTCGGTGCTTTGTGACCACCTAGAAGGGCGGGATACGGAGGGTGGGAGGGAGGGAGATGCAAGAGGGAAGAGATATGGGGACATATGTATATGTATAACTTATTCACTTTGTTATAAAGCATAAACTGACACACCATTGTAAAGCAATTATACTCTAATAAAGATGCTAAAAATATAAAAATTAAAAAAAATAAATAAGAAAAAAAGAAGTAAGAGCCAGAGCTGCTTTCGTTGACGTCATCCCAGATCGGCACCTTTGAGAGCAGCCAGGCCTACTAAGAACTTGGCTTTGTGTGGGCCACTGGTCTCATCCCTTTTGGCATCTGTGCATATCCTTCTAAAACCTCTCTCACTTGTTATTAAGGAGGTACAGGTAAAATATTAAAGTTAATTTACAAAGATGGGATTTTTTACCCAGTGCAAAACATCACATGCATTAAGCAATGTTTTGGCTGTCATGGTTTACATCAATACTTGATACAGAATTCAGAGAAATGTTCTTCTCCTAGAAGCACATGAGGCAACTTTGTAGAAGGGAAATAACACCAGCCTAGGGGCCAGTAACTGTAATCCCAGATATGCTATTTTGGGCAATCATTTAATCTCACTAAGCTCAATTTTCTCATTTATAAACAAAATTAATCATATTTTTCTGCCTGTTTTGGAGGGTGGTTCCAGGAATCATATGAAAACATACTATGTCAGATATGTTCTGTGTAAGCATAGTTAAAATTTTTTTTCACTAAGTAACAAAACCCCATAACTTGTTAAGACAATCATGATCCCATAAAACCCCACATGGATTGACCAACCAGCCCATTAGACAGCTGGGTGGGTGGGAAGAGAATATTTAAATCTATCACAAATCAGATTTCTTTTAAATAAGGCACTGTCTTATTTCTGAGGTTGCCTACTGCTAGCAATACTATCACATTAAAATTCATAGAGTTTCTTTCTTCTTTTTATAGGGTTTAAATATCTCAAAGGTGAATTGGGAGGAAAAACAACTCCATGTTTAATGTGATTACTGCTCCTCAAGGTTTCAAGTTGGCATTTAAGACCTTGTCTCAAAAACCTTAATGGAAGGTAAAAATATGCTAATTAGGATAATGGGAATTTATTTATCTAAGTATAAGGATCCTTTTGGGGAAGGAAGATGCTTCCTTGGGCAGCTCCCCCACTCAAGTGGGAGTGGAAAAAATACATTGGGAAAGTGATAAAGGTTTGCCACTCTATGAAACTATTTTTAGAAGTCACTATTTTCCCCTCTGCTTGGGGAAGATTTAAAGCTATGACCAAGACTCTGAAGGATTTCTCAGGGGTCTGAAACCAGTAGATATTCACCCATCCCTCAGCCTCTTGTGTAATTCTTCCTTCACACACACACACACACACACCGCCCTCTGCAATGCTCTTTGGATCTCACTTCCCCCATTAAGCCTGCCTGCATGAGGATAACCCTGCATGTCATACTGAGCTCATCATCCTTCTTTATCACCCTTTTTGTTGTTCCTCCCAGGAAAATGGAATACTCATTTTATTGGTCAGATTCTAGATTACTTTAGGGAACATTTATTAGTGGATGGAGTCACTGCAAATTAAGAGGTTACACATACGGTGTTGAGGAACAGTATCAAAACTCTTAAGAAAGTTCAATGTTAAAATAGAATTTGAATGAACTAATGAACATTCTAAATCTAGAATTCTTTCCCTAATATCTGTCTCATGTCTACAGAAGTAGACCCCTTATAAAAGTCGATGGCATAATAAATTTTCTTGGTTTTCTTTCCCTTCCAGATAACTGAGTTTGATTTTCTCCTTTATTCATACTTGCAGTTCTGAGAATCAGTTACAGGCCACTGTAAGGAAGGGTATAGGTATGAAAGGTGAATAAAAGTAAGTTTTTCTGTCTAGGCATTTGTGTTTTTGAAGTTTTATTATTGGGTTCCAAGGAGTTTATTCTTGTATACTCGAAATATTAAAAGATAAGCTATCTCAGGCCTCCTCCTCTCCGAACTCTGTCTTAGAGATGTGGGCATTTAGGGTCTCTGGCTGAAGGAATTAGTGGGAGCAAGTATGGTACGTGCTATCTCTTTGGAGTTTATAAAATCCTTGTGAAAGCCTTTATTTCTGAGTCAGACTGGGACTGGGGCTTTGCTTGACTCTAATGATACAGGACATGCCAACAGGAAGAGCAAATCCCAAGTTCTGCCAACCTCGTGGTCTCTTTTCTCAGAGACATTGACTGGAGGGGAGAGGGTGGCATGTGTGTTTCATTAGACATGACACCTGGATGTACCTCTCTCTCTGCTTTTCTCTCTTCTATATCTTACTTCGGAGGTAAGTGTGAATACAATCACTGGAGGCACCTTGCTAATATATAGATCCTCAGTTTCGCAGGGAGATTCTGCATTCTACCGGGTTCTCATGTGAAGCAGGTGCTGTTGGTCTGTGGACCACACACAGCAACGGCCTGAAGCTTCAACTCAGCTTGCCAGACAGTGCAGCCCTCTGCTAGAGTAGCAGGCACAAATCCACCCACCAGGCAGCTGGTATTCTTCTTTCTTTTGCTTCTACTGCTCATATGAACAACTCCCTCAAGCTCTTTTTGTGGAGGGATGATTGCAAACGTAGGTAGGGTCTCCTGGTGCTAATACTATACTAGTACCTCCAAGATGTTACCACTCTTTCTGTATTCCACTATTCTTTTTAGAATTCTAGATTTAAAACTGCAGTAGTGAAGTACTTACTATCTAGAGGATGATGGCCAATGGCCAGAAGGGTATCACTGTCACTTGTATTCTTTTTTCCCTTGACTTATATTTAAGTTTCTTAAGACATCCAGTCTCCATGGAAGCCATCATCAGTGAAGTTGCTGATATTTCTGGAGACTCCTGTGCAAGGGCTAGTAAGAGCTTTTTCAAACGTAAGGACATCAGAATTAAAATAACTTTCACAAACACAGCTTTAAACACAAATGGAAACTCAGCAAAGCTACAGAGGCACATGAGCCAGCTTAACGAGTCAGGCAGGGAGAGAGATAATTATTCTCGTTGGACTGAGAATGTTAGCAGCCTCTGTCAAATACCTGTTCCGTGGTATCAGTAATAATACTGAGTTCTATTTCTTCATGTGATGGTTCTTCTATAAATGTTACTGAACATTTGCTTTGTGTCGGGGACCACGTGAGGTACTGCAGGAATTACAAAGATAAATAAGACAAGTTCCTGCTTTCCAGAGATCTAAATGCAGGCCAGAACTAACAGATTAATAATATGAGTCTGTAAAGGATTTACTAGGCCATTAATGTATCCATCTAATAGGTATTTATTAAGCCACTGCCACGTGTCACATCACATTAATTATCATGATGGCCCTTATTTTCCTCTATATTCTAAGATTATTTCCTCCAAGGAAATGTGGGTTGGAGAAAAGAATTCTAGAGCATGTTCTCCAGTAAAGAGTGTGGGATTTTAGATATGACTTAAAATATACAATACATTTAAAGTTACTCTTTGGGGTAAGAGCAATGCATTAGGTGATGGGGGGATTTGAGTTCCCATTCCCATTTAACTATTTGTCAATTGTAACCTTGGGCAGAATACTTATTTTTCTCATGTATAAAGTAAAAACACTGACTTATGTAATCTCCAAGGCCCCACTCAGCTATAAGTTTCTTCTGTGCTAATCAACATTGGGTTTGAAATCAGAGAACCTGGTACTTCTGCTCACTAGCTTGTGAGCAAGCTTTCCTTGGCAAAGCCAGTGGATGTTCCTGAAGCCAGGTTCCTCATCTGAAAATGAAGAGAGAAATGATGCTATCTAGAATTGCAGACCTGGCATTTTAACACAACGCCTGGCACTTAGTAGGAACTACAAAGCTCTTTTTCAATGGCTGAATACTTTTCTGCTTTGTGAAAATTAAATGAAATCATGCATGTGAAAGAAGTTTGGAAATGTTACAGCCCTGTTCCAATAATGGTTCATATGCTTATTATGAACTCAGTTTACATTATTTAAAAAAAAAACTTCCCTGTGTCCTGGGCTGAACATGGTTCTTTATCCAACATTATTTTTTAAAATGGGGGTGCATCTCTAAATTCCACAGCACACATTAAAACAGTAAAAAGTAAGTCTGGGAAAAAATGACTGGGTATGCCATTTGCTGAGCTATTAAACTTCCCATCAGAAAGCTAGAAACTCAGAAAAGCCAGCAATCCATTCTTAACATGCCTACAAGATAAACTAAACAGGAAAAAAACCAAACAAAAACAAAAACAAAAACAAAACAGCTTGGGCTCAGAGACTTCCCTGTAAGGTAACTTTATTCCTCATTTCTAACATTTCCAATTTCCAGGCAACAGTCTCTTAGTATGGACTTGCAGGTTTTATATGAGAATGACAAGAAGTTTAAAGTATGAAAATGTGTTGCTTCTGTTGCAGAGAATTTGTCTTAGGTTGGAATTTCTTTGAAATGATGGTTTGATTTCAGCCTGTCATGTTATTTAAATGCCACGGTAGTTTTTTTCACCCTGGTCCCACCACAGCCCCAATCTATCCCACCATTCTAGGTTTTCAGCTGCTGCTTTCCTATTCTTGAAAAGGGTTGTAGGGAGGACCAGATGTAGTTTGGTCTGGCTTTGATGTTCTTCACACTTCTCATGTTTCCCATGAATGATTTCTCTCATTGAGAGTTAACTTTGAGCTGCAGGGAAAGTTGAATGTTCTCAAAAGACTAAAAAAAATTCCCTTAGGTGTGTGATACAAAGAAAGAACATTGCTGCCTTATTTCTGCTCGAGTTCATCTATCTAGAAAGGCAGGTCAGTGGGAAGGCTGGAACAAAGGCTAGGTTAAATTAACACTGGTTCCAATATTCACTATTTATATATTGCACCAGGAAACCGTTTGGGGGCCTCATGGAGTGGGCTGGAAAGGAGAGAAGGCAAAGATGGCTATGAATAAATGGCATAATAGATGAGAGCTAATGTTTCCTCAGGGGTAGTATGGGCCAGATATTTTATTGGTAAGAACAGCAGCAAAAATAGAAGCTATACCAATAACTACAAAGAAACTACCATTTAACTGAGTGCCTACTATGTGTCATGTACCATAAGAAGGTTGATCATATATGCTGATTTTCTTATTCATTACAAAAACCATGTGATATTTTCACAGATGAGGAAGTGGAGGTAAAAGGACGTTAAGTGATTTGCCCAAAATTATGTAACTAGAATAATACAGAATTAGGTTTCAAATCAAAGTCCATCTCAGTCTATAGCCCATGGTTGTTCCATTTCATCATGTTATGGAGTATCAAGAAGGGTCTCAAGAACATGTGCATGGTGGCATTATCTTTTGCATACCCCTGATTTCCATGGCTTATATGAGAAAAGAAGGAGTTGGCTCTGGGCTGACAGAGTGACCCCTTTTTGCTGACAGAATAAAAGAGCACAGATATTTTTTCTTGTTTAAAGCTAAAATTAATCTGAATTATCAGATGTTGGCAAAGGGAAAGAGAAGTGGTAGCAAAGGTAGACAGCATCTACTATTAAAGCAAGCATTTTTTTTTGCCAACAAAAGGGTGGCCCCTGGCACTCTGAGTCCACTCTCCCTGCACAGCAGCTGAGCTGCATCAGGGTCAGGTGAGCACCCTGAGACTTGCCATCCCTGGGCAGCAACTGATTCACAACCAGCCTGTCTGAGTGCCCCAAGCCTCAGTCTCTTCATGCAGCAGACAAGCCACAACGGGGATAGACAAGCAACACAAACCCAGCCCTCTCCCTGTAGTGGCCAAGCCACAAGAAGACCAGGTGAGCACCCTGAGCACCACCCTTCCTGTGCAGCAACCGTAGCCCCATCAAGCTGGTGGGCACACACAGCCCACATGAGTGCCGGGCTCTGGGGGCCAGGGGAAATTGTGCTTCTAGGCCACGTGGAACAGCTCCCACACAAGACTGCTCCTTCAGGACTGAGGGAGGTAACCATTTTACCTAATACAGAGGAGACAGAGGGATATGTTCCAAACCAAAGAAGAAGGCAAATCCCCAGAAAGAGACCTTAATGAAATAGAGATAAGCATCTTACTTGATAAAGAGTTTAAGGTAGTGGTCATAAAGATTCTCACCAATCTCAGGAGAAGAATGGATGGCCACAGAGACAACCTCAACAAAGAAATGTAAAAGAAAGTAGCACACTGAAGTTATAGTTGAACTGAAAAATACTCTAGAAGGGTTCAACAGCAGAATGGAAGCAATAGAAGCATGAATCAGCAAGCTGGAAGACAAAGCAATGGAAATCACCCAGACAAAGCAGCAAAATGAAAAAGGAATTTAATAAAGAGAGGATATCTTGAGGGACCTCTGGGACAACATCGAATGGAATAATACTCTCATTATAGGGGTCCCAGAAGAAGAAAAGAGAGAAGGGACCAGAAAAATTATTTGAAGAAATAATGGCTGAAAACATCCCTATTCTGGGAAAGGAAACAGATATCCAGGTCAAGGAAGCCCCAGAGGTTCCAAACAAAACTAATTCAAAGAAACAACAAAAAGGAAAATTACAGGTCAATATCCCTGATGAACATAGATGCAAAAATCCTCAAAAAAATTTTAGCAAATCAAATTCAACAGTACATTAAAAGGATCATACACCATGATCAAGTGGGATTCAGTTGGAGATGCAAAGATGATTTAACATCTGCAAATCAATCAACATCATACACCATATTAACAAAACAAAGCATAAAAATCATATGATTGGGCTTCCCTGGTGGCACATGGTTAAGAATCCACCTGCCAGTGCAGGGGACACAGGTTCGAGCCCTGGTCCAGGAAGATCCCACATGCAGCGGAGCAGCTAAGCCCGTGCACCACAACTACTGAGCCTGTGCTCTATAGCCTGCAAACCACAACTACTGAGCCCACGTGCTGAAACTACTGAAGCCCGCACACCTAGAGCCCGTGCTCCGCAAGAAGAGAAGCCACCGCAATGAGAAGCCCGCGCACTGCAATAAAGAGTAGCCCCCACTCGCTGCAACTAGAGAAAGCCTGTGCACATCAACGAAGACCCAACACAGCCAAAAATAAAATAAATTTATGAAAAAATCATATGATCATCTCAATAGATAAAGAAAAAGCACTTGACAAGATTCAATATCCATTTACCACAAAAACTCTCAACAAAGTGGATATAGAGGGAATGCGCCTCACCATAATAAAGGCTATATATGACAAATCCACAGCTAACATCATACTCAGCAATGAAAAACTGAAAGCTTTTCCTCTAAGATCAGGAAAAAGACAAGGATACCAACTCTTACCAGTTTTATTCAACATAGTATTGGAGTCCTTACCATAGCAATCAGATGAGAAAAATAAATAAAGAGAGCCAAATTGGAAAGGGAGAAGTAAAACTGTCACTATTTGCAGATGACATGGTACTATATATAGAAAGTCCTAAAGACTCCACCAATAAACTATTAGAACTGATAAATAAATTCAGTGAAATCGTAGGATACAAAATTAGTTTACAAAAATCTGTTGCATTTCTATATACTAATAATAAACTATCAGAAAGAGAAAGCAAAAAAAAAATCCCATTTAAAATTGCATCAAAAAGAATAAATACCTAGGAATAAATCTAACTGAGTACTCTGAGAACTATGATATTGATGAAAGAAATTGAAGATGATAAAAAAAAGGAAAGATATTCCATGTTTATGAATTGGAAGAAATTATATTGGTAAAATGTACATACTACCCAAAGCAATCTACAGAGTCTACACAATCCCTATCAAAATATTCATGGCAGGGCTTCCCTGGTGGCGCAGAGGTTGAGAGTCCGCCTGCCGATGCAGGGGACACGGGTTCGTGCCCCGGTCCGGGAAGATCCCACATGCCGCAGAGCGGCTGGGCCCGTGAGCCATGGCCGCTGAGCCTGCGCGTCCGGAGCCTGTGCTCCGCAATGGGAGAGGCCACAGCAGTGAGAGGCCCGCATAGTAAAAAAAAAAAAAAAAAAAAAAATTCATGGCATTTTTAACAGAACTAAAACAAATAATCCTAAAATTTGTATGACACTACAAAAGACTACAAACAACCAAAGCAATCTTAAGAAAGGAGAACAAACCTGGAGGTATCATGCTACTGCAAAACTACAGTAATCAAAACAGGATGGTACTGGCAAAAAAACCCAGGCATATAGATCAGTGGGCAGAAAAGAGAGCCCAGAAAGAAACCCCCACTTATTTGGTCAATTAATCTACAACAAAGGATATACAATGAGGAAAACAGTCTTTTCAATAAATGATATTCAGAAAACTGGACAGCTACAAGCAAAATAATGAAACTGGACTATTTTCTTATACCATATACAAAAATAAACTCAAAGTGGATTAAAGACTTAAATGTAAGACTGGGGACCATAAAATTCCTAGAAGTAAACATAGGCCGTAAGCTCTCTGACATTGGACCTAGCAATATCTTTTTTGGATCTGTCTTCCCAGGCAAGAGAAACAAAAGCAAAAATAAACAAATGGGACTACATCGAACTAAAAAGTTTTGCACTGCAAAGGAAACTATCAACAAAACGAAAAGGCAGCATACTGAACAGGAGAAGATACTTGCAAATAATGTATCCCTTAAGGATTTGATATCCAAACTGTATAAAGAACTCATACAAATCAATATCAAAAAGCAAATAATCTGATTAAAAAATGGGCAGAGGACCTGAATAGATATTTTTCCAAAGAAGACACACAGGTTGCTAACAGGCACGTGAAAAGATGCTCAACATCACTAATCATCAGGGAAAAGCAAATCAAAAGCATAACGAGATATCATCTCACACCTGTCAGAATGGCTATTACCAACAAGACAACAAATAACCAGTGTTGGCGAGAATGTGGAGAAAAGGGACCCTGCTTGTAATACTGGTGGGAATTTAAATTGGTGCAGCCCCTGTGGAAAACAGTATGGGGATTCCTCAAAAATTAAAAATAGAATTACCATACAATCCAGCAATTCCACTTCTGGGTATTCATCTGAAGAAAACAAAAACACTAATTCAAAAAGATAGATGCACTCCACTATTCATTACAGCATTATTTATAATAGCTAAAATATGGAGGTAACCTAAGTGTCCACTGACAGATGAATAAATAAAGAAAATCTGGTATATACATGCAATGTGGTAATATTTAGCCATAAAAGAGAATTAAATCTTGCCATCTGTGACAACATGGATGGACCCAGAGGGTATTATGCTAAATGAAATGTCAGACAGAGAAAGACAAATACTGCATGATTGTACTTATATGTGGAATCTAAATAATGAAACAAAACAAAATAGAAACAGACTCATAGATATAGAGAACAAATTGGTGGTTGTCAGAGCGGAGGGTGGTGGGGGGTTGGGCAAAATAGGTAAAGGAAATTAAGAGGTACAAACTTATAGTTATACAATAAGCATGTCATGGAGGTGTAATATACAACGTAGGGAATATGGTCAATAATATTGTAATAACTTTGTATGGTGGCAGATGGTAACTAGATTTATCATGGTGATCATTTTGTAATGTACCATTATGTTGTACACCTGAAACTAATATAATATTGTATGTCAATTACAATTCAATTAAAAAAACTCTCAACGTATCTTTTTTATGTGAGTACATCCCTAGACTCTGGCACTGCTCCTGAAGTGGAACACTGAAAACAACACAGGGGCATAGGGAATGTGAAATAGAATTATATCATTTATTTTTACAAAGTTTTTCTGGCTTTAGCAGGTAAAATAGGAGTTTGGTAGAGATGGAGCACGCATGCATTTAATCTACAAGCTGAAGTCAGATCTTTTTCTGAGCTCCACCTCCTCCACTTCACTGTACCCAGATTCTACACTATCATCTCCTCAAACAGGTATTTTTAGTGGGAAATTGGCTAAAACTCTGAACAAGTAGGGGCATTTTAGAGGTTATTCACATATCTCATCTACTGATAAGGATTTTCTAGTTATGCTAAATGCTGAAGGGTTTGACTGTCCAGTTATCTACATACAGACCTTTCTTTTGTTTCTTCCTTCAGGGGTTCTCAAATTTTAATAAGCATATAATTAGAGTTGTATAATGTAATGGTCTTAAGTAAGATCCAGATGTGGCATCTGGAAGCACTATTCATAGGACCTCTCAACTTCATACTTGATTTTGCCATGCTCTGAGCATTAGAATTTTGGAATGTCTTCATTAGTCTGAATTTGTAAGAAGTGTCATTCTAAGAAATCTTTTCAAAAGTCACAAACCTGTCTGGACACAATGAGCTAGGACATAGAGAGCTCTCAGGAAATATCAGAGCTTTCTTTGACTTTGCAAAATTTTAATCAAATGCTAGGCTGGTTTATGTCCAAGAGTGTTTCCTATGTTTTCCTCTAAGAGATTTTTAGTGTCTGATCCACAGCAAGATCTTTTCTGACCCACCCCTAGAGTAATGAAAATAAAAGCAAAAATAAACAAATGGGACCTAATTAAACGCTTTTGCACAGCAAAGCAACCATAAACAAGACGAAAAGACAACACTCAGAATGGGAGAAAATATTTTCAAATGAAACAACGGACAAAGGATTATTCTCCAAAATATACAAACAGCTCAGCTCAATATCAAAAAAACAAATAATCCAATTAAAAAATGGGTGGAAGACCTAAATAGACATTTCTCCAAAGAAGACATACAGATGACCAAGAGGCACATGAAAAGATGCTCAACATCACTAATTATTAGAGAAATGCAAATCAAAACTACAGTGAGGTATCACCTCACACTGGTCAGAATGGCCATTATCAAAAAATCTAGAAACAGTAAATGCTGGAAAGGGTGTGGAGAAAAGGGAACCCTCCTGCACTGTTGGTGGGAATGTAAACTGATAGAGTCACTATGGAGAACAGTATGGAGGTTCCTTAAAAAACTAAAAATAGAACTACCATGTGACCCAGCAATCCCACTACTGGGCAAATACCCTGAGAAAGCCATAATTCAAAAAGAGACATGTACCACAATGTTCATTGCAGCACTATTTACAATAGCCAGGACATGGAACCAACCTAAATGTCCATCGACAGATGAATGGATAAAGAAGATGTGGCACATATATACAATGGAATATTACTCAGCCATGAAAAGAAACGAGATTGAGTTATTTGTAGTGACGTGGATGGACCTAGAGTCTGTCATACAGAGTGAAGTAAGTCAGAAAGAGAAAAACAAATACCGTATGCTAACACATATATATATGGAATCTAAAAAAGAATGGTACTGATGAATCTAGTGGCAGGGCAGGAATAAAGATGTTGACATAGAGAATGGACTTGAGGACACAGAGGGGGAGGGGAAAGCTAGGGCGAAGTGAGAGTAGCATCGACCTATATACACTACCAAATGTAAACTAGATGGCTAGTGGGAAGCAGCAGCACAGCACAGGGAGATCAGCTCGGTGCTTTGCAACAACCTAGAAGGGTGGAATAGGGAGGATGGGAGGGAGGTCCAAGATGGAGGGGATATGAGGATGTATGTATGCATGTGGCTGATTCACTGCGTTGTGCAACAGAAACTAACACAGTATTATAAAGCACTTATACCCCAATAAAGATCTATTTTTAAAAAGTGCTAGGCTGGGAGTTTTGTGCACCAATATCACAGTCTATGTGGTATGATCCCAGGAGTAATTACTGCTGTTTGAAATAAAAATCAGGAGTCCAGTGACAGTCCTTATTTTAGCAGTTATCAAAGGGATGTCACAATGTTACTAGTGTGCTGTGAACCCTTCATGTGTTTGCGTTCAAATTTTGATAAGTAAGTACGATTAATTTTTGCTACAACTGAGGGTTCATATTATCATAGTGATTTCTGTCAGATATGATGTTGTGCTGAGTGAGATTTAGGAAGCCCTGTAAGTACAGAAACCTGCTGACAGAAGAGGCTAATAATGATATCAAGTCAGCATGAAGAAAAGAGCTTGGGTTACTCAACAATTTTGCATTGTGGGTATATTAGGGAGCTTAGGGAAGTAAACAGTCTGCATTGGGTTGAGGGGCAATCATCAAAGAGGAAAAAACAATGGCTATTTTGGTATACATTGAAATATTATGCTATTTTAATAGAATTGTGCTGTAATTATAATGGACATATTAATTGTTATCTTCAGTCTCTTAATTGCTTTAACGTGTGACCAAAATTTCTGGTATTTTAAAGGTTGAGGATCACTAGTTTAGCACCCCAAAACCTTATCCTTCAAATACTATAAGGAGAGCCGCTCAGTATTTACCCAGTGAATGGGAATCTACGATCCACGTGCTTATGTGTGGAATGCTCCAGATTCTCAGGAGGGTTTGGGATTTGAGGAAGCACAAAAGTACGGAGGAATGGCAAGTTTGGAACTTCCTTGTATTAAAAAGCTGGGAGAGTGACAACAGGAAATCAAATGCTCAAAAAATAATTTAAAAAATACACAGCTAATTAAAATTGCTACATGCAGGACTTTGAAGGGGCAGAAGATCAGTGGTTGAATATGTATTTGATGAATAGATAAACAAATGAACGGTAGAACTGGAATTTGGACTCAGAACTACCTAATCACCAAAGCCCACTTTATCGAGCTATTGCATATTAGGCATAAGCCATAGATCTATTTACTACAGGTCAGCCAAAATTAATTAACAAGATTAAACTTGATCATGTCCTTCTCCTACTAAAGCCCTATGATGATTTTCCATCATTCAGAGAATAAAACCCAAACTCCTGATCGGGGCTGGGAAGGTCACCTACTTCTGGGTCCTCATCCTTTTTGCATTGGACACTTTTGGTTTTTCTAACCAACAAACCAAGCTTGTTCCTGCCCCAGAAGCTTGCATTTGCTGTCCCATCAGTCTGGAATACTCTTCCCCTGGATCTTTTCAGATCTCTGCACAAATGCCACCTCCTAGAAAGGCGTTCAGTAGTTACCCTAATTGTATGCTCTATTTCTTTACCTTACTATCTTTTTCACTATCTGAAATTAGGTGCTTTTATTGACTTTTTATTGTCTTTCACTCTCAGTAGTATGTGAGTTCCAAAGATTCCCTAAGTAGAATCACTGCAACAGTAGGGTCAAAAATAATGCCTGACACATAGTAGGTACTTAACTAATATTTATTAAATCAATGAATGAATTCATCCTCTGAAGCAAAGACTGAATGCTGGTTGTAATCACGAAGACATTTCTTTTGTCTGGAAGATAGAGAATACCTTGGAGGGTTAGGGAGGTGAAAAATAAAGTCTAGGTAAAACATCGTCACTTTATGAAAGCACAAGATTGATCAAGGAACATAAGCCCCCAAACTGTACGAACAAGGCAGCAAAAAGATGAAGTTGAAACGCAGAACTAAAAGGGTTTAAAGTGTGTGGTTATATTCGCACCGGTCAGGTTAAACTTCATGACCTCAAAATGATGCAAGTAAAAATGAATTTTGGCCAAAGTTAGGTGATGAAAAACTTGGCCACAGGGTCACAAGGCAGACATAATTTTAATGTAAACAACCTTCCCTAGCGAGGGCAGTGTCCTATTTGTGTGATTCCAATGTAATATTTTAAAGGGCTGCGGCAATTTTGGCCAGACAGAACTATACAAGTCTCTAGTTAAGCTGAAATCACTTAACAGAATTCAGAATATGTTATCTGAGTGTCAATTTGTGAACTCTTAGCTCTTGCTAAGTTCTGAAAGATGACAAATCAATTCCCATTCAGCTACCCGTCCCAAGGTTAAGGTATCTCTGAGGCACGATCTCCAAGACTCAGATGGGGTTTGGAATTTAACAGTTATTGTTTCAGGTGAGAAGTATAATCTAATGAAGTGTGCAGTAATATCCTGTGGTGAGCACTTGAACATTAATATGCTTGGAATAAGGCACTGGGTCTCATCCAACCTTGTCATCTATATTGAATTTAACGCTCCCAGTGAACGCATTTTGAACAGCCCACCTCAAGTGGATGCGATCTCTTTCGATTTTTATTCTTCCTCCTAATAGTTTAATACAGCTTAGTAACTCCTGGGGCCTTGGTACAAATCAGCAGTGTTGCTCCCTGCTGCCAGTTATGGGCTGGTGCATGATTTAGCTGGAAACTGACCTTCATACAACACCTCTCTATTTCTTCCGCTGAATCTCATTCCAGGAGGTGACTGAGAAACCCAACAGCTAATTCTCCCCCGAGGGTGTCCCCCTACTGGCTCGCGGAGGGCCTTGGCAGATGTAGGATGTGTGACAGATAGGAACTGGCAACCTCTGTTTTCTTTTATAATTAGAGCTAAACTGCTTTGAGAAGTGGTTTATTGCTGGGGGTTAACATTATGCAGTAGTTTCTGGATTCCATATTTGGTAGGGCATAGAGAATAAGGTATAATTCAACACCGATCAGTTCCGTTTTCCTAGTTGAGCTGGTTACCGCCAAAGGCTAAGACACAGCGTTTATTTTTTCAGGATATTTGCATGAATTCTACATAACAGTCCCTATCCAAAGTGTGGGAATAATAGCTTTTTTTTTTCTACAAGCCATCCATGTAAATATTAGATAATTATTTAACTAACATTATTGTACAGGCAACTGGAGAATCCAGGTCTCAGGAAAGGGACTGTTTATATCAGCTCTGTTGGGAATGAATGTCATAACAGAAAGTGGAAAGGATAACTTTGGGCAGAATACCCTCTTTGGATTTTAAGGGGATCAGATAGTCTCTGTAAAAATCAGATTAAACTAGATTCATTAAAACACCTCCATTCCTTCCTGATATAGGTTATATAGTTTTGCTCTCTTGGGGAAAAAGCTACAATTTACTTACTCAAAAAGACAGCAAAAATGGGTCAAAATGTCACCTTAATCATTTATGGGGAGTCTGCTCTGTGCTGAACCCTGTGCTAGATACTACAGCTGAGAATGCTAAGGCTCAGAGAAGTTAAGTGACTTTGCCAAGGTCTCACAGCTAGTCAATGGCAGCACTAGATTTGAAGTCAAGTTCTTTCTGACCCTAAGTCCAATGTTTTCCTAACATCTATCTGCAATCACGTTTTGCAGTTCTATCTACCAGCCATGGATGACTCCCTAAAAAAATAAGCTATTTCTGAGGTATGGGCTCTGAAACATCCTTCTAAGATACTACCATTTGGTGCATTAGGCACTGAAATACTTCAGGGATAGTCTCTGTAAACTCAGTTTCCATTTGAATGGGAACTCATGTCTGTTCTACTCATGATTTCTGGTGTCTGGCAAACAGGAAGTGCTTAATAAGTAATTGAGTGATGAGTGAATGAATGAATGAATAAACAAATGGTCCACACAAGCAGAGTCTAAAATACTTTCCTAAAGAACTCTGCTCTATGTTCTGTGGCAGGCTGGATAGGAGGGGAGTCTGGGGGAGAATGGATACATGTATATGTATGGCTGAGTCCCTTTGCTGTGCACCTGAAACTATCACAACATTGTTAAATGGCTATACTCTAATATAAAATAAAAGCTAAAAAATTCCTAAGTGGGAAGAAGTTAGATAATCAGATCTGAGTAGGGTTGCTAAAGTAAAAAAGAAGAAGCACTCAAGAATATCCTTAATTCAGGCTGTCGGCTCTGCCTGGATAATTCTACAAATCTTTGCATATTTGTCTCATTCTCTCCCTTTAAAGCTCATCTCCAATGCCATCTTCTCAGAGGTGCTTTCCTCAACCTGTCTGGAGGTTACCTGAAATCTAGTCACTTTCTGCCCCCTGACCCTGATTTATTTTCTTTCTAGCGTTCATCACCAAGGCTATCTTGATTATTCGTTCATTTGTATCTTTCCTTAGCTATTGTTTCCTACCAGGCTAGCTGGCAGCTGGCTTGTTTCACGACTGTATCTCTGGTGCCTAGGCATACGGTAGGCACTTCATAATTATTTCTTGAATGAATGAAGCCAAATCCTTGAGAGCGGGCTCAAATAGGGATTTCAGAGGTCAAGGTCCAAGAGAAGTGTAAAGGTCCAAGAAGTTGAAGATTAGTTAATGCAACAACACATAGTTGATCCCTCCAAAGCCCTATGCTACCTGTCTCTCTCCAGAGCTGGGGAACCTATACTCCATCTCACACCCTCTCTTGGAGCTACCCTGCTCTCCAGCACCTACTCCCCACAAAGACTGCTTGGACGAAACTATTACCATCACAGTCTTTCAAATTATTCCTCAGTAACTGAACATAGCGGTGTGAGAAAACAGATTCCACTCTATGACATCAACACCTTCTGATCTCAGTGCAAAGCGGAGAAGGTGTCCTGCTGGTCCCTGGCTGGAGAGAACTAAGACTCTCTTAGCAGACAGAGTGTGTTTTTGTGAACTTCAGGAGGTATCACTCTTCAGGATCAGTCCATCTAGAATCATCATCTCTCTGACCATTGTTACCATTTTGGTCCTTTTGGTTTCCTTTTATAAAAATCCCTTCATTGATTTCTCATCATCATCCCCATTTTATATGGGAAGAAATGGAGGCTCAAAGAGGGAGCAGAGTCTGGCTCACAGCCACCTGGCTGGAAGAGACTTTGGAGGAATTTGAAACCAAGTTAATCTGACTTTAAGGACCATACTTCTCTACACTGATAGGTAAATGAAAGGCTGCCCGACGCTGAGCTTTTCATTTTAGCCCCAGTTTTAACAAGGGGCTGGAGTGGTAACCTTCATCCTACTTCATTCTATATCCATTTTGAAAATGTAAGTTGTTTGGTTCTCTGCATTTTCCTTCAGCCCTAAACTCCCTATCAGTAGAAGTCATTACATCTAAATAGTTTTGAGTCTAGGATGCTAAAAAGTGAGCGGTGAGATGACTAAAACATTCCAACATTGAATAGTCACAGGGTAGATGGGAAACATTTTCCAGGGATGGTTGACCTAACATCTGGCAGCAGAGGCTGCACTTCATGCAGTAGAGCCCACTCTTCTCATTTCCTCACCCTTGGTCCCCAGCCAGACAGATGGCTTCATCTTCCACTTGTGTTACTGTGCTGCCTTTCTCACCCCGGGATTCAATAAATGAGCCTAACCTAAAGAAACGTGATGCGGGAGAGCTAGGCTGAGTTGGTATTGGGGCAGGAAATGCCACTGTTGATCGTTTGGGCTTTTCTTGAGAAAGCCTGCAGGTTTGGGGGAGAGTTTATCATTTTCTAAAAGGCACATTCTGTTCTTCAAGGCAAGAAGGGAGATTTGTCTAAACGCAGTTCACCCTCGAGATAGTTTTTTCTGGAGCCTGATGAGCTAGGAACAAATAGGACTGTGTCAGTAGTGCATTTGTCATACAATGTGAATTGATAATAATACTGATCGTGGGGAGTGGTACCATTGCTGACATTTATCAAGCGCTTATTAAGTGCCCTTTACATTACCTCACTTCATCCTCAAACTGATCTTCTGAGATAGGTATTATTATCGCCATTTTTCAGAGGCTCAGAGATGCTAAGGAATTTTCCCAAGGCCACACAGCTAGAAAATGGAAGGTGTGAGACTGGAACTCAGATATGCTATAGCAATGGTTCTCAGCTTGGGGCTACTTTACTTCCCATGGGGACGTTTGGCAATATCCAGAGATATTTTTTTAAATTAGCTTTTTATTTTGGAATTGTTTTAGATTTATAGAAAAGTTTCAAAAATAGTAAGAAATTTCCCATATATCTCATGCCCACTTCCTCCTATTAATAACATCTCTCATGTTAATAATTAGTATGGTACACTTGAAAAAAGTAATGCACCAATATCAATACATTATTATTAAATAAATTCTATACTTTATTCAGATTTTTGTTCCAGGATCCCATATTACGTTTAGGCATCTGTCTCCTTAGGCTCCTCTTGGCTGTGACAATTTCCCACACTTTCTTTGTTTGTGATGACCTTGACCGTTTTGAGGAGTACTGGTCAGATATTTTGCAGACTATCCCTCAATTTTGATTTGTCCATGCTTTTCTCATGATTAGAGTGGGGTTATGGGTTTTAGAAGGACGAGCACAGAGGTAGAGTGTCATTCTCATCACATCATATCAAGGGTACACACGATCACCATGACTTATCACTGGTGATGTTAACCTTGACCACCTGGCTGAGTAGTGTCTGTCGGGTTTCTTCACTGTGAAGTTACTCATTGTATCCCTGCTTTCCATACGGTACTCTTTGGAAGGAAGTCACTAAGCACAGCCCAAAGTTAAGGAAGGGGAAGTTACACATACCTCCTTGATGACTACCTAACTCATTTTATTTATATATATATATATATATATACACACACACACACACACACACACACACACACACTCATTCATTAAAATGAGTGTTGACATACATTACTTGAAATACTTCTGCAGAGGAGACTTGCCCGTTATCCCCATTTACTTAATTGTTCAATCAATTGTTAATATTAATATGGACTTATGAATATTTATTTTATACTTAGGGTTATAACCCAATACTACTTTATTTTGTTGCTTAAATTGTTCCAGCTTTAGCCTCTGAGGGCTCTTCTGTGTCCCTCTGATATACCCCTATCATTAAATTTGTGTGTTTGTGTTTCGATAGCTATCTTTTTTTTTTCTCCAGCCATGGAATCCCCCATTTATCCAGAAGTGTCTTTGCTTGTCATGCCTTGGGAAGAGTGCTATTGGCATCTTGTGGGTAGAGGCCAAGGATGCTGCTAAACATCTTGTGATACCCAGGACAGCCCCCACAGTGAAGAATTATCTGGTTGAAAATGTCGACAGTGTCAAATTGAGAAGCCCCAGTCTATTCCCAGAAGTTAAAATGAGTCATATCGACAATTTTGGCCTACTATTTATCCAGACCTTCTGAGTGAAAGTGTGGGAAAGGTGTGGACACAATCCATGGACCCCATACAGTGTTCCAACCAAAATGAAAACATTAGGCTGATTCACAGATTCTTTTGCACTTGCACAAATTTTCCTTGCCTTTCTGCTTGTCTGGAAGAGTAAGATATATTTGACAAAAGGAGAAAGGATTTTTCAAGTAGAACACATAAGACAGAAGGTGCTATGAATGGAAACATGAATTTAGGATCTGCTAAATTAAAAGTAAAAGCTTGTGTCCCTGGGCAGCTCTATTACCTTTCCCTCTTGCCCTTCTAGCAAAATTCTCTTTAGTAAGAAGAAGTAAGATTCCTTTCCAATCCTCCTCTATAGGAGGATATTTTAGAATTTACCCTGGAGAAATTATATGGCTGAAAATTACAATGCAGTACATGGTAAGAGGAACAGACCCACGGCTTGTTTGTGCCTTCTCTTGAGTAAGTACAGTTAGAGTGGGCAACGATTACTTCCTCATGTTTGGTTGTCACAAGCTCCTAACACTTCTTCATGTCAAATTTCTGTTTGTAGTTGACTTTCACATTATAATACTTTCAGCTAGTAGAGCCTGCACACACTCTCCTCTGTGTGTTTTTTCTCTCTGTTTTTAGAATAGGATGGGTATTCTATCCCTCTCTCTTTCTCCCACCACTACTCCCCCTTACAGTACATGCAAATTCTTGCAAACAAAAGGACAAAAAAGCAAAACTATGAATGAAGACAAAGCCAGGTCATTCAGAGGAAGTTAGAGCTTATGAAGTTCAATCACAGGGACTCCAAAACATGCAGAATGAAACAGCTTCAGCCAGAATGAATTCCCATCAAGTGCGGATCACCTTTACTTCTCATCCTCACCCCAGCACATGCAATGATTCATGATTGAAAGGCAGCTGTGTGCAGGAAAGTTACTGGCTTCAGAAAAATTTCTAATCCTGGCTCAGTCACTGCCTAGCTAGTGACCCAGGGCCAGTCATTTCACCTCTTCAGCCCTTTGGACACTTGTTTGTGAAATTGAGCTAATTTTACCTACTTCATAGAGTTGTGAGGATTCAAAGAAATTGTGAACATATAGCACTTTTCATAGTGCTACATGTGTAGATGTTATATTTATTACACTGATGAGATATACATACAACTGTACACACATTATACTGCGATGGTGATTAATAGATGAAAACACTTCTGAGAAAAAGTGAAGCTCAGATAAGTTAGTTCACTGCTGTAATCTTGGTTTCTTCATTTATAAAAGGTAGAGTGGGACAAGATGATATTTAAACTTCCAGAGTTACTAAAATCCTATGATCCTAATAAATACGCATTGACATAAGAAACATTAGCTACTTAGGAATCATACACATATGATTTTGTGTATGAATCATATACCTACATACATATATAATTGCATAATTATTATTACTATTATTTATCATAGGGGTGTTTATAGATCTCGCCCATCCTTATAGCTGCCCGAAAAGATTACATAATTTCCAGTCCAAATTCTCTCTTTATCTTCCCCTCTTTGTAATCCACTCTTTTCCTTTCCCCAGCCAGGAGACCTGGGGATATGGATCCAGAAAATGGCATAGAAGGGAAGACCCAGAGAGGCACGGGTGGAGAAGTAGGACTTGGTGAGAGGAAGAGAGAAGGCTGGGTTTGCAGAGGGTGGGAAGAGGGCGGACAGTAGCAAATGAGAGTTCCAACAAGTTTCAGGTGTGTGGAGAAAAAAGGGATATAGAAAATGTTGAAAGTTTTGAATTGGATCTCTTGAATTGTCTTTTGAATTTAGGTGAGGGAAAAGCCTCTCCCTCCGAACTGCAAATGGTATATACGATTGCCTGTTCTACTGTCTTAGTCTATTTGAGCTGCTATAACAAAACACTACAGACTGGGTACCTTATAAACAGCAGAAATTTAGTTCTTACAGTTCTGGAGGCTGGAATTCCAACATCAAGGTGCTGGCATAATTGCATTCAGAGGTCAGGGTCCTCTTCCTCGTTCATACCCAGCACCTTCTGGCTATATCCTCAGTCGGTGGAAGGGGCAAAGGATCTCTGTGGGCTCTCTTTCATAAGGGCACTAATCCCATTCATGAGGGCTCCACCCTGATGACCTAAGTACTTCCCCAAAGCCCTACCTCCTAATACCATCACATTAAGCATTAGAATTTCAACGTAGGAATTTGGGGGGTGGGAGCACAAACATCCTGACCATAGTATCTACTTTGACACTTGGGTATCTAAAAAGCATTTTAATACCACCTGTCCAAAACTGCATCCCTATGCTTTCCCCTAAATCAGCTTTTCTCACCATGTTTCCTGTCTCAGTTGGGGACAATTCAATCCTTTAAATTGCTCAGGAGAAAGTCTTAGAGTCCACCCTTCTCTAATCTTTCTTCCATACTTATATCATGTACTCAGAAAATGTAGTCAGTGCTACTGTCCAAAACCAATCTAATTGTTTCTCAGAATAATCAGAATCTGGTTATTTCTCACCACCTCCACTGTTACCACCTTTGTCCAAACCACCATTATCTCTTGCCTGGAATATTGAGAGAGCCTCATAGCTGGTCTCCCTATGTCTGCCCTGGCACACCAACTAGAGTAATGTGGTTAACATTTCAATCAGATTATGTCATTTCGTTGCTCAAAACCCTCCAATATCACTTTATCCCATGCAAAATGTGATGGTTAAGTCTATGTGTCAATTTGACTGGTCCACAGAGTGCCCAGATATTTGGTCAAACATAATTCTGGGTGTTTTGTTGAGGGTTTTTCTGGATGGGTTTAACATTTACATTGGTAGACTGAGTACAGATCAGATCACTGTCCCTAATGTGGTGGGCCTCAGGCCTTAGTTGAGGGCCTGAATAGAATGAAAGGACTGACCCTCCCCTGAATGAGAGGGAATTCCTCCTGCTGATTGCCTTCAAACTGGGTGAGACATCAGATTTTTTCCTGCTTTTAGACTAAAACTGAAACACTGAGTCTTCCTTCATCTCAAAGCTGCTGGTCTTCAGACCAGAACTACACCATCAGCTTTCCTCAGTCTCCAGCTTATCAGCTGTCACCTTCTGTAAGCATGGGAGCAAATTCCTTATAATCTCTCTCTCTCTCTCTACACACACACTCACACACTTATCCTATTGGTTCTGTTCGTAAGTTTCTCTGGAGAACCCTGACTAACAAAGTAAAATCCAAAATTATGATATATAATGCCCCACACATTCAGGCCTCATTACCACCTACCCATTCTTTTAGACTTAAAGCCTGTTGTCTATGGCAGCTTTCATACCACAGTGGTAGTGTTGAGTCATTGTTATGGGGACTGTACGGCTCTCAAAGCTGGAAATCTTTTACTATCTCTTTATTGAAAAAGTTTGCTGACCCCTGCTCTAGTTGCATACTGGCCTGCTTGCAGCTCCAAGAAAGGGTCCCGCACTCTTCCACCTCAGGGCCTTTGCACTCGCTGTTCCCTCTGTCTGGAGTATTCTTCCCTCAGGTATCTGCATGATTCACCCCTCAGCTCATTCCGGGTTTTGGTCAAAAGGCATCATCTCAAAGAGGCCCTCCCCTCCCAGAACTCCCAAGTCATTTTTCTTGCTGTGTTTTTCTACATATCGTTTATCATTACCTAACTTATCACACATTTTATTTATTTTGATTATCATCTGTCTTTCCCCGCTTAATGTAAACTCGATCAGTGTGCTTTTTGTTTAGTCCATTTACTGTTGAATCACTCGTGCCACGAGTAGTGGCTGGCATAGAAGATGTTCAAGAGAAATGTTGAATCAATGAATGGAATCCATCTTAATCTATTTCTAGACTGTTGACCTGTGACTCCTGAATAAGCGGGTACCAAAGATTGAACCACATGGGTCACAGATTATAAAGGGTTTCACTTGCCAACTTAGCTTAAGTAAGCATGGATCAGCACAGAATCACATTAAATGAAATAGCAGTCCGAACAAAAATATAATAGAAACATATTCCATTTCCTCTGAGAACACAAAAAAGGGGGAGTGTATGCTCTAGTCATTACAAAATTTTTTCTGTTAATCTTTTTCTTTTTTGACCCTTCTCCCACTCTCATAAGCATGTGTCATCCTTTGCTTACTCCCTTGACTCTCAGACTTTCCCTGAAATGACTACATTTGCTTTTCCTGGTCTTACTATCTTCTGATCCTCTTCTATTTGTCCAGACCATCTCAACTCTAATCCTTTAACTCCATTTAGCAAATAGGAGTAGAAAAAAAGAGAAAGAGAGATAAACCTCAAGCACAGAGATTGTGGACAAAAATAAGTTCTCATGATGAATAGACTTTTATCTCTTTTATTGAACAGTTTCTGAGAGTCTGCTGGGCAACTTTGCACAGTTGCTTCTTTCATGGAAGCAGATATTCATGGGTTTTAGTCATGTGGATAAATGAAAGGATTGTGGTGATTTGGTGACCTTCCTCTGAGATCCTACATTATAGCCTTCCTTAACTCTTTGTATACAATTAAAAACCATCATATGTATGTAGCTCTTTCCTGAATGCAGCACCACACCCCTGTATATAGATATAGAAATAGACACAGAAATATATGATATATGATATATGATATATCTATATCTAATACAGATGATATATATGATCTATATCTGTACATCTATACCTATAATCTCAGGAATACTATACACCCCCAAATAATGATCAGATTGTGTAGTGAATCAATATTAGTAGAAAATAGATTACAACTTCCCACGTGCTTTATTTAGTCCTTCTTGATTCACATGGTAAGAAGTTTGACTCAAACTGGTTTAACCACTTAGGGAATTTGTTAGCTCCCGTAACTAAAATGTCCATGAAATGACTTCAGGCATAGTGTGATTCAAAGGCTCTAACTGAGTCAAATAAGCCCCCAGTTTCTTCAGAACCCTAATAGGGAGACTAATGAAGTTCTGTGGCAGCAAAAGATGTAGGTCCTCCACACAATTCCCTCTTGGTTCTTATTTCAGTGCAGTAAGACATGACTTCCAAATCCTAACATCTGTTCCTCTTTGCCTGAAGTCATCCTTTTGTGGCTGAAACATCCACTCTGTTAGTGCTGAGGTCAGGTCACAAGTAGCAGGGATGAACCCCACAAGGAAGAGCCCTCAACCAATGACTGATGGGGGTTCATGTGTACCTCTGTGGCGGGCTGCCTCTGAGGCTCCTGTTCTACACAGGCTCCCACAGTCCACTAGCAGGATGAAGCTCTAATTCCGCTCAGCTGTAACTTGCTTGATAACATCAACCAGTGTCTCCTGGGATTACTTCTCAAAAAAAACCATTTACACTGAAATCTTTGTCTCTGGGTCTGCTTTTGGGGGATTCCTCCTGGTTGAACACATCATAAACCTCATCCTGATTGGACAAGTTGGGACCACTTCCTCATCTCTGCACCAGTCACTGTGGCTAAGGGGATAGGTGTGTTCATTGGTTAGATTGGGATCACATTCTCTACCCATAGGCCAAGAGTCCAGTCTAAGCAAAAGCATGTGGGCTGAGGGTGGGGTAATGGTGGTTCCCAAAGGACATTAAGGGAAATAGAACCTAAGGAGGCCATGAAACAAAACCAACAATGCCCACTGTTTCCTATGTTTGCTATATCCATCCATCAGGCAAGTACATTTGTGTGCCCACATTGTTGTCTAATGGCCAGACCGACATACTTTGGTACCGATAAGCTAGACTATAGGTCGGCAAACTGTGACTTATGAGCCAAATCCAATTGCTAGTTTTTTTTCTTTTTGGTAGATAAAGTTTTAATGGAACCTAGCCATACTCCTTTGTTTATATTGTCTATGCTTGTTTCCATGAGGTTGAGTAGCTGCAACATAGATGTTATGACTCACAAGGCCTAAAAATATTTACTATCTGGCCTGCCATGGTCTGAATGTTTGTGTCCTGTGCCACTCCCCACACACCCATCCAAATTTATATGTTGAAGTCCTAACCTCCTTATAAAAGAGTCTCCACAGAGCTCCCTAGCTCCTTTTGCTATGTGAGGATACAAGAAGATATCTGCTACCCGGAAGAGAGCCCTTACCTGACCATGCTGGCACCTGATCTTAGACTTCCAGCCTCCAGAACTGTGAGAAATAAATTTCTGTTGTTTACAAGCTACCCAGTCTGGGATACTGTGTTATAGCAGCCCAAACTGAGTAAGATATAACCTTCTGCAAAAAAGAAAAATTGCCAAATCTTGAGCTACACAGTAACCGCTTTGATTTCTAGAAGTTGTCTCCTAGGTTCCAGGGCAGGACATGAACAATTGTTATTCTCAACCCTTCACTCTCCTTCTCTGTTCCTTCATCTGAGGAGCAGCTCCTGCACAAATGGTGATTAATTTAGCAGATTCCACTTGTCATACTTCTGCAGGCAAGAACTATGCATTAAATCACATAACACCCCCAGTGAGTCTTTTCAGTAACCCAGTATCCCTGGTACTGCCACCGGAATACACTTAATATAAAATGCAACCTGAGTTCTTCGAAACACAGTTGTCACAAGTATGTTTAATTCAGTGAAGTCTCCCTTATTTGGCCTGAGAGAACGAGTTACTGAAAGGCAAACGTTTGTGGATTACCAACGTATGGTGACCATCTCAGGTGTGCAAAAGTGAACTTGATTTCTACAAAACTTTCTGATTTTATGATTCAAGAATTCCTAGAGAGAAAAATTAACCTAACCCCTTTCAGGATTTTCTCAGTCCGGTCCAGAGATTTTTATTTAAGTTACTTCTGGCTTAAAACTCAGGATCATTCAGAAAACCCCACAAAACCATCTTGAGGTTCTCTCCTTCCCTTTAATTCAGTACTGATTTTAAATGTCCCAAGGCTAAGATAATTGCTATAAGATGCTACTGGGGAGTCAAGTCCATATCTTAGACTTATTCTATCTTGGTACTTTGTTAGAGTTTTTTTTTTTTTTTTTTGCGGTACGCGGGCCTCTCACTGTTGTGGCCTCTCCCGTTGCGGAGCACAGGCTCCGGACGCGCAGGCTCAGCGGCCATGGCTCACGGGCCCAGCCGCTCCGCGGCATGTGGGATCTTCCCGGACCGGGGCACGAACCCGTGTCCCCTGCATCGGCAGGCGGACTCCCAACCACTGCGCCACCAGGGAAGCCCTTGTTAGAGTTTTTTAATACTCAAAACTTGTCTTGCCTGAGTCTTGGGTGTGCTATCCAGTCTACGACGGCACTTCACCCTTCACAGTTTACGGTCACTGATGTCTAGCAATTCTGTCCCTTGAGATGGTCAAGGTTTGCCATAGCTCTGATCCCTATGCCTTCAGGTCATTCTCCATCATTCCTGTTTTTGACTCCAGGCTCATTCAGATTTTTCAGCCCAAGCTCAGTCTTTTGGAATCTGTCCTAAAGGTTTGATTGTTGTCCTTCATCTTTTGGAGGGCCACAGGAGATGGAGAATTACTGCAGGGTGCCAATCCTCTCTATTCACAAATCCCAAATCAAAATCAGTTGTGAGGTGGTTTCCCCTCTCCATCACCAGGACTTATTCCAAGAAGGGGAGACAGAGTAAATGGCCCCTGGAATGTCTTGTCTGTCTTCTCATCCAAATTCTTTTCTCTATCTGTAGCTTAGAGGATCTTTCATAGAATCTGGGGGCAGGAAGAAAACATCTTTCCTGCTCGTTCCTCCTTTTGGAGCTAAGGTTGTCACCTTTGCTCTCAGTAGTGGATCCTGTGTCTTCTACAACTGGTGTTCATCCATTTGGCTCCTAAAATGGATGGTTGGCAGCTATACTGGGAAGTAGTTAATAGTACTTTGGTAAACACTTTGAAAATGTATTCTGTTATACTGAGTTGTTTTTAACATCCCAAAAAAGCAAAGGATTATCCTAAATGATAATTATAGTTAGCATTTCTTTGATGCAAAGAATATGCTAAATCTTAAGCTAAGCTCTTCATAAATCTCATCTAATTTCCATAAATCCCTATAGGATCGGTGTGATCATAATTTCCATTTTGGGGGGGAGCATTTTTTTTAATTCAATTTCCTCTGGCATTTGTTGTGTTTAATAAAATACCTAAATGTCAACCAGATTTATAGAAGTATATTTAAAGCGTAATAAGTAGTAAACACAGATTATTCATGGACAGATACAATGCAGAACAAAAAAATCTAAATTAATGTGATTTTTGTTTTCCTCCCCATTCAGAAGTAGTGTTTGCTTGCAAAGTTTTTTTAAAAAAAATTTCTTTTCCAGCTGTATTAAGGTATACTTGACAAAGAAAAATTGTAACTATTTAAAGTGTACAAGCTGATATTTTGATACACATATACATTGTGAAATAATCACTGCAATCAACCTAATTAACATATTGATCACTTCACATGGTTACCATTTTCTTTTCTTTCTTTATGTACCTTTTTCTTTCTTTCTTTCTTTCTTTTTCTTTTTTTTGGTGGTGAGAGCACTTAAGATCTACCCTTTTAGCAAATGTCAAGTATAGGATACAGCACTGTTACCTAGAGTCACATTGCTGTATTATAGATCTATTATATTAGATCTCCAGAACTTATTCACTCTCTACAACTGAAATTTTGTACACCTGATCAACATGTCTTTATTCCCTCTGCTACCCCCAGGCCCTGGCAACCACCATTCTACTCTTTGCTTCTATGAGTTTGACTAGTTTAGACTTCACATAAAAGTGAGATGGTGCAGTATTTGGCTTTCTTTTTTTGGTTTATTTCACTTAGCATAATGTCTTCCAGGTCCATCTATGTCACAGATGTTAGGATTCCTTCTTTTTTTAAGGCTGAATAATATTCCTCTGTGTGTGTGTGTGTGTGTGTGTGTGTGCATGTGTGTGATCTTTCTTAATCCATTCATCTGTTGATGAATATTTAGGTTGTTTCCATATCTTAGCTATTGTGAATAATACTCACCTGAACATGGATGTGCAAAAGCTCTTTGAGATACTGATTTCATTTCATTTGGATAAGAGAGGAGTTTGAAAAGATTAACTTAGGTCATTTATTATTTATTTTTTCACATGCATTTTTAAAAAATTAATTCTTATTGGAGTATAGGTGTTTTGCAATGTTGTATTAGTTTCTGCTGTACAGCAAAGTGAATCAGCTATACATATACATATATCCCCTCTTTTTTGGATTCCTTTCCCATTCAGGTCACCACAGAGCACTGAATAGAGTTCCCTGTGCTATACAGTAGGTTCCCATTAATTATCTTTTTTTTTTTTTTGAGGTACGTGGGCCTCTCACTCTTGTGGCCTCTCCCGTTGCGGAGCACAGGCTCCGGACGCGCAGGCTCAGCGGCCATGGCTCACGGGCCCAGCCGCTCCGCGGCATGTGGGACCTTCCCGGACCGGGGCACGAACCCGTGTCCCCTGCATCGGCAGGTGGACTCTCAACCACTGTGCCACCAGGGAAGCCCAATTATCTATTTTATCCATAGTAGTGCATATATGTCAATCCCAATCTCCCAATTCATTCCACCCCCGTCACTCCCCATATCTGTTCTCTACATCTGTGTCTCTATTTCTGCTTTGCAAATAAGTTCATCTGTATCATTTTTCTAGATTCCACATATAAGTGATATTATTTGATATTTGTTTTTCTCTTTCTGACATACTTCACTCTCTATGACAGTCTCTCTAGGTCCATCCAGATCTCTGCAAATTTCATTCCTTTTTATGGCTGAGTAATATTCCATTGTGTATATGTACCACATCTTCTTTATCCATTCTTCTGCTGATGGACATTTAGTTTGCTTCCATGTCCTGACTATTGTAAATAGTGCTGCAATGAACATTGGGGTACATGTATGCTTTAGAATTATGGTTTTCTCCAGGTATATGCCCAGGAGTGGGATTGCTGGGTCATATGGTAGTTCTATTTTTAGTTTTTTAAGGAACCTCCATAATGTTCTCCATAGTGGCTGTATCAATTTACGTTCCCACCGACAGTGTATTTATTAAAAAAAATTTTTTTTAACATTTATTTATTTGTTTGTTTATTTAGGCTGAGCTGGGTCTTAGTTGCAGCATGTGGGATCTTCGTTGTGGCATGCAGGATCTTTAGTTGCAGCATGTGTGTGGGATCTAGTTCCCTGACCAGGGATCGAACCTGGGCCCCTACATTGGGAGTGCAGGGTCTTACCCACTGGACCACCAGGGAAGTCCCCAACAGTGTATTTAAACATGACCACATAACCTCTATGAGATAGGGTTTAATCCTAAGACTCTGGCTTTCTAATGAGCGTCCTTAACCACTAAATGGCACTACCTCCTCACAGACTCTAACAACCTATATTTCTCTTTTTTACTGAAGCAAGGCTTTGCAAAGATCCTTCGTGGATTCCAGCAAGACCCCAAAAATGGCTCTTTCATATGAGTACAACACCTATTACTTCTGATCAGTTGTTGAGTTCATACATGTCTGCCCTTAAAACAGTCAGCTCTTCAGTGGCAAGAGTGTAATTTATCTTTATGTCCCTGGGGCCTCACACTTAGTACGTAGATACATTCAAGTGTCGCATGACTGAAGAAATTAAGCACCGGTAGAAAGAGGCTCTATGAACTGTAGTTATCCTCACCTCTTGCAGAACAGTGTTCATTCTTGGCGTATATAAACTTTGCAGACACCTTTTAGCCACATGAATATATTTGTTTAAAACGGCTATGGATGCCAACATTTTTGAAAACTATATCAATAGTTTTCAAACATGTGCTCCCTCCCTCCCTCCAGCCCACCTTCAGTGAACGCCTACTATGTACATGGTTCTGGGCTGGATGCTGGGAACATAAATCTTGCCCTTGCGAAACTCTCATTTGATTTGTGGAGTCAGAAAGATAAAGAGATAATTTCAATGCAATATGATAAGCACAAAAGGAGAAGTATGAATAGGAGGTTATGGGAACCCAAGAAAGGATCAGCTCCTTGGCTACGGAAATGTTCATGGAAAAGTTAAAGGCGGCAACTTTCCTAAAGAAAGTTGACAAAATAATACAGAAGTTAAGAGCAGTACTGTGGTAGGCTTCACAAGATGTCCATCCCTAATCTCCAGAACACGTGAATATGTTTCCTTACATGGCAAAAGGGATTTTACAGATGTGATAAATTAAGAGTTGAGATGGGGAGATTATCCTGGATTATCCAGGCGGGCCCCACGTAATAAGAAGTGTCCTTTTAAGAGGGAGGCAAAAAGGTAGAAGACTAAAAAGGAGATGTGACTATGGAAGCAGAGTCAGAGAGAGAGAGAGAAACAGACACAGAGAGAGAGAGAAATGCTGGCTTTGAAGGTGGAGGAAGAGGTCATGAACCAAAGAACACAGGCAGTCTCTAGAATCTAGAAATGCCAAGGAAACAGATTATCCCCTAGAGCTTCCATAAGGAATGCAGCCCTGCTGACACCTTGATTTTAACCCAGTAAAACTCATTTTGGACTTCTGACCTCCAGAGTTGTAAGATAATAAGGACATGTTGTTTTAAGCTACTAAGTTTGTGGTAACTTGTTACAGCAGCAATAGGAAACTAATACAGCTACTTTGGAGTCAGAATGCCCTGATTTGAATTCTCACTCTTCCTCTTCCTGGACAGGTACCCCTGGATCACTTTTATGAGTTCCCTGTTGCCAACCCTCAGATTCCTTCTTATGCTGAATAATAGTATCACATCATAGAGGTGTTGATCATCATGGTGCTGGGCATACAACATGCACATAACAAGTATGAGCTAATAAGGTGATCCTTGACTAAAGCCTTGAACCCTCCATAGGAACATTCCAGGAAAAGGGAAGAGAATATAGAAGGCATGACGTCATGAGCTAGGTGGGTACTGTGAAAAGTTTGCTATGGCTGCAGTAAAATATTCAGGGTGAGAAGAATCCAGATATGAGGCTGAAGGGATGGGAGAAGGACAGATCGTGAATGCCTATATGGTATCTTCAAGAGTTTCAACTTTAGCAGGTTGACTAGGAAGCCAGGAGTGATCTTTAAGAGAGTGAGGGCCATGATGAACTTGGGTATGTATTTAGAGAGATAGCTCTTTTGCCCCAAATAGTGTAGGGATGAAGAGATTTGTTCGAGGGAAATAAGAGTGCAAAATGCCCTTCAGTCTTACAAATAATGAAGATAATGATGATCCAATGATGGCTGTCATCACCATCATCATCAAAATGCAAGTATTTCTTTTTTTTTTAACGCAAGTATTTCTTGAGTGCTTCCTTTGTGCCAGGCACTGTGCTAACTGCTTTCCTAAGTTTATCTAATTTGATGATCCCAGCAACGCTATAACTTGGTACATCATTACCCTCAACATACAGAAGGAAATATGTCTATTTAGAAAGATTAAGTGACTTGCCCGAGGTCATCCAAGTGGAAAGGAGTGGAGAGAAACTTCAAGCCCAAGCTTTTCTGATGCCAAGGGTTATGGTTTCACTTGCTGTGAAATTTCACTTCTATCTCTGTGGAACACTTTCACAAGTGAAGCCATTTTTGATGACGTCCTTGGGTCTTTAAAAAGTAAATAAAGCCTCCATGAAGGACCCTCATTCTGTCTACTGAATCCCATTCTTCTGAGGTCCACACAAGAGCCAGTGTTCAGTATAATAGTTTCTCTATGAGCTCATTCTGCAATCTAGCAGTCATATATTCTAGAGACTACTTAATCACCAAACACCTTTACTGCTGTGGATTTATGTCCTCCTCTGCATTCAGCAGATGAAAGTAACAGCCATTGATGAACCAGCAAAGCACTGCTGATGTTGGCACTCTAGAAATATAGCCAATTAAATTCATTGGGTAGAAAGGAACCCTATCATAACTGTTGCTGGTGACAGAGACTGCTGTTTGTCTTAGTATAGGAAATAAACGTAATCAACTTTTGCTTTCCAAAAGTGCATCAGAGGCAGTATCTGCCCTTCTGGGTGCAGAAGATGCGGTGATAGAGATGTGCGATCTTATCTGGAATGGGTGAGACAGGAGATGGATGGAAGACGCTTGGCTTATGGGATCATATAAAATGTCCTTCATTAGGGATTATTAAGGAGAACTTGCCCAACTTCTGTCATATACCCTTCAACAGTAAATGTACTCAAACCCCAGAAAATCAGGACAAGAAAGGACAGACTGGAGTGTGAGTTTGCAAACTTAAGGCCAAAAGAAATTGAAGAGTGATTTCAAAGGCAAGGGAGGACACTTGTGCTTCCTAACGCCAAAACAGGTGGAAGAGGTTGAAAAAAAGAGAAATAGAAGAAAAAGAAGGAGGGAAATATGGAAGTGTGTACTTCAAGAGCTAGGGAGTTTGAGCTAATCTAGTCCAGCGTTAGCAGATAGAGGACATTTATTCTGTTTTATCCAATGCAACCCTGCAGAGTGGGATCTGGGTATTAATACTCTAACCTCAGTTTTCTCTGTCCTTCCAATTTCCTTCTCATGCTGTTGGCTGAACCAAAATAACAGCCAGAAAATATGGAAACATACAGGTCAGCCTTGAGGCAGAGATACAGTGAAGAGTACATACAGAGGGGCAAAAGTGGGACATCTGCAACACGGCAGTGGGAAATTAATCTCTACTCTAATAATTAGAAAGGGCTCCCAAGCCCCTAGCATAGTAAAAGGGCTGAGTAAAGCCTTCTAATGATGAGCCGTATATCTCAGGAGTTTAAGCTGGTCACACCAGGACAGATACTTAGCTTCTTGGTAGCATCTCCCTCCTCTTGTAGAGAAGCAAGTTGCAGTCTGGTGCTTCTCTCTTGTTAAGCCAATCATTTTAATAAATACTTGGTGACCAAGTTTTTACTTGCATAACAGCATCATGAGCTAGACCCAAAGTCAGACCCATGCTGAGTGAGTTACAGGGCCTGCTTGCCTTCAAGAACTGACAGTCCATAAGCTGCAGACATTTATCTCTCCTTGTCCCTATCTTCTTGGAAATTTCCTCAACATATTTCTACCAAACTATTGTCTCCTTTAGGGTAAGCTGTACAGCTGCTTTTGAATATAGAAAGCACTTCTCAAACTTATAAGAAGAAATGAAATACCACCACATAATTCGTAAGTATGCACAATGAGATATCAACTAATACCCGTCAGAATGGCTATCATCAAAAAAGTCTACAAGTAACAAATGTTGGCAAGGATGTGAAGAAAAGGCAACCCTTGTATGCTGTTCGTGGGAATGTAAATTGGTACAGCCCCTATGGAAAACAGTATGGTGGTTCCTCAAAAAACTAAAAATAGAACTACTGCATGATCCAGCAATTCCTTTCCTGGGTATATATCTGAAAAAAAAATGAAAACACTAATTCAAAAAGATACATGCACCCCAAAGTTCATAGCAGCATTATTTACAATAGCCAAGATATGGAAGCAACCCAAGTGTTTATCAACTGATTAATGGATAAAGAGGATACACACACACACACACACACACACACACACACACACACACACGAGAATATTACTCAGCCATAAGAAAGAATGAAAAATTTGCCATTTGTAGCACTGTGGATGGACCTAGAGGGTATTATGCTTAGTGAAATAATTCAGACAAAGAAAGACAAATACTGTAGGTTATCACTTATATGTAGAATCTTAAAAAAAACAAACGGGTATAACTAAACAGAAACAGATTCACAAATATAGAAAACAAAATAGTTGTTACCAGTGGGGAGGGTGGAGGGTGGAGGGGCAAGATAGGGGTATGAGATTAAGAGATACAAACTACTATGTATAAAACAGATAAACAACAAAGATATATTGAATAGCATAGTAAAATACAGCCATCCTTTCTAATAACTTTAAATGGAATATAATCTATAAGAATATTGAATCACTATGCTGTACACCTGAAACTAATATAATATTGTAAATCAACTATACTTCAATAAAAAAAGAAATAAGGTTACAGGGGATGCATGTTTTCGCCTTCTCAATTCCATTTTCTTTGGGGGACCATTCCTCCCACTTTGTATATGATTTTGTGTGTGGTTGTCTCTGCTTTCTGAGCCCAAGAATGACCATGTAATCTAGTTCTGGCCAAGATAAGCCCTCCCTCTGCTTATAGTGACTGGTGTGGAGATGGACATTCAACTCAAATAGGCCAATCACAGTTCTCCTTGGATATCTTTGCTGGAACTTTGGAGAAGATGCATCCTCTTACGCTTGGATCACACACCGTAAAAAACACTAATCTACACCTAGGACTGCTGGCTGTAGTTTATCAAATTATGCGACAGGAGAAAGAAACGAGGCCAACGCATATTGGAAGTAGAACTAGAGACGGAGAAAGAAAGGCAAGAGAATATCATCTGACTCCCCAGAATCTGCTATACCCAACATGTAAATTTCTTCTATGTCTGTGTCCACTCCTGGACTTCACAGCTAGATGAGCCAATATACTCTCTTTTTGAGTTAGTTTGAGTTGTTTTTTTCTGCCATTTGTAACCAAAAGAATCCAATCAATATACTGGTATTAGGAGTGTTACTATATTTAAAATTATTACTGTTTTTTTTTTCCCAAAGTTTGAAATATATCTTGGGCTTCTCCTTTTCCTTGGAAACAGGAATGAAATAATAATTATCTGGATATCTTCTAAACTCATTGTGCCTCACACTTAGGGGAGAATGGTCTTACGTATGTTAGCATACGCTAAGTCTAGTTTCCATATCCAAGCATCATTATTGTTTAAAGGTAGATAAAGCCCAACCAAAAGCACAGAACCTTCTGAATTTCAGATTCTCTGCAATGTTCTTGAGACTCTTGACTTATAACTTGCCCCTGAGACTATTTTTCTGACAAGCCATTCAGCTCAGTAGAACTCACCTCAACTTTCTGAGTTTGTAGGGAGACAAAGGTAACATCCTTTCAGGTGAAGAAACAGAAGAATGCTGGTATGTGGCATCCACTGACAGCTTGAGAGAGTCAAGCCCCCAAGAAGAGAAGACTCCTAAGTGACCACCAGAGCTGTCCCAATCTGCTGAAAATTGACGCTTGGGATTTGGCCAAGAGCCTTCATGACCACAGCTGGCTGTTTCCTTAGGCTCTGCCCTCATCTACTCGTGTCTGCTACCACAAGCCCTACACTCTGGGAACCTCCTTGTTCTTTGGCCTACTCTCACTCTTTATTTTTCTGTTAAGAGAATTGCACACATATTATTGGATTCTTTCTTGGAGTAGTTGCAAAGGAAAAAGTTCTTCCTCTTCGTTTCACTATTTTCACAACAGGGCTTAAAAAAAAAAACTTCTAAGATGACAGTTCATGAGAACATGGCCTTGATCTTAAAATAACTAATAAAGCCTCACCTTAGGGGTATTTACCTATATAAGATGTGATCTGAGACCTAAAGATTAATCTTCTAGGTTGACCTTGGCCTTTGAGATCTGAAGATTCTTCTCGTGATATGTTTTCATCATTTTTGGAACGAGAGTGTTACCTATGGGTCCGTATGCTGGAGTCTCAAAACTGGTTTTCTCCTCCTCTGGCTTTTTATAGCCTCCATTTCTTGCTACCCTGTCTTAATCAGTTCAGGCTGCTGTAGCAAATTACCATAGACTGGGTGGCTTCAGCAATAAACATTTATTTCTCACAGTTCTGGAGGCTGGGCAGTCCAAGATCAAGATGCTGACAGATCTGGTGCTTGGTGAGGGCTCTCTTCTTGGTTTTCAGAGGGCTGCCTTCTCATTGTATCTCACATACTGGTGAGCAGAGAGAGAGAGATGTTATATCTCCTCCTCTTTTTTATAAGGATGATAATCCTATCATGAGGCCGCCACCTTCATGCCCTAATCTAACCTTACTTACCTCCCAAAGGCCCTACCTCCAAATACCATCCCACTGGAGGTTAAGATTTCAACCTATGAATTCAGGGATGGGGGGTGAGCTGGCATACAAACATTTGCTCCATAACACACCCCCTTTTCGATCACCCCTATTCTGGGTCACCATCATATCTCACCTAGATTATGATCACAGCCTCCTAACTGGT
Organism: Pseudorca crassidens; assembly: GCF_039906515.1. NCBI lineage: Eukaryota > Metazoa > Chordata > Mammalia > Artiodactyla > Delphinidae > Pseudorca > Pseudorca crassidens. Next base: position 85,750,910 of record NC_090305.1, on the reverse strand, counting down.
CCAACTGCTTCTAGCCTTATATTTCTGACTCTTTAATCTACTTTCAACAAAGCAACCAGAGTGATTTTGCTTTAAAGAAAATCAGACCACGTCACTTGCCTGATCAAAACCCTCCCACAGCTCCCCTCTCACTTAGAGTAAAAACCCAAGTCCTCACGTAAGCCACAGGTTAACCCACATAGTGCAGGCACTCGTTACCTCCTAACCTCATCTCCACTACGCTTTTCCTCATTCACTTTGCTTCTGCCACGTTGCTCTTCTTGTTACCTTTGATCTTCCTTACACTCAGCAAGTGTGCACCCACCTCAGGGCCTTTCCACTTGCTGCTCCCTCTTTTCCAGAACATTCTACTCCCTTCAGATATTCTCAGGGCCTTTCCTCAAGAGTCACTGTCTCATGGAGGGCATCTATGACCACCTGATCTAAATTTCAAGCCCCACCATTTGACATTTCCTTCCTTGCTTCATATTATATTTCACTAGTTGGTTCTGTTTATTATGCTAGAAGGTTCACTAGTTGGTTCTGTTTATTATGCTAGAAGGTAAGTTTTATGAAGCAGGATATTTGGATTCACTACTGAATCCTCAGGGGCTAAAAGAGTACCTGATACACAATATGTGTCAAAAAATATTTGTAGAATGAATAAATGGATGGCTGTTTAAAATAGGAGGCAGGGACACACACTTGAGAGCTAAACTGAGGACGTGTGAGCGAGACTCTTCAGAAGAGGTGTTGCTCCAAATTGAAGAGGGGGCAACGGCTCTATAGATGCAGGGAACAGAAAATATGTATGAAATACTACTAGGAGTTAAAAAAGAAGTTGAGATAAATATACTGACATAGAACAATTTTTAAGATACACAACTGAGTAAAAAAAAAAAAAGCAAGTTGCAGAGCAATGAACAAGTACAACCTCATTTTTCTAAATAAACAGAAAAACAAAACTCTAGATTTCTGTGTCTATCTGTGTCTTTATATACGCACACACACAGATACAAACTTAGAGAAAGGTCTGGACGTCTATGCCAGTAGGCAAACATTTTTTCTGTAAAGAGCCAGACTGTAACTACTTTAAGCTTTGCAGGCCATCTAACAGTTTCTGTTGTGTATTCTTCATGTTTTTTTTTTTTTACTTTTAATTTTACTTTGTAGTATAGTTGATGAACAACGTGATAGTTTCAGGTGTACAGCAAAGTGATTCAGTTATACATATACATGTATCTATTCTTTTTCAAATTTATGTTTTTAAACAACTCTGTCAAAATGTAAACATGAAAAACATTCTTAGCTCATGAAATACATAAAAATAAAATCCTCTGAGCTTATTGGTTGTTGATTCCTGATCTAGGTTTGGTTAGCTATGGTGAAGGCCGTGGCATTGGGAAGAGTGAAGAGAGATTTTAGATTTTTTCCTTTATATGCTCTCTATTGTTTGAATTACTTTTTTTCAGGGAATGTATTCCTGAAACGTATGGGTAAAAAGAAAAAAAAAAACAACAAAAAAGTGAGATAAAATAAATGAATGGGAAAAAGCCTGGTGCACAGTAAATGTTCCAGAAACATTTGTTGAATAAGTGAATGAATTTGGAATGAGTGCCTAACTAAATGTTCACACGAGTAAATGAATGCAGGGATTCATTTGTTTCCAGTTCTTTTGCTATGCTTTGTGTGGAAGCAAGGAAGTGGTTTCTGAAATTCTAGGGCTAACAGAGCAAGCCCCAAGAAAGATCAGATAAGATTTGCAAATCCATACTACTAACTTTGTATTTTTCATCATTATCAGTTTTGCTAATATTAATACTGGAAACATACTGGAAAAATACTGTTACGAAGTCAATTCTATGCAATAAAAACCCTTTTACCTAATGCATTGCATTAACCTTTGATTTGCATCAAGTTTTGGTACAATACACCAGAGGAAAGCTTAAAATAATATTTGATTACTTCCACATTTTGTCCCAAGCTTAAGTGGGCATTGGGCCATGAATAGCTATTCGTATTAAACCCACTTGTCTAGGTATGAGCTGCTTTGCAGACTCCATGTATCAAACATAGTGTAGAATAAGCATTATAAACCTTCTTGGATTTTTGCAAAAACCTTTTGTTCAACAGCCTCTTTGCAAAGAAGCAAAACAAAATGCATGCACATCTGTGTCCTTGTGGAAAGAGGGGACTGTCTTTATTTTTGCCTTAAAATGCTGTTTATATAATAATAATGTAAATTTCAAATTGTCCTTGAGATTAGTGTCTAAATCGCTAAAAATTGTTTAAAACATCCCTTTACCATGCTTTAGTACCTATCTCATGTGGTTTCACAAAGTAGCATATTTATCATCATCAATAGAAATCTCATTAAAAACACACATTAGGCACCCATCTGTACTGTTCTGGTACTGTACCAAAGGATTTTGGGAAAAAGAAATCCAACAATATAAGCCTGGAAAGTCCTTTAAAAGTCACTATCAATTTATTTTAATTCCTGAAAGATTTAGTCTCTTAAATGTCTGGATTCTCCCCTCCTCCACCGATTTATTGAGATATAATTGACACACTGTGTAAGTTTAAGGTATACAATGTTATGATCTGATAATTAAATATCTAGATTTTTTCCCTTGTATTTGTAGAAAGTTTTCACTTTCTACTCACTTGATTTCCTAATTTCATTTTCAAAAAAGTATTTGAGTGAAGTCCACATTCCACTGTTTTAGGCTAGAGTTAGCACAGTTGCATGAGAGTTTCCTTTGGCTTTAATTGCAGCTGTCAAATTTGCTGCATTGAATTCCCTCCAAGATAAACACTCAAACAGGGTATTAACTATCTATGAGCAAATATCCTACTACAATATGTGAACTACACAATATTTTCTTATCATACTAAAAAGTGTGAATTAAACTATAATATAATGAGAAATTAGAAGTTTTTAGTAATTCCAAATGTGGCAAATCTTCACCAGTGTGTAAAAATTCTCAGTGACTGTGAAAAACAGCAGAACAGTTTGAGCCCTGAAGCTTTCTCCCAACAACCAAAAAGGACCCAAAACAAGCAAGCATAGCTAAGCATTTCATCTTGGAAGCAGCTTACTGAATTAATAAGACAAGTCAATTAATGTTATGCTCTGTTGCTTCAGGATAAAACATGAAAATGGAAAAATGTGGAGCTGTTTACCATATTGAGATCAAGCTACCAGGAAGACTTTGAACAAAACATCCTCTTTGCTCTAAGTTTTAAAGAAGAACTTGGCATGGCTTCTGCTACGGACACAAATGTGTTCTCCCAAAATTCATCCCTAAAGGATTAACCCCCCTGGGTGGGGCCCTGAAGCCATAGGATTAGCGTCCTTATAAGAAGAGATACCGGAAATCTCTCTCTCTTCTCCATGTGAGGACACAGTGAGAAGGTGGCCATCTACAAGCTAGGAGGTGTGTTCTCACCAGGAATTGAATAGGCAGCATCATGATCTGGGCCTTCCAGCCTCCAGAACTGTGAGAAAATAAATTTCTGTCATTTAAGCCACTCAGTCTGTGGTGTTTTATTATGGCAGCCCAAGCTGACTAATACAGCTTCCCAGGGTCTTCTGTTTAGTGCTCTGGAGAAGAGGCTGTGGTGGAGACCAGCTGAGGGTTCACCACGTGGGCCTCTTTTCCTTCCTGGGCGCACAGCTGGGCTGCATTTCCCAGCCTCCCTTGCAGTTAGGTGGGTTCTGCTGGAATCTCCCATAAACTGGAGTTCTGCTTCATGGAATGTGGGCTGTTGTATTTTCTGTCACTTCCAGGGCTGTCTTGTGCTTGCTCTCTCTTCCCTGCCTGCTGGTGGAAAGCAGAGTCTCAAATGGAAGTTTCCATGGGCTCAGAAATTGTAGAGTCTCTGAGGAATTTTTAGCTTTCAGTCCATAGATGCCTGATCTATGGATAAAATTCAAGGATTTCATGGGCTTGGCTAGAAAAACATTACATCCCTATCTTCACGAAACTCTAACTTAAATTTAGCATTTCCTTCTACTAGGAATGTAGGCAAATAACCGCAATGATGTAAGCACTCCCTATGACTTTGTCACCTGGAGAAATCACAGATTTTTCATTACAGTTGCTACAGATACTTCAAAAATTTTTTACACTTACTACTGTTTTAAAATTATGATAGTTATTAGACCTGTTGCTAGACTTTGCTATTTAAAGAAGCACATATATTATTATGTCACATTTAAAAAAATATTTTGATTACTGAATTTTAATATAATTTTCTTTAAATCCTATGTATTTTATTTTATGTCTTTAAAAACTATTATCCTGAAAAAGTGTTGACAAGACATTAAAGAGATAGGAGAGGATTGGGAAGATGGCGGAAGAGTAAGACGCGGCGATCACCTGCCTCCCCACAGATACACCAGAAATACATCTACACGTGGAACAATTCCTACAGAACACCTACTGAACGCTGGCAGAAGACCTCAGACCTCCCAAAAGGCAAGAAACTCCCCATGTACCTGGGTAGGGCAAAAGAAAAAAGAATAAACAGAGACAAAAGAATAGGGATGGGACCTGCACCAGTGGGAGGGAGCCGTGAAGGAGGAAAGGTTTCCTCACACTAGAAGCCCCTTCGCGGGCAGAGACTGCGGGTGGAAGCTTTGGAGCTGCGGAGGAGAGCGCAGCTACAGGGGTGCACAGGGCAAAGCGGAGAGATTCCCGCACGGAGGATCGGTGTCAACTGGCACTCACCAGCCCAAGAGGCTTGTCTGCTCACCCGCTGGGGCGGGCGGGGCTGGGAGCTGAGGCGCGGGTTTCGGTCGGATCCCAGGAGAGGACTGGGGTTGGCAGCGTGCACACTGCCTGCAGGGGGCTAGTGCGCCACGGCTAGCCGGGAGGGAGTCCGGGGAAAAGTCTGGAGCCCCCGAAGAGGCAAGAGACTTTTTCTTCCCTCTTTGTTTCCTGGTGCGCAAGGAGAGGGGATTCAGAGCGCCACTTAAAGGAGCTCGAGAGCCGGGCGCGAGCCGTGGCTAAAAGCGCGGACCCCAGAGATGCTAAGGCTGCTGCTGCCGCCGCCACCAAGAAGCCTGTGTGCGAGCACAGGTCACTATCCACACCTCCCTTCCGGGGAGCCTGTGCAGCCCGGCACTGCCAGGGTCCCAGGATCGAGGGACAACTTCTCCGGGAGAACGCACGGCGTGCCTCAGGCTGGTGCAACGTCATGCTGGCCTCTGCCGCCTCAGGCCCGCCCCGCACTCCGTACCCCTCCCTGCCCCAAGCCTGAGTGAGCCAGAACCCTCGAATCAGCGGCTCCTTTAACCCCGTCCTGTCTGAGTGAAGAACAGACGCTCTCCGGCGACCTACACGGAGAGGCGGGGCCAGATCCAAAGCTGAACCCCGGGAGCTGTGAGAACAAAGAAGAGAAAGGGAAATCTCTCCCAGCAGTCTCAGGAGCAGTGGATTAAATCTCCACAATCAACTTAATGTACCCTGCATCTGTGGAATACCTGAATAGACAATGAATCATCCCAAATTGAGGAGGTGGACTTTGAGAGCAAGATTTATTATTTTTTCCCCTTTTCCTCTTTTTGTGAGGGTGTATGTGCATGCTTCTGTGTGAGATTTTGTCTGTATAGCTTTGCTTTCACCATTTGTCCTAGGGTTCTATCCGTCCAATTTTTTTTTTTTTTTTACTTAAAAAATTATTTTTCTTAATAGTTTTTTATTTTAATAACTTTATTTTGTTTTACCTTACTTTATTTTCTTTTCTTTTATCCTCTTTCTTTCTTTCTTTCTTTCTTTCTACTTTTACCCCTTTTATTCTGAGCTGTGTGGATGAAAGACTCTTGGTACTGTAGCCAGGAGTCAGTGCTGTGCCTCTGAGGTGGGAGAGCCAACTTCAGGACACTGGTCCACAAGAGACCTCCCAGCTTCATGTAATATCAAACGGCGAAAATTTCCCAGAGATCTCCATCTCAACACCAAGACCCAGCTTCACTCAACGACCAGAAAGCTACAGTGCTGGACACCCTATGCCAAACAACTAGCAAGACAGGAACACAACCCCACCCATAAGCAGAGTGGCTGCCTAAAATCATAATAAGGCCACAGACACTCCAAAACACATCACCTGACGTGGACGTGCCCACCAGAAAGACAAGATCCAGCCACATCCACCAGAACACAGGCACTAGTCCCTTCCACCAGGAAGCCTACACAACACACTGAACCAACTTTAGCCACTGGGGACAGACACCAAAAACAATGGGAACTACGAACCTGCAGCCTGCAAAAAGGAGACCCCAAACACAGTAAGAAAAGCAAAATGAGAAGACAGAAAAACACACAGCAGATGAAGGAGCAAGATAAAAACCCACCAGACCAAAAAAAAAAAAAACAAAAAAAACCCCCACCAGACCTAACAAATGAAGAGGAAATAGGCAGTCTACCTGAAAAAGAATTCAGAATAATGATAGTAAAGATGATCCAAAATCCTGGAAATAGAATAGACAAAATGCAAGAAACATTTAACAAGGACCTAGAAGAACTAAAGATGAAACAAGCAACGATGAACAACACAATAAGTGAAATTAAAAATACTCTAGATGGGATCAATAGTAGAATAACTGAGGCAGAAGAACGGATAAGTGACCTGGAAGATAAAATAGTGGAAATAACTACTGCAGAGCAGAATAAAGAAAAAAGAATGAAAAGAACTGAGGACAGTCTCAGAGACCTCTGATACAACATTAAACGCACCAACATTCAAATTATAGGGGTTCCAGAAGAAGAAGAGAAAAAGAAAGGGACTAAGAAAATATTTGAAGAGATTATAGTTGAAAACTTCCCTAATATGGGAAAGGAAATAGTTAATTAAGTCCAGGAAGCACAGAGAGTCCCATACAGGATAAATCCAAGGAGAAACATGCCAAGACACATATTAATCAAACTGTCAAAAATTAAATACAAAGAAAACATATTAAAAGCAGCAAGGGAAAAACAACAAATAACACAAAAGGGAATCCCCGTAAGGTTAACAGCTGATCTTTCAGCAGAAACTCTGCAAGCCAGAAGGGACTGGCAGGACATATTTAAAGTGATGAAGGAGAAAAACCTACAACCAAGATTACTCTACCCAGCAAGGATCTCATTCAGATTTGATGGAGAAATTAAAACCTTTACAGACAAGCAAAAGCTGAGAGAGTTCAGCACCACCAAACCAACTTTACAACAAATGCTAAAGGATCTTCTCTAGGCAAGAAACACAAGAGAAGGAAAAGACCTACAATAACAAACCCAAAACAATTAAGAAAATGGGAATAGGAACATACATATCGATAATTACCTTAAATGTAAATGGATTAAATGCTCCCAACAAAAGACAGAGACTGGCTGAATGGATATAAGAACAAGATCCATATATATGCTGTCTACAAGAGACGCATTTCAGACCTAGAGACACATACAGACTGAAAGTGAGGGGATGGAGAAAGATATTCCATGCAAATGGAAACCAAAAGAAAGCTGGAGTAGCAATTCTCATATCAGACAAAATGGACTTTAAGGTAAAGACTATTAGAAGAGACAAAGAAGGACACTACATAATGATCAAGGGATCAATCCAAGAAGAAGATATAACAATTGTAAATATTTATGCACCCAACATAGGAGCACCTGAATACATAAGGCAAATACTAACAGCCATAAAAGGGGAAATCGACAGTAACATGTTCATAGTAGGGGATTTTAACACCCCACTTTCACCAATGGACAGATCATCCAAAATGAAAATAAATAAGGAAACACAAGCTTTAAATGATACATTAAACAAGATGGACTTAATTGATATTTATAGGACATTCCATCCCAAAACAACAGAATACACATTTTTCTCAAGTGCTCATGGAACATTCTCCAGGATAGATCATATCTTGGGTCACAAATCAAGCCTTGGTAAATTTAAGAAAATTGAAATTGTATCAAGTATCTTTTCCGACCACAACGCTATGAGACTAGATATCAATTACAGGAAAAGATCTGTAAAAAATACAAACGCATGGAGGCTAAACAATACACTACTTAATAACGAAGTGATCACTGAAAAATCAAAGAGGAAATAAAAAAAAACCTAGAAAAAAATGACAATGGAGACACGACGACCCAAAGCCTATGGAATGCAGCAAAAGCAGTTCTAAGAGGGAAGTTTATAGCAATACAATCCTACCTTAAGAAACAGGAAACATCTCGAATAAACAACCTAAACTTGCACCTAAAGCAATTAGAGAAAGAAGAACAAAAAAACCCCAAAGTTAGCAGAAGGAAGGAAATCATAAAGATCAGATCAGAAATAAATGAAAAAGAAATGAAGGAAATGACAGCAAAGATCAATAAAACTAAAAGCTGGTTCTTTGAGAAGATAAACAAAATTGATAAACCATTAGCCAGACTCATTAAGAAAAAAAGGGAGAAGACTCAAATCAATAGAATTAGAAATGGAAAAGGAGAAGTAACAACTGACATTGCAGATATACAAAAGATCATGAGAGATTACTACAAGCAACTCTATGCCAATAAAATGGACAACCTGGAAGAAATGGACAAATTCTTAGAAATGCACAACCTGCCAAGACTGAATCAGGAAGAAATAGAAAATATGAACAGACCATTCACAAGCACTGAAATTGAAACTGTGATTAAAAATCTTCCAACAAGCAAAATCCCAGGACCAGATGGCTTCACAGGCGAATTCTATCAAACATTTAGAGAAGACCTAACACCTATCCTCCTCAAACTCTTCCAAAATATAGCAGAGGGAGGAACACTTCCAAACTCATTCTACGAGGCCACCATCTCCCTGATACCAAAACCAGGCAAGGATGTCACAAAGAAAGAAAACTACAGCCCAATATCACTGATGAACATAGATGCAAAAATCCTCAACAAAATACTAGCAAACAGAACCCAACAGCACAGTAAAAGGATCATACACTATGATCAAGTGGGCTTTATTCCAGGAATGCAAGGATTCTTCAATATATGCAAATCAATCAACGTGATACACCATATTAACAAATTGAAGGAGAAAAACCATATGGTCATCTCAATAGATGCAAAGAAAGCTGTCGACAAAATTCAACACCCATTTATGATAAAAACACTGCAGAAAGTAGGCACAGAGGGAACTTTCCTCAACATAATAAAGGCCATATATGACAAACCCACAGCCAACACTGTCCTCAATGGTGAAAAACTGAAAGCATTTCCACTAAGATCAGGAAAAAGACAAGGTTGCCCACTCTCACCACTCTTATTCAACATAGTTTTGGAAGTTTTAGCTACAGCAATCAAAGAAAAGGAAACAAAAGGAATCCAAATCAGAAAAGAAGAAGTAAAACTGTCACTGTTTGCAGATGACATGATACTATACATAGAGAATCCTAAAGATGCTACCAGAAAACTACTAGAGCTTATCAATGAATTTGGTAAAGTAGCAGGATACAAAATTAATTGCACAGAAATCTCTGGCATTCCTATACACTAATGATGAAAAATCTGAAAGTGAAATCAAGAAAACACTCCCATTTACCATTGCAACAAAAAGAATAAAATATCTAGGAATAAACCTACCTAAGGAGACAAAAGACCTGTATGCAGAAAATTATAAGACACTGATGAAAGAAATTAAAGATGATACAAATAGATGGAGAGATATACCATGTTCTTGGATTGGAAGAATCAACATTGTGAAGATGACTCTTACTACCCAAAGCAATCTACAGATTCAATGCAATCCCTATCAAACTACCACTGGCATTTTTCACAGAACTAGAACAAAAAATTTCACAATTTGTATGGAAACACAAAAGACCTCGAATAGCCAAAGCAACCTTGAGAATGAAAAACAGAGCTGGAGGAATCAGGCTCCCTGACTTCAGACTATACTACAAAGCTACAGTAATCAAGGCAGTATGATACTGGCACAAAAACAGAAATATAGATCAATGGAACAGGATAGAAAGCACAGAGATAAACCCACGCACATATGGTCACCTTATCTTTGATAAAGGAGGCAGGAATGTACAGTGGAGAAAAGACAGCCTCTTCAATAAGTGGTGCTGGGAAAACTGGACAGGTACATGTAAAGGTATGAGATTAGATCACTCTCTAACACCATATACAAAAATAAGCTCAAAATGGATTAAAGACCTAAATGTAAGGCCAGAAAGTATCAAACTCTTAGAGGAAAACATAGGCAGAACACTCTATGACATAAATCACAGCAATCCTTTTTGACCCACCTCATAGAGAAATGGAAATAAAAACAAAAATTAACAAATGGGACTTAATGAAACTTCAAAGCTTTTGCACAGAAAAGGAAACCATAAACAAGACCAAAAGACAACCCTCAGAATGGGAGAAAATAGTTGCAAATGAAGCAACTGACAAAGGATTAATCTCCAAAATTTACAAGCAGCTCATGCAGCTCAATAACAAAAAAACAAACAACCCAATTCAAAAATGGGCAGAAGACCTAAATAGACATTTCTCCAAAGAAGATATACAGACTGCCAACAAACACATGAAAGAATGCTCAACATCATTAATCATTAGAGAAATACAAATCAAAACTACAATGAGATATCATCTCACACCAGTCAGAATGGCCATCATCAAAAAATCTAGAAACAATAAATGCTGGAGAGGGTGTGGACAAAAGGGAACACTCTTGCACTGCTGGTGGGAATGTGAATTGGTACAGCCGCTATGGAGCACAGTACGGAGGTTCCTTAAAAAACTACAAATAGAACTCCCATATGACCCAGCAATCCCACTACTGGGCATATACCCTGAGAAAACTATAATTCAAAAAGAGTCATGTACCAAAATGTTCATTGCAGTTCTATTTACAATAGCCCGGAGATGGAAACAACCTAAGTTTCCATCATCGGATGAATGGATGAAGAAGATGTGGCACCTATATACAATGGAATATTACTCAGCCATGAAAAGAAACGAAATCGAGCTATTTGTAATGAGGTGGATAGACCTAGAGTCTGTCATACAGAGTGAAGTAAGTCAGAAAGAGAAAGACAAATACCATATGCTAACACATATATATGGAATCTAAGGGAAAAAAATGTCATGAAGAACCTAGGGGTAAGACAGGAATAAAGACACAGACCTATTAGAGAATGGGCTTGAGGATATGGGGAGGGGGAAGGGTAAGCTGTGACAAAGCGAGAGAGTGGCATGGACATACATACACTACCAATCGTAAAATAGATAGCAAGTGGGAAGCACTCGCATAGCACAGGGAGATCAGCTTGGTGCTTTGCGACCATCTAGAGGGGTGGGATAGGGAGGGTGGGAGGGAGGGAGACGCAAGAGGGAAGAGATATGGGAACATATGTATATGTATAACTAATTCACTTTGTTATAAAGCAGAAACTAACACACCATTTTAAAGCAATTAGACGCCAATAAAGATGTAAAAAAAAAAAAAAAAGTGTTGACAGACTTTACCAGACTGCCCAAAGGGTCCAAAGCACAAAAAGGTTAAGATTTTCAATGCCACATGGAAGGAGCCTGAGACATATGGGGGAGGTAAACATTTGTTGGGTTAATCCACTCTAACTTTCAAGTCGTTTTTTTATATTTGTTAGTCTTTTCACAAAAAAGAGTCTATACCCTCCAAGACATGGGTTGGCAAAGATTTTCTGTAAAGGGTCAGATGGTGAATATTCTGGGCTTCGCAGTTCCTGTTGCAATGATTCAGCTCTGCCCTTGCACAGGCTATATGTAAATGAATGGGCATAGCTGGGTTTCAATAAAACTTTATAGACAATGGAATTTGAATTTCTTTTAATTTTGATAGATCACTAATATTATTCTTTAAGAATATTTTTCAACCATTTAAATATGTAAAAACCATTCTTAGCTCATAGGGCATATAAAAGCCCATAGTGGATTGTAGTTGGACAACCCCTGATCTAAGACATAGGTCACGTGGTACTTTTGGGAAGGATTAGGGAGTGTAATTGTGTTTACTGCCGAACTTGGTGGGTGACCCAATTCAACAATGTAGACCTTTACTAGAGACATCCCTGAGTAGCAGCCAGAAGTAATTCTGCATTGTCTGCTCTTCATAAATCTAAATATCCTCCTAACACCACATATGTCTTTAATGTTTAGTAATTCTCCTCCGCGGCTGTGCTGTAGAAAAACACAGGGGGTATTAAAAAAATATCAAGGCCTGAACCTCACACTGGACCCATTCAATCAGAATCTCTGGGCTCTGATTGCACACAGATGCTTTTACAAAGCTCCCTGATGACTCATGTACAGTGAGGGAGAGAATACAACTACACATGCACTGAAGATAAAATTTGGTGTGTGTCCCACAATGGGGGCATAAACGGAAATGGAGACTTCTGTCTCCAGGGTCTTGGTCTTCACTCTATTTCATTTCTATTAGGTTGAAAATAGCACATCTTGTTTAGGTTAAATAAATATAAAACACTTCCTGTAACACGCGTCATGTCGTCAGACAAGGCAGGTGCCAAATATGAATGACTGGGACGTAGCCTCTTGCCTGGAGTTTGAAAACTGGTCGTTTAAGTAATGGTTTTGTCCATTTGCCTCTTTTTCATTTTTTCTGCCTTTTCCCTTTTTTTTTTTTTGGTTTCCCTCTCAGCCTCTCTGCCTCCTTCCCTCTCTCCTTCTTGGTTCCCTCTCCTTGCCCTTCAAACATACATTTATTGAAGCACAGGGAACTCTACTCAATGCTCTGTGGTGACCTAAATGGGAAGGGAATCTAAAAAAAAAGTGGATTTATGTATATGTGTAACTGATTCACTTTGCTATACAGCAGAAACTAACACAACATTGTAAAGCAGCTATACTCCAATAAAAGTTAATAAAAAACAAAACAAAACAAAAAACATATATTTATTGAGACTCTACTATGTGTCTACTCAATACTTTTCTGGATGCCCTACAGTTTGTTTTGGTTTGCCTTTGCATTGTCTTAAAAATATTTAATTATTTTACAACATTTACAAATAGCGAGATTTCACTGAACTATTAGAGGAGATGGAGATACTGGACATTTCCACATGGTGACAGTCAGGTACAGCTACAGGGTCCCTTTCCACGGAGAGAGAAGGGTCTTTTTACTTAGGTATGTTCTCACCACTTCCAAACCTCTTATACACACTTATATCTCTTCAAGGGGCTTCAAGTTTTCATCCTATAGAAACTGGGGCTGCGACCCCCTACCTGAGCCACTTAAAAAAATTCGATAATCTGCACCATTCTTCTCATACCTGCAACTAAGTACCAGATTCCTATGTGAAAGCAAGATTTCTGTCATCATCTCTATCAGAGGTCTGCCAACTATAGCTTGCACGCCAAATCTAGCCTGTTGCTTGCTTTTGTAAATGATTTTCTTAATAAATTATATTGGAATATACCCCAGTCCACTTGTTTATGCATTGTCTGTACTTCCTGTCATGCCCTGATGGCAGAACTCAGTAACTGCCTGCAAAGTCTAAAATAATTACTTTCTGGCCCTTTACAGAAAAAGTTTGCTGACCCATGATCTAGCTACCTGGTGTAAAAAATCTGTATATCTAGACGTCTGTTAAAACATTCTTGATTTCATTTTTAGCTTTTCCTTCAGGTATTTCACATTGTTGTGGCATCTACTTTTTTCCATGTAGCCCGAGGTCCCTGGTAGGAGATAGCTTCATTTTCCCATCTATTAAGAGACAGCTTCAGTCATAGGGAACGAATGTGGAGAGATGTCACTAGCATCTGTTATTATTCTTTTCCTGAAATACCTTGGCCTTCATATTAGTTTGTCACAGCTATTTTTTTTCAGTCAATTGTTCCCTTAAAGATTCATTAAGAGAAACATTTGATTTCGTCTTATGTAAATGTTACTTTGCTAGGAGAACAAAATCATTGCTTGACTTTACAGCAAATTCCCACTCACTCCCAAACGCATCAAACCATACTGTGTAATAGGAATTGTGATGAGGAAAACAGCTAATGGTTGAAGAGCATTAGACCATTTTAAATACTAGGATTGCAGCTCATCTACTGGAAACACGGTTAAGATATTATGCTTATTTTATGTTTCCAGTTGGCAGGAAAATGATCTAGTTTATTGGGTTAGAGCAAAACGCTTGACAGTGGTAAGATACCTATCACAGGGCTTAATCCTCTCCCGGGAAAAGCTAGTCTGAACTGAAACAAAAATGTTTTTTAAGTCTCTTCTTTTTTTATCTCCATCTTCTCCCTACCTCTGCTCAACCTAAAAGGGCTTGTGAAAATAAGATTTGTTCCCTATAAAGTGCTTACTCAGCAACACATCCTCAATCTTCCTCCATCCTAGGGAATGGGATTTTGATGAACTTCATGGATGGTGATTCTAATCAAGAAAAAATATATCAGGCTGTAATCCATTGTGTTGGTCCACACCAACTCCCCAAGCTCGATTAGTTTGAAGCAACTCATTATCTTCAATCAATTGTCATGGATGGAACATATCTGCATCTTGACTCAAGCAATTTACTGAAAAATGATAGGACAATCACAAGAGCACAAATAACGCTGACTTTCTATTTGATGATATTAATAACATTATCGTTAGTTTTGATAATCATATTGTGATTTTAAAAATGCCTGATTATATACAGTCTGATATATTTACAGAAGAGATGAGAAGATTTGCTTCAAAATAATCTGGGGTTGGGGGCAGTTGGTGGGGATTTGGATGAAACACGATGGGCTGCGTACTAGTATTTCTTAAAGCTAGCTGATGGGTAAACAAGGGTTCATTATATTATTTGACGTTCTTTTGCTTATGCTTGAAACCTTCTATAATAGAAAAGTTAAAAAAGAACAACAGTCCCAGCATGGAACAAAATGGAGCCAGAAATCCTCAAGCATGTTCAGGGGCTTTGGCCCTAGAGCAGTTCTAAGAGCACACACGGTAGGGCAAGGGCTCTAAAAATTCACTTTTTAATCAGATGTTTAATTTAGGTTTACAGTTGCCAAATTCAAAACCTATAGAACTTCAAAGCTCCCTCTGTAAAATCCATATGTCTCACATATACACACACACATCTCAAAGGTCACTGAAATCTGTTAAATATCTCAGAAGTTATAAAACCAACCTAATGACCACCGTTTTCTTGTAAATTGAAAGACTCTCCCCAATAGACTTTGAGCCTATCTTGAGTTTCTCTGGAAGTGGGTTTGATCTGAACCAAATCTTTATTCTTTTTAGAAATTCTCTTGAACAAATGTGAAAGGCTGAGTGATAACTTTGAAAGCTAGATTTCACCTTATTCACAGAGATAATGAGTTGTATGTTCAGCTTATAGTATTTGACCAAAAGAGTTTTTATTTCCAGTTGTACAATTTGCAGTGTTTATGTTAGGAGGCCAAATGGAATTATCATTGAAGAATACCAGCCATGTCTCTAATCCTACTTTGGAAACTAACAATCCACTATGGTGTATAGGAAGAGAACGTCATTTTTGAATAAAATGCTTTCTTTTCTCCTGTCTTTGGGACTGTAGTCAATGTTTAAGCTGAATAACTATTTCATCAAAATCTCTTCTCACAAGTGGCAATGGTTCACTGGAGCCCGTAGAAAGCATTCTCACAGTGATTTCAGTCAGTAGCCAGCAGGCTGACATACTACTTTTCAGAAAGTCTGGGTTGCATTGCCCACCTCTTCTAAGATACTCCAGGGCACATTTTATTTTGAAGAAGATTGCAAATAAAAATGAAGCATTTTGAGAATTTTAGACTCTCCTTGAAACCATTAGAGACATCCTTGCGTGTACCAAAACCTGGTTTGGGAATTGCTGACTTCGATCCTGATTTTAAGTCTTCAGCACTTGGTAGGGGCCAATTCATGAAACGAAAACCTGAAAAAATCCTTTGCTGGCTTTTTTTTGTGTGTGTGACACCAGCAGCCTCTGGTGCTTCTTCAACGCTGCAAACAGCTACTCAGTTTCACATTTGAAGCCCTTCCCAGGCCTTAAGGCTCTCTTAACTGCTGTTTTAAATGCAAAATCAATGAATAAAAAAAAAAAAAAATCTTTGAGAAACAGAAAAACTTCCTAAATAGCTGGGAAGCCTTTTTTTTTTAAACCCTCTACCTCAAAGCACCATTGAACTATAAAGTTGCTGAGTTCTTTCTTGAGAAACACATCACCATTGAACTGTAAGGGCTATTGTAAATTCTGAGAAATACCACACATCCTAATAGTGTTAATTTAGAAAAAACCCAAACAGAATCCTGCAAATTATTTTATGGTTCACTGGGAAGAGTATATTCTGTACTGTTGTCTTAAAAGTCAGCTGTAATGGGAAGGAGGGGCAGGTGAAAGGACCAACTGATACAGCTTGAATAGTCCTTGAAGCAGTCTCTAAGTGATGGTAAGTAGTGACTAATTGTCAGTTTGGAAATCCAGAAAGTCACAGGGCAAAGTATTTATATGCTTTGGTTATTTTTGCAGGCCATTATAACTGTAGTTCTCAACAAGGACAGTACCTAACCCTCAAGGACCATGTGGACATTTGTGCAGGGATTTCATGGCTGTTACAGAGGTAGTGGGCTGCTACTACCATGTGGTGGGCAGAGAGAAATGCTATATGCCATATGCCCTGAAGTGCATGAGATACTTCTGCTCAAGGGAGAATAACTGTCCCAATGAAGTATTAATGCTACACTGAAGATTTATGTAAACAAAAAATCTGTTTATGATGTTCTGAGCCCAGAACTGAACTCAGATACAAAAAGTAATATTTTTGTATATTTAAAAAAATTGAGGCGCAATTAACATTTCATAAAATTCACCCTTTTAAAGCTGTTTACAAGTCAATGTTTATGTACAAGACTGTGCAACCATTACTAATTTCTAATTCCAGACTATTTTCAGCCACCTCAAACAACCAAATAGCAGTCACTTGCCCATTCCCCCTTCCATTCCCTGGAAACTAACCTAATTTGGAAGCAGCTCCTTTGCCCCTTTTCTGTTTGTTCATCCCTGTACTCCTCAGACCTTAATCATAAAGATGAGATCATTAGGCGACATTTAACTTAGCTCCTGATTTCTACTTTTCTATATATTCACAACACCTTACCTAATCTGTTGATTCCTTTCCTGGATTAGAAGAATTAAGCAGGTAAAGAATGACTGACTCTCTACCTCTAGCTTCCCCTTAGTAAATTTGCAGGTGGACCCCGTGGGCACAGGTGGACCACGTGGGCAAGAGAACATTCAATTGCAGGTGGACCACATGAGCAAGACAGCATCCCAAGTAAGACTGGGATAAGTCAACAGGCCTGCACGCAGTGGAAAAATGACAAAGAATCTGACCTCCTGCCGTAATGATTAACTGTTTCCCCTTTTTCCCTTTAAAAATTGTCGTTGGCTGAGCAGAATCTTTGGCGTTGGTCTCTGGACACAAGTCCACCTTCTCCCCAGATTGCTGGATTTTCTGAATAAAGCATCTTCTCTACTGAAGCTTGCCCCTCGATTTATTGGCTGTTGAGTGGCGAGCGGCTGAATCTGCATTCGGTTACACTTTCTGTCTTTATAGATTTGCCTATTCTGTATGTTTCATAAAATAGAATCCTATGGTGTATGACATTTTCTGTCTGGTTTCTTTCACTCGGCATGATTTCCAAGTTCATCCATGTTGTAGCACCTATCAGTATTTTATTTCTTTTTACAATGTAATCATATTCTATTGTATGATAAGCCACACTTCGTTTCATCTATTCATCAGTTGACGGACATTCGTGCTGGCATGATTTTGATATATACTAAAATTACTCAGAAGTGCAACTACCACGTAAATAAGGGAAAGATTGTCTTGTTTCGTTCTGACTTTTACTAAGAATTAGTCAACCATTTTAGAAAAAATCACGTTACCAATAGGAACATGGATTGTGGATTTGAGTCAGTAACAAAATTGTTCATTTCAGTTTGTATTTATAGCTGTTGTATTCTTGGTTTTATGTATGCACACCTCTTCTTTAGCCTGTACTTTAAAATCTATGCACACATCTGCTTTTACTTAGTCTTCATTTTAATATACAATGTGTCAACAGTAGCTAGATAAATGTTACTTCTCCTAAATTTAAACTTACTATGCTCAAACCTTTCAGTATTTCATCATATCTTTTGACATTATATGCTAGAGCATTTATAAAAGAATATTTTATTATAAACTGATTTTCTTTCATTTCTCTTTTATATTTATACCTTATATTAATTTTTTGAAATTACATGAATTTCATTTCAGAAGAGTAAGGTGATGTCTGAAGGGGCCACTGGATTTTTTTTAGGGGTGATAATTACTGTACCAGGGCAGGACTATAAAGAGATTATCTTGCAGAGAGATGCCCCTCTGACATAAGCCACGTGTTCCTTTGGTGGCATTCGTATGCATGTGGGCATTGTGTAGCTCCTTAGGATATTTGGGACGAATGCTCTGCATTTTGCTCTCAGACTCTGACAGACTTTGCTGTCAGACAGAGCATCTTTAATCCTATTTTCACTCTACTGATAAGAAATCAGGCTCAGATAATAACAAATTCTGACAAATACAAGATTCCTTAGGCAAGCATCCTTCTACACCTCCCAAGAGTTCTCCTGGTCTATGTTTGAACACCATTCACCAAGAAACGCATTACCTACTAAAGAAAGTCAATCAGGTAAATTGTTCTTAAACTGATATATGTTTAGTTATAAATTCTATGCACTCTTTAGAGACTAATTTAATCCCTCTTCTAAATGACAGACCTTCAAATATTTAAATACACCTTCTCATTCTTGACCCCCTTTTCTTTTTCCATGAATCTACGCATCAACCTCCTTCAACTGTTTCTTTTTTTTTTTTTTTTTTGCGGTATGCGGGCTTCTCACTGTTGTGGCCTCTCCCGTTGCGGAGCACAGGCTCCGGACATGCAGGCTCAGCGGCCATGGCTCACGGGCCCAGCCGCTCCATGGCATGTGGGATCTTCCCAGACCAGGGCACGAACCCGCGTCCCCTGCATAGGCAGGTAGACTCCCAACCACTGCGCCACCAGGGAAGCCCCCTTCAACTGTTTCTGATCATCATAAATGCTTTCCTCTGTCTACTTGCTTGAACTTGATTTAACCATGTTAAGTAGTTGATGACCAGTTTGATTGTGGATCACTTGCAAAACTGGTCCGCATACCACGTCAATACTTTCACACGGTTGATGATAAAACCGTGCACAGGACACAGCCAGGACAGTACCCAGAATTCTGCTACTAGAAATCTTTCTCTAGGATATGATTATTCCATAAATTAGAAACATTTGAATATGACTATTCATTCTGGTTATGAGCTCACACAATTTTTACTATCACCCAGCCTTCTCCCGAATACACAAGGGGACATCAAAATATAAAGAGCCAAATAGTAAATGTTTAAGGCTTTCTGAGCATAAACTCTCTGTTGCAGCCATTCAACTCCTGTTGCAAAAGAAGCTTTAGCCAATATGTAAACAAGTGGCTGTGTTACATTAAAACTTTATTTACAAAAACAGGCAGCATGTCAGACATAGTGTAAGGGTCATCGTTTGCCAGTTCTTAGCCTAGACTCGTATCTTGTTAATATCTAGACATGTCCATCAATTTTTAAAAATACGTTAGACTAGTTAAAGAAAACAGTGAGGTCAATGAGAAAGTTTTCTGGCATGATTGTTCTTCTCAGAGAACGCAAGCTGGCCGCTGGTGATCACTGAGTCCCTATTTACTCCGCCCAAATTCCTTAAGTGATCTACTTTGGAATCTTGCCCTGGGCTGATCTCAGGGTCACTGATCTATAGATTTCAGAATCCACTTCTTTTTTTTTTCTTTTTTTTTTTTAACAATTTTAACTATACTTAATTCATACTAGACTTCTGGTACCTCTCCCAGTTACACAGTTCCCTAGCATTAGCATGGTAATTTTTTGACAGTCTCTTTTTTGGTACTAAGAATGTGATTTCCCCTTATGCAGTGATACGCTGAAGCTGGCTCTCAGTGCTTTGCAAGGGCCAGCAATGTACATCTCTTCCCAACCTGTCGTTGGTAGCTTGGAGTCAGTGGTGGGAGTATTTATACCATAGAAATAACAAAAATATGTATCAATTAGGGCTTCCCTTCTTCCCGCACCACTGTGCTCAGGGTACTTGAATCATTGAAGAGAGCTAGGTGTTCTCTTACAAATCTCTTCTCCTATCTTGAGTTTATTTTTCTCTTAACAACATCCCTTCCAGACATTTTAGCCAGAAGATAACTTTTATTGACATAAAAAAACCAGCAACAACATAGTTGCTTGAGGAAAACCTGAATTCTCTGTCACCTCTACATTATCGGCTTCACGCAGTAGTTGTGTCCTACTTAATTTGAATATAGCTACAAAGTTTTCTACATTGACCTTAACATTTCTGGAAGTCAGTTTAAGTCATAAGTCAATTTATCCCTCCTGCTATATTTTTAGAGAGCTCAGTCGTTCTTATATAGAGTCTTCCTTGATTATTTGCCTTTGCAAAATCTTTTGCCTATGACCTTTAAAATTGCAAACTGGTACTTTAACTAGTTCACCAATTGCCCCGCATAGATACGATCTGCAGCTGCCTGCACAGAATGCTATTTCTGAGAACCACTGCAAGAAGTTTAAGTCATTCCCCAAGTTATGACTAGAGATCAGGGTTCTTTTAATCCAATGCATTTTCTAGAATGCCGTGTGTGTTTTATAATCTGGTTTTTAGAAAATACTAGGATTGGAGACAAACTTGGAATTTCCTTACCAATAATTCAATTTGAACTTTGTACATTGGCAGTGAGGCTAGGTATATGGGAATAAGCTGAATCAGAAGGGACTAAAGCTTTCTGTCTATGACTTACCTCTAAGAGATACAGCATAACCGTACTCTTCTTTCATCAAGGTACCTTGGATGACTGGGTCTATGAAGTGGCAATTGACTGATGTAGCTGAGACATGAATCTAAGCTATCAGCTCCTCCATGAAAGGAAAAGCGTGATTCACTGCTCTGTCCTCAGGCTCTGACAAGGCAAAGCTCCACGTATGATTACTAAATACTGAAAAACTCTCCTTACTGATCCTCTCAGCTCCAGTTGTGTGCCCTTCCCATTTTTCTCCATTTTGGAAATAGAATGGTCATCTTAAAACGTTGCCTTAGGTGGGTCTCTCCATAGGAAGGCCAGGAGACAGAGATTTCAGTCAGTACTGGTAAGGAAGTGAGGAAGTGTGAAAGGAAATGAAAAGAAGCCAATAAAATGTACAATTACGACCAGATTATGGCTTTGGGCAACTGGGACTCAGTCTCACTTGGTACCTCTCCAAGACAAAATGGAACTGTGCTCTCCAATAAGGTAGCCACCTAGCCACATGTGGCTGTCTTTTAAGTTAATACAATTAAATTAAAAAAATCACTTCATGTGTCACAGGTGACACATTTCATGTGCCCAACAGCCACATATAGTTTGTGGCTACCTATTGCACAGCTCAGATGTAGCACATTTTCACACTGCAGAAAGCTCTATTGGACAGCCATGACATAGAATACGCCTCAGAGTCGTCTCGCTTGGGAGCAAGGAAGCGGGGGAATCTATACATCAAGTCCCAGCAGCCAATGGCTGCTCTTCTGATTCCCAGGTACATCTGGTCTGCCCTGCATGTGTATGGGACCAAGGAGAGGCTATGGGTGACACTAACAGTGTCTGCTATTAAGTATAAATCAGATTGTGTCACTCCTTGATTAAAAACCTTGTTCATGGCTTCCTGCTACAGTTCAGATAGAACTCAAACAACTTGATCATGCTCTACCTGGCTCTGACTTCAAGGTTACTTCCCCAACCTCAGGCCACTTTGCTCTAATCACTCTGCTTTGACAGCAAACTAAAAGAGACTTTCTCTCTGTTCTGCAAACACACTGAAATCTTCCTTGGCTAAGGCCTTGGCACATACTAACCTGTGGTCCTGCAACACCCCTACCTCCTCCCTCCCCTCTCCCCCTCAGCTCTCTGCATGGCCGCTTCCTGCTCTCCTCTAGTTCTCAGACCTGATGCTACCTCCTCCAAGAGGTTTTCCCTGACTATCCTACATAATGTTCATGTTTCCTTCCCATTATTTACTTTCTTGGCTCCTTTTGCATTTATTTTATCACGATTTTTGATTATTTGTTCACTTTTGTTTTTGTCTGTTTCTCCTAGAATAATGTAGGGTCTGAAGGCAATCTAATACCGTGCCTGACACATGGCAAATGCTCAACAGATATTTGGTTACTGAGTGAATGAACAGATGAATGAATGAAAGCCGTCTTTACCAGTGAGGAGGGTGTAAGGGCAGGCATGAAAGGTCAGACCTCTGCAGTAACAAGGGTTACATGTGAATCTGCATGGACATTTTGCCTGAATGACAAGAGGGCTGGGGGTGGGGAAAGAGTGGTCTGGTGACGACAGTGTGTAGTTGCTCAAAATTATCCTACACATAAGATGGCTCTCGCCATTAACAACTCAACTTCTGGATGACCATTCTGGACACCAGCTGGGTGCCTTCTCCAACATGCAATTACTTTCTTGTGTCAATGGCAGTGCTCAAGGGTAGGTTATATTGGCATTTCCCAGTGGTTTAAAAACATTAGCAATGGTAATGGCAAATGGGGAATTCTACAGGGTTGGGGAGGGACCTGTCTAGTCTTTGAGCTTTTTAGAAAGAGAGTGTAAGATAATAGTCTGCCTGTTTTTTCCTAAGTTTGTGTTTTGCTTGCCCTGAGTGGAGCCAGCACTGACACAGGGAGCTTCTAGGTGATGCATTGTAGGAGTAATCTGAGAATAACAACAACAACAAGAGTTTACCTACTGCTTTCCATTTGTAACACTTTTCCATTTTCTCTAGTTCCCTAGTCTTCCCATAACCTTTAAACGTCGTACAATGATCTCCATTTTACAGAAAGGAAAATTCAGAGGGAGAGGTTATAAGCTTTTCTAGGTTGTAGGTGGAGGGTGAGGACATCAGTCTTTGGTGGTGGCGGGGAGCATTTGGCTTACAATTCCAGAACTCTTTTCAATACGTACAGTGCTTTTTAGGCCTGGAATGTGAAAGGGAGAAGAGGAAATGTGATAGTGGTGAGCTGAATGGCAGGGGTGAGAGGTGTGAGAGGCCCTGAGAGCTTCTCAATCTGGCCATCTCAAGAAGGATTCCGATCAGGGGACAAAGAAATGGAGAATTCACGTGTGTGGGTACGGGAGGGTGTGTACAGAACGAGGAAGCAGAGGGAGGAGGCCATTTCCACTGGGCATTTAGTACCTAGCATTTTTTTTGTTTTTAAACTAAATGTACAAGCTTCTCAAGACTTTTAGCAGCAGCTCGGGGGATCTGTTGACCTGATACTGCTTCTTTCCAGTCGCTAAAATCGGCTCCCACACTGTGTTGGTGACCCCATAGGTGGAACCTATAGAAGTTTAATCCGTTTACTCTATTCTGGTACAGGGGCTGACCTCTGTTTGTGACCTTGGCATGCCCCCAATCGAGCATAACTGACACCTATTGCTGTACGCACAGTGTTCTCAGCGGTAAAAGCAGGAGAGGTTGCAGGTTACATGCAATGGACTGCAAACAAGCTCTCCCTCCACCATTTTCTCCTACCACCAGAGGAAGCACACGAGAACGCAAATCCTGAGAAGAATGTCATGTTAGGCCAGATATGCAAACTGACGTCTCACAGACAGAATAGAATCTTCAGTCTCGTCTTTTAATAAAAGCTCAATAGGTTATAAATATGCACAATTTGGAGATTTCACATAAACCTATGAATTTCTGGATTTTCTTAAAAAACAACAAAAAATGGAAGAACTGGGCCATACTAGCTCCCTAATGCTGGATGGCAATAATAGTCTGGGACCATGTCCCTACCCTCATCACCATGTGCTTGGGCAGTAACACGTGACCTTGGTTAGTTAACTAGCGTTACTTGGCTATAGCTCCTGTTGGCATATATGTCTTACAGGCCCTGGTTGAGAACTACCTATGAAACTATCATAATTTTCTTATTTACAAAATAGAAATAGTGTCACAGATGTAGAAAACAAACTTATGGTTACCAAGGGGGAAAGGGGAGGGAGGGATGAATTGGGAGATTGGGATTGACACATACATACTACTAGATATAAAATAGATAACTAACAAGAATGTACTGTAGAGCACAGGGAACTAACTGTACTCAATACGCTGTAATGACCAATATGGGAAAAGAATCTAAAAAAGAGTGGATATGTGTACATGTATAACTGATTCACTTTGTTGTACAGCAGAAACTAACAACATTGTAAATCAAGTATACTCCAATAAAAATTAATATAAAAATGTATTTGCAGACTGCATTAAGAAGCCGCTTCCAACCCACTCCATGAAGAACGGGCACATATCCATGTGCCATGGCCCAGTGGTTCAGAACCACTGTCTTAAGGAAAGTATGGCCTCAGGGTTTCCTCATGGCACGTATGGACTCTACTCTTGGGTTACAGCAGGTGGGAATTAGGGCTGGGTGGACATCCCCTGATCTATAAATATAGTCAGTTATGTTTGGGGTCCTGGCTTTCAGGCTTGGTGATTGGCTATTATTTTTTTAAATAATGTAACTAGCTACCAAAATCAATAAATTAGAGCTTAACGTGTTTTTAAAAATGAAACAAACTACCTAAGTAAATAAAATAAATACATGAGAGCCACTGTGGACCAAAGATGTCAGCATAATGCAATTTCCACTGGGATGCTCCTGAGATCTTTTATAAGGAAAAAAAATCCTGGCCTATTCAACCTAAAATCTTAAAATCTTTATTAGCAGGGGATTTGTGTGTGTGTGTGTGTGCGTGTGTGTGTGTGTGTGTGTGCAATTAGTGGCTTCCTCTTTAATTTGCTTTGAAAGATGAACATGATTCTATTTTATCACTTTTGTATAATGCCCACGGGTATTAGGAAATCAGATTCTATCACTACTGCACGAGTCCAGAGCCTCCATATTTCTTAGAATGCTTTTTTTTTTTTTCTGTACGCGGGCCTCTCACTGTTGTGGCCTCTCCCGTTGCGGAGCACAGGCTCCGGATGCGCAGGCTCAGCGGCCATGGCTCACGGGTCCAGCCGCTCCGCAACATGTGGGATCTTCCCGGACCGGGGCACGAACCCGTGTCCCCTGCATCGGCATGCGGACTCTTAACCACTGCGCCACCAGGGAAGCCCCTTAGAATGCTTTTTTACCTTGCTTTCTTATATCTATAAACTAGATGGAAGTGACTTGAGCCCTAGAATTTGCTAGACACTAAATCTTTTATTTAGAAGGTAGACAGCTCATGAAAAGAGACACGGCACACTTCTTTGTCAAGCAAACCCTAGTGGATTTTGAAATGGGATTGTCAAGCTTAATTAAAAGAGAAACTCATGTTATGACACGATATTTAACCTTCCAAGAAGGAGTGCATATCCCATGCTGGTGAGTAATGTGTGGATCTCCTCACATAAACAGTTTTTATACCCTCCATAACTTATTTTATCAGTGACAATGGCAAAGTGGCATAATATACTGTACTATAAAATCACTACATTGCTTGGTGAAAGTTACATTGGATTTGATCAGAAAAAGATGTGAATTGTGTATTGGTGAAAACATTCTTTATCATTCTATGATGGAAAAAAAGCAGTAAAACTTCTCCACGTGCTTGCCAACTCCATTAATGCATAAAGTACACACAAAAAACACACAAAAAGTCAACAAGTAAGCTTCACCTTACTCAAAAATCTTTGTCTAATGAAATAAGTCATATTTCCCTTTTCACCAAGAGAAGGGATTTGGACGAGACCATTTGCTCTAATTATGTTATAATATTCTTCATCATATTTGATGCAAAAGCTCAAAATCAATATTAGTCATACCACACTGAGCTCTTTATTAACCAGAAATACGTGATATAAGTTTTTAAACCATATACAATCAGATTCAATAGGCAGATGGTAGCTACTGAAAATTCCCCAAACCGGCACAAGTTAAATTTAAACACAAGTTGATGGTTCATACATTTGGGTAAGGGACTTGGATAAACTGAAACTGAATTTGATGACATTTACAAATATTTGTACTGTTTTCTTGGATGGTTGCTTGATTCTGACGTGGTGGGTTTTTTCCCCCTTCTCTCTTCTTCCAGGTCTTTCCCAGGGAAGCTACTGCATTAAGCGACCAGCAGGAGATGAACTAACAGACTTGAACCTCTAGACCAGCTCCTTCATTGATTTACAGGCTCAGGTTACAGAACAGAAAAAGCTGTGACCCCCACGTATTGTGAATCATGAGAATGGTCTGTATGTGTGAGGCCACAGAAAACAGAATATCCCTTTTGCTTCTCATTGGATTTTTATTCAGGACCAACACTTTTCAAAGAGTATTCCAGAAAACACTAATCTCATAGAAAAGGCCACATGGTCAGGACATTTTGGGCAATAATAACGCTTGCAGAATTTTTTTAATGGAAGTAATCTCATTTTGGTTCATCTTATTTAAGAATTTTAGATTTTATGTAGAATCCAGACTTCTGGTTCTCTAGAAAAACTGAAGACATGACAACGCAGTGAACATATCCTCACACAGACATAATTTCTTGCAGCTTCCCATTAGTCAGGGAACGAGCTCTCCATTAGTCAAGGACCAACCAACATGCCTGGATTCTGGAAGCCTTTTACTTGGCTCCCCTTGTTTCAGTCTTTCTTGAAGACACACAGTGTCTTTTGGTGTATTAAAGGCTCTGAGAATCCCTCAGTAAATATTTCTATTTATTTTGTTGAAAAAAATTTCCCCAATATATTGGATTATAGATGTTTCTTCCTCCACATCTTGGGATGTACTGTTCTAGATAATTCTTTGGGTTTATGATTTCAGTTTTCACTCCAAAACTTACAGATGAAAATCAATTTCTAATATATCACTTGGTACATGGTTATGGACCATAAAATTAAAGGAATTCTGATTTGTTGGTATGAATTTTATGCTACCTTCTGGAAAATATTTGTGAAAGTATTTAGGAAGCTCAGATTTTGCAATGAGGATTCCATTTCCATTTTTGGATGCTTTTATAGGCATCCAAGATGCAGAACAAATCCACCTGGTTAGAGTGTTTATATATTCAATCAGACTTCAAGGTATATTGGTAGAGATGAAGGAGCCTCTGGATTTTACCCAAAATTTAACTTAAAAATTCCACACTAGGAGACCCACTGTGCTGCTGATCTAGTAACAGCCCCTAATAACATGTATTCTGGAGAAAAGACTTTGGAGAAAAAAAATACACTTGCAATATGATAGGGTAAGTAACAGGAATTTATAGTACTATTATGCTCTACCAGGTAAACTAGAATTTAAGTAGATATTTCCTTCTTATAAGTATCAGCTGAGTAACTCTCAAAAAAAGAAGATGGACACAAATTGATCTTTTGGGGGGTGTCATCCAAGTGATCACTATAGAAGCCCAATAATAGGGTTTGACAGTTCATCTTGCTGGCTGAGAACACTGAACTTGTAATAATGAATTTCTAGTTTTCAAACTATTAGAGTTGGAAATATTGGTTATGATGGCAGCAATGATGTCATGCAAAAAATTCCGGTGGACTATGTGTCGCTAAGCGGGTGTTCTCTGGATTTGGCTAAAGCAGACTGAGGAAAAGTAAATGGCAAATGAAGAGGACAAGTAGATTTAGAAAGCAGTTATTTACCACTTTAATAGGGCTGTCCAACATTTGGTCACAAGGGTCATTCTGAAATCTAATTTCTTTAATGGTCTTCCCATCTCACCAGAAGATATCTGAACACTCTTGGAAAAAGCAAATCAAATATAGAAAGATGTGCTGTGATAAGACCTGTTGCTACAGCACTATGTGATTAATGATGTCAGACTTTGGATTTAATCAGAGGACATTTCTTCAGTCTAGGACAGCTATACAAAGCCTTAAGACATTGTATTTACAGAACTTAATACAGGGATCCACATATGACCATCACTCTGCCAGAGTCTTAATAGCATGGTGGAGCGGCTCCCTCAAGAATCCTCATTTTTCTTATCTGTGGAAAAGCTAGTAGTTCTAAAAATATTTTCCTGGAAGAGGTTAGAACGGTTATTATATACCAGTTGAATATAAAGTATGGTTATGTAAGCCAAGCTTGCATGCTAACATTGCACAGGGTAGAAAACAATAAAACAGGACGATGTGCTTCCTTGGGCCATCTAGTAGAAAGAGAAGGAAGCTTTTGACTCAGTATCGTTCTGATCTCTCAGATTCCAGGAGTCCACCTGTAGCTGGCCTTCCAGTGTGAGTGCCATGCCGACCTCTCAAAAGGGCACGTGATTTCCTTGCCGATAGAAAAAGAAATGACAACAAAACAAAACAAAACATCCAAAACTCAAAGAGGTACACCAGCCGCCTCAAACTGTGGTACAGTTCATTTTTTGAAGAGAATATATAATATTTCAAAATATTATATATATACATATATTTCAAATGGTACAAAGGAACTATAGATCCAAATTAGAAGACAGTTGATCTTTCTTTGTGATCCCAAAAATTTGCATTGAGAAAACCCTTTTTTTCCTTAACCCACTTTCCATGGTGTTGCCCAAAACTCCGGGTCTTCTCACTCTAGGAGACTTCGTGACACACAGTAAAAGCACTGTGATTATCTGGTAATCAGTCAAAGTGCAAATAAGAAATCCATTTGGCTTCTAATGTATAAGATGTTTTAAATTCTTAAAATGTATTTTCCACAGAGTAGGTTTTCCTTTATTACTATAACAAATGCTTCCGTTAGGTTCTTGGGTGAATCTGAAACCAAAGAAAGAAAGAAAGAAATTTCAGGGAGAAAACAAAATGAAGGCACAAAGAAAGGTGATTAGGCAGAAAAAGAGGACACCTTGAATTTTTAGGATGTTGCTTCTTTCAAGTGAACTAAAGTAAAGAATGTTCAAGTCTAGAGAAGTAGTTCTCAAATGGTGATCAAAGCTTATGGACAGGCCACTGTATTTTTTTTTAATCGATTCATTAAATTAATTTTGTCACAATTGAGGAGACAGACTGTTGGAGCAATGCCTGTTCAGGACTGGGTTCATGGGCATGCAATCTAGTTGCAGGGAGCCCTTTGTCGAAAAGGGCCCCTCACTTGGTTTAATGACCAGCAGTTGCCATCTTGAAATTATTAGTAACTTTTGAACAAGGGCCCCTGTGTTTCCATTTTGCACTGGGCTCTTCCTGCATATTATGTAGTCATTCCTATGTCTGTCTGATGAGAATTTCATGAGTAGGAAATTCCATGGCCTTCTCATGTTGGTCTCTTGTAAGATGCAAAGGGGTGGCATGAGGTGAACTCATTGCCAAGGTCAGATCACGTTTGTTGAGGAACATAAGAGACCTTTGCAAAGTGAGGAACTGTTCCACTCAAACAATGACATGGTGTTCAAGGGCAATCAAGGGCATACTCCTATAACTATTGATGCCATTTAATCCATTCAAATATGGTCCCAAAGACTCTTATTTTCAGAAGGATGCATGCACGAAGAATCACTGGTTTAGAGCATGAATGATGGTTCTAATAGAGTTGAAGGTTCTACTTTAGAGTTTTAGGACTTAAGGCATTTTTCTTCGTCATCTCTTAATTTTTTATAGCTTAGAAATTGAGTATTCTGAGGCCAGGAGTGAAGTCCATTTAAAGCTTTCAGGGTTAGGTAGGAACAGTCATACACCATACACATTTGCATTCAAAAGTTGGTTGGACCAGGGGCAGAATGTATGAGAAGTCTTCACACATTTTTTTATTCTTCCATATAAATAACAGATCCTTCCAAACCTTGGTTTCCTACAGTCCAGTGGTGTTTATCACATTTTGTTTCACTGTCTTCTTTTTTACCGAAAGGAGGGAGAAAGCGACATTTCCAAAACTGAACTGGAATTGCCTTTCTTTTATCTGTACTGACCCTCCTCCTCCCCTATCCCACTGAACCTTAGGCCCTAGCCTCCACAGAAGACCAGGGGCCGTGTCATGTCCACCATCACATTCCCAAGACTTTTAGATAACAGAGGCTTAATATTATTTATTGAAGAAATGAATGAGCACACTTGGATCCAGGGGCAATTGTGATAGCATAGTTCATTCTTTAAGAAGATGGTTTACTCTTCTTTCCTGCAATCTCTAAATACCCCTCCCTCTCTCCTCCCCCACCATCTCTCTCTCTCTTTTAAAGGCATTTCTTGCAAAACGAATGGACGAGAGATCAAGATTGTGAAGTCTCTCAGAACATTTCAGACCTGGTGGAATTTTGAGGGAAGAAGCTGGAATATGTCAAAGCTGGTACGTTACCCTTCAGTAATATTAAGAAAACCATCAGAGTGATTAGAATGGGTGGAGATATGCAAAGTTAGAGTCGGCATCAGGAGGATGATCCCAGGGGCTGTGGACAAATGATTTTGGTGAATTGTGTTGGGCTAGTCACAGAGAACACCAAATCTGACAAGATGGCTCTTGTGGTTAGGTGTGTAATCTGAGGTCTGCAACTTACTCTTTTAGGAAATGAAACTTGACTCTACATTGTGCAGCAACTGTTGATTTCCTCGCTAGTGTGAAAGACATTGACATATTGGACTGAAGGAAATCCGAGGTTGCTTGATATTTCCCCAGGTATTAGATCAGATTATGTTCTGGTGTTTTAATCTGCTAATTTTCCTTCCCAAATGACTTTGGTTTTCTCCTCATTTTATTCCCCTCTTCTTCCTGTCCCCAAACAACCAATGTTCACCTTTTACATACAAATTATTACACCATTGTCAAACAACTTATTTCTTCTAAGGGGAAGTCTAGCTTTCTAAATGAAGTCATTGTTCCTGAATACACAGGGTATTAGCTTGGTTCCTGAATGCATGGAATATAGCCTCCCCACCTTTCAAACTTATATTTTTGATATATCAGTTTAAAGAAAAGAGATAAACTAATAGGCATCTAAAACCATCAGAAAAAAAGTCTCTAGTCAATATTTAGGTCGGTTAGTCTTGCTACAAACTCCCAACAAAGCAGTTTAATAAAACAACAGAAGCAATGATCAAGCAGGAACAGGGTTAAAATTTAGCCAAGAAACTTCACCCAGATGTACTAAGCTTCTCCCCAGAAGGTACCTGTTACCAGTTTTATTGTACCCCAGGCTGGGTTTTTGGAACATGTCTCAAGCATGACTACTTTCTCTCTGTAGGGTGGCATTAAGGAAGCTTCCTCTTTCCCTATGATTTATTCTTCTGAATCTCCGGAAATGGAAGACTTTGCTTAATTCTACTTATCTTTTCTCCTTCCTTCTAAGCTTTATTGTCACCCAGATGCAATTTCCCCAAGGTTTTCCTTAAGACTGTGGCCTGTTACCCTGGCTAGTCCACATTCTGGGGTGTCTGGTTGTTTAAATGAAACACTGAATTTCTACTCTCCACCCTCCTTAAAAAATGAGCATCACAAAAATTTAAATTTTAGACCACATTTTGAACCATCTTTTGTTTATCTACATTTCAAAGAATGATGAGAATTTTCGCTCAGGATGATTAATTTGGAAGTAACCCATATAATAGGGAGGTTTTAGAAAAAAACTATATAGGGAAAAAGAATGAAGTCCCAGGAACCCTTCTTGCAAATTTCTTTACCCTGAAGCTACTTTTAAAAAATAACAGTGTGAAGGAAATTCCCAGTTGCCATTAGCAAGCTGGGTATGTTTCTTTAGGTTTTTGTTTTTGTCTTTTTCTGAGAGAAAGAACTCTTTGAATCAATCCTACACATAAGAACAAAAGAGGTGATTTTCTTTATTCTTCCTTTTACTTTAGTAAGAATTTGAATTTTTTACCCTAAAGATTACCTCTTAAAGAACAATGAAAACATATGATTCATAATTAAAATACATCTGTGAATTAAACTGTTTTAAAAGTTAAATTGCTAGAGTCAACATTTGAAGTGTGTAGGCATATTTATACTCTGATGGGGAAAAATACACAGGGCATACTAGAAAAATTCATATAAAACCTATTTGTAGAGCATATGATCTAAGAACTGGTGTTGGCTATTTATACAGAATGGAGCTCCTGTAGGTATCATCTGGACTCAATTGGTGCCTTTTGTATTTAAAAGTGCTTATTTCATTGGGAATTTCTTGTAAGGAAGGGAGGAGAAAATGTAAGTCAGTGTACTGTTTGGGTTTTCTTGACCCAAATTTCTTAAAAAATTCAGCTTTTTCTAGTGTCTTCTTCTTCCGCCTCTAAAGACAGTCTTGAGAATTCTTAGTTGACTTATGTGCCACGCACATGGCTGTAGAGGATTCTCTTATTTCCTTTCCTGAAATGGATGCACACATCAGAACAGGTACATCCTCTGTTTTTAACCTGGCTGT
The DNA here is from genome assembly GCF_039906515.1 of Pseudorca crassidens. Taxonomy (NCBI): domain Eukaryota; kingdom Metazoa; phylum Chordata; class Mammalia; order Artiodactyla; family Delphinidae; genus Pseudorca; species Pseudorca crassidens. The sequence goes on along the minus strand of NC_090305.1, from coordinate 85,718,437 downwards.
AAGGGTGATTTATTTCTCTTATACATTCAGCCGTGTGGACTGTGCTCAGCTCACCCAGGGGCGTAGTGAACACAGTGTGTACCAGCCTCTGTTATCATGACTGGACTCCACACCATACTTTGGTGATGCCGGAGAATGTCCAGGATGTATTACAACATGCGTGATGGTTTTAAAATAGACTCTACAAAGGCCAAATCAAAAAAAGTGACGTGGGTCACAAATAAGTAGCACTAACAAGTTTTGTGTTTTGTTCTTTTATTTTCTATCTGCCAAAGAGTCTCCTCGTTGGTATTCTTGGAATTTCACATATCTAAATCCTGAAATGTTTTGATTTGCATTATTGCTCTTTACGGGACTTTCAAGTCTGAAGGTACTATTAAAACAGGGCTCACCATCAATAAAGAGTGATTGGTTATCATTTGGGATAGGGAATGGAGATGTGGCAGAGGATATGTCAGCAATGTGTTTAAAACAATGGTGCCTGGATTCCAATCATACTGGCCAAAATTCAGAGTAGCTTAAAACTAACTTGTGAGGGTATCTTCAAATTACTTGGTAAAGTCATCGTCAGGTAAAATGTAACCAAAGGGAAACCTGAAATCCATACTCTACCAACTAATGAAGATGATTTTTGGGCTAAGTATCAGGAACTGGGCTCATTTTCGAATACTCTCTTCTGTAGGTGTCTCATTGAAATGATACGATAATCCAGGCAGAGCTTCTTAGAGCATAGTTTCATGTTAACAAGCTAGGGTGGTTCAGGCATCCCTCCTGGGTGCAAGCCAGGGAGGTATAGCCATTTACTGGCTAATGTGGTCAATACAGGCAACTAAATTTGACACACAGTGTCTCCACTTATTTTATATATATAAAAAATTTTCTTACGGTGTTATGTTTCCTGCATCACAAAGATGCAAGAACCAATTTTATTTTGTGAAAAGACGATTCTGAGAAGAAGACCAAGGTAAGACTCATAATACAGGGGCTGGAATCAGAGATGCCCTTTTAAATTTGGGTCACCTCTTTGGAAGTCTGCAAGTTCAACATATTGGAATTTGTAGATGGTGAAGCTTGTTTTAAAAAATACCCAATACTTAAAACACATACACACATAACAGGGCTGATATTCATGTGGTACATGTACATATCACCATACTGGCTCTTAAAATATTGATATACTTTTGTACTAGTGAATAAATAGTTACTGTCTTAAGTACCCTGACCAAACGCCCTTCACACCCCCATCAGAACTTCCAGACTCTCCTACGGACCAGTATCTATAGGGTCAACGGCTGGCCTAGCTGTCCTCTCCAACCTGCTCCAGCATCATGACACCAATTCTGATGGGCTGGGTAGCCTCATACAGGTCATTACATATTTTGAAGCCAACTCCTGATTTATCCGCACAAAGTAAGAAACAATTATTCACATCAGAGAATTCTTTCACCTCCCTAAGAGAGCATCAAACAATTCCTTTAAAGAACCTTTAGAAGATGGCTGCACTTAAATGCAGAACTGTTCAGGAAACCATCTGGATGAATTAGGCTAGACCCTTATTTTATTATCCATTCTGAGTACCACAGATATCAGATGCAGAATCCAAATAACTGCCTCACTGCTCCTCCTTCCTTTGGCTGTGGTAACCTAGCTTTATTTATGACTCAGTAAGAGAAACACTAAACTGCTCAGTATGGAAAAGTCAAGTTCAATCTCTAACTTCTCTCTGATGGATAGACACTGATCTGAATGGTCAAGAAGAGCTTCTGTTGGGGAAAAGGCTTCTTCCTCTCCTTTTCAAAGCTCTTCTGGGTGGTGTTTGTAAATACGACACAAAGGCAAACAGTACAGTTCGTAACACGCATGAGACATTTGAAAAAAAAATGAACTTACTCTTGTGGTCTTGATTTTATTGCCTGTAGCACACATCCATCCGGAATTATCAGGGAGTGTCTTACACTCTTCTCCTTCTAGACAAGGTTCCATCTCACACCACCATTTCCCAATCACTATGGAGGCTGTGCAAAGACAGGAAACAAGTGTGTATGCAATTCATCCAAACAACCTGGGCGCAAGGCTGAGTTCTTCTACAGATGTTAATGCTCTCTGAAACACATTAGGTCCTTTTTAACTTTCATGATTGGCTAAGACTACTCTACTAAGAAGAATGAGATTTTAACTTAAACATCTTAAAATGCAAATATAATTATGCCATCTGGTTTCATCAAGCTACATTTTGTCCACAATATCCTTGTATGATGAAAACATACAGAATGGGGATATTTACTTTTTGGAGGAAATTTTGTGTTAAGTTTGTAGATCAAAGACCTGGTGCTTTCTTTTCAGTGAAAGGGACAAAAGGGCTAACTGTTCTTCAGAATGACTAATTGAGCTCTTGTTTTCAGAAAGGCCCGTTTATTCACCCAGCTTTAGGGTTTATCTCCCACCCTACAGCCTTTGAGATATCAAAGGCTTACCAAAAAAGAAAAAATGAATTGACCAAAAGTATAAAAGAAAACCTGCAAAATTAAAACCAAGTCATAATAAATGAAACTATTTGATTACAGTCAAAAGTATATTTGATACGAGCTGTGGTTTCCTTTCAATAGGTTTAAGGTGATATGAGTGGAACTTTGAAAACTTGACCCTCTGATAAAATAGCCCTATTTTTCAGGGTGATATTGAGGCTGCCCACATTAGGAAGCTGGCAATGAATTTAGTGGATGGATTTATAGCACACTTTTTTGGATAATGAGATTTTAGAAAACTGGAGACTAGATTCGCTCAGTACAAATCAAGCAGCCCCACATCTTAACATCCTGAGTGAAAATTTTTTCTGCACGAGCGTTGGTCATTTCTGAAGCTGCTCAAGGCATTTTTTTTTTTTTTTTTTTACAAATCCACCTGGGCATTTTCCTGCAAAATCCTTAAAATGTCTGTGAGTGTTTCTTCTGTGATACTTTCCAAGTGGCTGTCTTGACACTGGACTGAAACTCTAGGTCTTTATCTAAAAGAAAATTGGTCGCTTCCCAACCCCTCACATTTCCACCCTGTCTCTATCCTGACGTTTAATTCTCACAACAACAAAGAACCCACATGACATTTCTTAATGTCACAGAAGATTAATCTTAAAACGAAATGGAGTCCACGCCACAGGGAAGCAGGAGCACATTAAAATCCTCTATCCACCCAGCATTCACTAGAGGGATTAGATTGCTACCTTAGAAGCAGAATGGTTGAAACGTCCGGACATCTACCTGCATTTAGGTTTCCCGCTTCTAGACTTTTCTTATTTCAGACTTCCCCTCCTTTAGAATAGTCTTCCTCAAATTTTCCTTTGAATAAAAATTACTCTGCAGGATTATATATGCAAAATCATTTCTACTCTATTATACAGTCAATTTGAGGATTTTTTTTCAAGGGTAACTTTGCCTGTTATGTGATGCACGCCTTATACGTGGACCAGACCAAATCGCCTAAGATGCAACTACATTGGATAGGGCAAGCAGAGGAAGGAAAATCTTGCACATAGTTCTATCCTTATGCAGGACAATGTGATAATTTTGGTAAAACACAGACTGATAACAGAAAACACGAATCCTTCACAGCGTCCAAAATGATTATGAACGTTCTGGATGATTTTCTTTTTAACAACAGGTCTCAGCATCAGGGTATGGACTAGAAGAAGAAGCTAGTCAGGAGTTAAGAGGCCTTATTTGTGTGAATTAATAGGTGACAATACTAAATAGAGAAGCATATATTTTGACAGCAAGAAAAACATATGTGGCCTTGAAGGGGAAAAAAAAATAAACAGCAAAGCTTCCAGTAACGTCAGATACAAGTCAGTGTTTGGCAGTGTTTATTGAGAGCCTTCAAGCTGAGGCTCCCTGCCTGCTAGAGCTCAGTCACAAACAGGCCAATCACATTTGCCATGTGTGTCCCCTTAAAGCCCACCTAATATTTCAATACTGCTGCCCTGCATCTCGACCATCACGAATGGACACTCTCTGAGGGGAAACTGCCTTTCCCAGTGGTCTTTGATTTAGAATTTGTCCCTCTTTTTTCACAGGGGCACACAAATAATGAACAAGTACTGGTAAGGTCAGACATGAGCACCTTTGCCTCTTTCTAAAGGACCCTGTTCCATCTTCTTTTCGCTGCTGTGCCCTCTCACAGCTGCCTTACTTTGTTGCAAGCTAACAAAGCACTTTCTCCTCTTTCTCTCAAGCATTAATACCTCCTAAATGAGAATGTAGACAGTAGGAAAAAGAATACATCTCAAAACCCAAGTATGACTTTTAATTCAAGTTTATAGAGACCACTGGCTTGGAGGGGAAGAGAAAAAGCTTTCTAAGAATGAAAATGTCCCAGACTTGCCTACGGTCTCTAAAAACTGTTACAGTTGCCTTTCTAAATGGAGTTTGACGACTTGGCACTACTCTCTGGCTTATTAGAATCTAGTTCATTTTACCAGGGTTGCTTTTCTAAAGATGCTATTAGACCTATTTTGTTTCTGCTTTGTGCATTCCACAGTCATCTTAATATATATGATTTTAGGGCCTAGGTCAAACTATAGTCTCGCATCCTAGTTTTTTCATGAACTCGTATTTCCTGCAATATCTTTAAAAAAGTTCACAAAGAAAGGATCTAAAAATTGCCTCCTCTTCTCCCAATTCGGAAGCTACTGAAAACCTTCTGATTATTGGAAAAGGAGTGATCAATTAGATTTAATAAAATGAGCTAATATTAATGATATTTAGTTGTTTTTAAATATTTTTTTCTTAGAGATAATTATAATGATAAAACCATAAATAAAAATAATCTAAAAGTCTGAATTATAGTGGTCAGTTCAATAATAAAACTGATAACTGACATTTCTGAATGCTTATGTGTCTCTGTGTTAGGTACTTTTAAATGTATTATCTCAGTCTTCAAAGCAACCCTATGAAGTAGATATTATTATGAACCCATTTTTTTTTAGATAAAAAAACTAAAGCCCATAACGGTTAAGTAACTTTCCCAAGCTTACACAGGTAGGAAGTTCAGAAATTAACGCAAGAATCCAGGCCTGCTTAACCACAAAATCTATGTTTTCCATCACGATAGTGCTAACTCATTCTAGTTCTGTATTCAAAATTCATAGGTCTCCAAAAAAACATGTATTGCCTGCTGAGTGGATAAATGAATTCTCTCCGCTCTATTTTTAAATTTTTATTCTATTTTATTTATTTTATTATTTTTGGCTGCCTTGGTTCTTCGTTGCCGCGTGCAGGCTTTCTCTAGTTGTGCCGAGCCGGGGCTACTCTTCGTCGGTGCGCGTGCTTCTCATTGCGGTGGTTTCTCTTGTTGCGGACCACAGGCTCTAGGCCAGCGGGCTTCAGTAGCTGTGGCACGTGGGCTCTAGAGCACAGGCTCAGTAGTTGTGGCGCACGGGCTTAGTTGCTCCGCAGCATGTGGGATCCTCATGGACCAGGGCTCGAACCCATGTCCCCTGCGTTGGCAGGCGGACTCCCAACCACTGTGCCACCAGGGAATCCCTGCTCTATTATTATTGGAAATAAATTTCATATCAACACAAACACTTGCATAAAACAAAAAAATTCAGCTTCTTGTAAAATTAACTTGAAAGGTAATTTGGGCAAAGGGACAGCTCGTTACACTTGTTTCTTCTTAGTCTCAGCTACACATTGCTTGGTTTCATTAGTTGTAGCGTTCTAACAGAAATTCTCACTAGCGAACACTTTCTGAATCCATGAGAAACTTATGAGGTAGATGCGTAACTGCTCTAAGAACTTTTATCACTTAGAAGAACTGAATTAATTAAATATCAGCTGCAAAACCTAATTCTGTCTTATCTGTGGTGATTATGAAAAAGGGTCTTAAAAGTCCCTTTTCACACTGGCATTCTGGGATTCTCTCTATGAATGTGCCGTGTTCAGAAAAATATCTGATCTTCAACTTTTTCAAGAATGTTCATCTTTCCTTGAGATATTCTTAAAATCACTAAGTCCACTTTAATCATGAGTCCTTTTTTTTAACATCTTTATTGGAGTATACTTGCTTCACAATGGTGTGTTAGTTTCTGTTTTATAACAAAGTGAATCAGTTATACATATACATATGTTCCCATATCTCTTCCCTCTTGCGTATCCCTCCCTCCCACCCTCCCTATCCCACCCCTACAGGCGGTCACAAAGCACCGAGCTGATATCCCTGTGCTATGCGGCTGCTTCCCACTAGCTATCTACCTTACATTTGGTAGTGTATATATATCCATGCCACTCTCACTTTGTCCCAGCTTACCCTTCCCCCTCCCCATATCCTCAAGTCCATTCTCTAGTAGGTCTGTGTCTTTATTCCCGTCTTGCCCCTAGGTTCTTCATGACCTTTTTTTTTTTTTCCTCCTTAGATTCCATATATATGTGTTAGCAAACGGTATTTGTTTTTCTCTTTCTGACTTACTTCATTCTGTATGACAGACTCTAGGTCCATCCATCTCACTACAAATAACTCACTTTTGTTTCTTTTTATGGCTGAATTATATTCCATTGTATATATGTGCCACTTCTTCTTTATCCGTTCACCTGTTGATGGACACTTAGGTTGCTTCCATGTCCTGGCTATTGTAAATAGAGCTGCAATGAACATTGTGGTACATGACTCTTTTTGAATTATGGTTTTCTCAGGGTATATGCCCAGTAGTGGGATTTCTGGGTCATATGGTAGTTCTATTTTTAGTTTTTTAAGGAACCTCCATACTGTTCTCCATAGTGGCTGATAAAAACCCTGCAGAAAGTAGGCGTAGAGGGAACTTTACTCAACATAATAAAGGCCATATACGACAAACCCACAGCCAACATCGTCCTCAATGGTGAAAAACTGAAACCATTTCCACTAAGATCAGGAATAAGACAAGGTTGCTCACTCTTACCACTATTATTCAACATAGTTTTGGAAGTTTTAGCCACAGCAATCAGAGAAGAAAAAGAAATAAAAGGAATCCAAATCGGAAAAGAAGAAGTAATGCTGTCACTGTTTGCAGATGACATGATACTATACATAGAGAATCCTAAAGATGCTACCAGAAAACTACTAGAGCTTATCAATGAATTTGGTAAAGTAGCAGGATACAAAATTAATGCACAGAAATCTCTGGTATTTCTATACACTAATGATGAAAAATCTGAAAGTGAAATTAAGAGAACACTCCCATTTACCATTGCAACAAAAAGAATAGAATATCTAGGAAAAAACCTACCTAATGAAACAAAAGACCTGTATGCAGAAAATTATAAGACACTGATGAAAGAAATTAAAGATGATACAAATAGATGGAGAGATATACCATGTTCTTGGATTGGAAGAATCAACATTGTGAAAATGACTCTACTACCCAAAGCAATCTATAGATTTAATGCAATCCCTATCAAACTACCATTGGCATTTTTTACAGAACTAGAACAAAAAATTTCACAATTTGTATGGAAACACAAAAGACCTCGAATAGCCAAAGCAATCTTGAGAACGAAAAACAGAGCTGGAGGAATCAGGCTCCCTGACTTCAGACTATACTACAAAACTACAGTAATCAAGACAGTATGGTACTGTCACAAAAACAGAAATACAGATCAATGGAACAGGATAGAAAGCCCAGAGATAAACCCATGCACATATGGTCCCCTTATCTTTGATAAAGGAGGCAAGAATATACAGTGGAGAAAAGACAGCCTTTTCAATAAGTGGTGCTGGGAAAACTGGACAGCTACATGTAAAGGTATGAGATTAGATCACTCCCCAACATCATACACAAAAATAAGCTCAAAATGGATTAAAGACCTAAATGTAAGGCCAGATACTATCAAATTCTTAGAGGAAAACATAGGCAGAACACTCTATGACATAAATCACAGCAAGATCCTTTTTGACCCACCTCCTAGAGAAATGGAAATAAAAACAAAAATAAACAAATGGGACCTAATGAAACTTCAAAACTTTTGCACAGCAAAGGAAACCATAAAGAAGACCAAAAGACAACCCTCAGAATGGGAGAAAATATTTGCAAATGAAGCAACTGACAAAGGATTAATCTCCAAAATTTACAAGCAGCTCATGCAGCTCAATATCAAAAAAACAAACAACCCAATCCCAAAATGGCCAGAAGACCTAAATAGACATTTCTCCAAAGAAGATATACAGATTGGCAACAAACACATGAAAGAATGCTGAACGTCATTAATCATTAGAGAAATGCAAATCAAAACTACAATGGTATCATCTCACACTGATCAGAATGGCCATCATTAAAAAAATCTAGCAACAGTAAATGCTGGAGAGGGTGTGGAGAAAAGGCAACGCTCTTGCACTGTTGGTGGGAATGTAAATTAATCATGAGTCTTGATTTCACCCTTATAGCAGGTCATACTGCTGTCATGCAGAAGACAGACTGTAGAAGGAGAGTCAATCCATCTTTCAGTGATACATCATAAATGGAGCAGAAATCTTGTTTTTTTTTTTTCTCCCCCCTTTGGTTGTTGCCGTTCAGTTTGAGCAATTTTCCCATGGAAATAGAAAAAGATAGAATAAGCAATGGCTTAATAAACATAGAAATAAACATCATATTATCTAAGAACTGTGGTCCCCTTTTTATCATTTCAGCAGATAACACTTGAGTTGCAGTTCAGCAAATGTTTATTGGGTACTTTGCACAGTCAAAGCACTACCTGATTTGCTGAGAGCGATAAAATAATGAACATGACATAGTCTCTGCCCTCAGAACCTACAACTTAGTTCAGGGTTTCTCAATATAGGCACTATTGGCATTTTGGCATGAATTACGGTAAAGAGATAAAATGAACAAAAAGTGCTCCTCCAATAGTAAATACATTAATATACTAGAAGAGCAAATTCACAGTGGGGAGTAGGAAAAGAGGAACTCTTAATAAGATTGTAGAAGTTTCTGAAAGCAAGATGCCTGGGCTTAAAATTGTTTTTTCATTAAATTTTTTTTTAAGGAAAGTTAGGTCATTGAAGATTCTACATTCTGTGAGCAAAGGGAGGACGTGTTATAGGGATAGTTGGGGAAGATGAATTTGGCAGTGGTGTGCAAGATGCAAGAAGGAAGAAGCAAGCACCTGAAATGCCAGATAAGCCCTACTGCATTCAAACAGAGAACTGATAGGTCTTGATTTTTGGAAGCCTTTTCTAGAATTGTGAAGCAGGGCAGAGCTGAACGTGATGTTAGGAACAACTGAGGAAACACTGTTGCCAGTATCTCAACCATATTAACTGTAACCCGAACCACACTGGACTCTAATTATTAGCTTATTAGCTCAGGTGCCTGCCTACTCACTAGGTGGTGAACTTCTTGAGGGCACAGATCACATTGCATTCATCTTTGAATAGCATAGAGTAGCTCGAGACAGGTTTGCCAATTTTAAATGAATGAATGCAAAATGAAAGAAAAAGAGAAAGAAAACAAAGTAGTGCCTATATCAAAGGATTGTGAGGGTCCCATGAGAAAATCCATCCCAAGCACTTAGCAGAGTGTCTGGTATTCAGCAAATGTTTAATAAATATTAGCTATTACTATCATCATCAGCATCATCATTTTTATTACTCAAAAGAATGAAATCATTCCCAAAGAGAAAAGGCAATTCTTCACAAAGTTAGTGAGTACACCATTGTTTTTCGATATTATGCCAAACTCTCAGCTTGCTTCTATGACTTATGAGAGTTTGAGCATAAATTGAATGACTGAACATATGACTGCATTCATGTTCCCAGAAGTAGGTTATAAGTACATCAATCAAGACAAATTTCCAGGCTCATTTTTGTGCAACCTGTCATGCAGTTTAAAGCAATGGCTGGAACTCCATTAGAGGAATGGGACCGCGCTCCAGCTTCCCTTTTGGCACAGGCTGTTGGAACAGCTGTTCCGATTCTCTTCTTCACAAGACCTGCAGCGACTCCCTGTGTGTGACTGTCTTTATCAAAGCAAACAGAAAATTAAAGGCATTGAATAACATTGCCTATAGACATTCCAAACTCCCTCTTTCCTGTGAGCTCACATGTAAGGATTGGATCCAGTTTGGAGGGATTAGGGAATGGTTAAGTCTCTAAGCTCTTGGGTATGTAATAGAGGGACCCAGGTTTGAACCTTAACTCCATCACTTACTGGTAGAATGGCTTCAGAAAGTTCTTTGGTTCAAGTCTCAGGTTCCTGAGTTATAAATGGAGTCAATAGAAATCACAACTGGTTATTGTGAATTTTAGATGAAATAAGATACTTAGCAGAATACCTAATAAACGTTATACTCAACACATGGAAATTACTACTGTTATTTATCCATATGTCCACTATCTATCTATGTATGCATTCATGCAATTACCTTTATAGAGAGTGAGTACCTTTTTTTTTTCTTAAATGGAAGTTTATCCTAGTTCTGGGATGCACATATTTGCTTTTTACTGATTAGACTGTACTTCTTGGTAGGATCTATAATATATTTTGGAGACATACATAGAATTAATAGCTGATGATAGGATTCATCAGCACTGCTTCTCTTCTACAAATTCTATTCTAGTGCTTTTCAAACTGAGGCAATTTATCTTGGTGAGGCTGGAAGTGAGGATATGGATTGTGAAACGGGCAGTACTTAAAGACAGAAGATAAGAGTGGTACAATTTCCTTGAGTGATAGTTTTCCTTGAAGGTATCTGAAGACAAAAGTTATATTTTATTCATTCAAAAGCTATTCATTAACTACTGTGCTGGACATAAAAGAGACACAGTTCCTACCCTAAAGTGGCATACAATCTCTTGTGGGAAACACTATATGTAATGATGGGATAATGAGGGGGTAATTTAACCACCAAGTAATCAACCAAAGTGTTTTCATATTAAAGCAAATAAGAATATTTACTATGAGGTAAAAGGCTAACTTCACATGAATTTTAAGGTAAAACACAAAACAAAGAAATCTTTTACTTTTTATGGGCAGTCTTATCAGAATGCAGGGATACACTTCCTACTGCTTTGAAAAAAAGCTGTCTGCTTGGTGAGAAAGAATGTTCAGATTTTTTGCCAACTTAAGGGAACACTCCTACTCCCTGCCAACAATAACATTCCTCTTCGTGGTCTGGACACCAGGGCTGGCGTTTCTGGATTATCTTGCACTTTCAATACGTGATAACTCTATTCATGCATCTACTTATACTTCAAACACTGGATGTTGGTCTTGCTTTCCCTAAATTGATGGTTTTATTTTAGAATTAAATTCAGCTATATTTTTTTGTGTTTGTGTAGGTACGTAATTTAAAATATACAGTTAAGAAGGAACACAAAGAACCATGGTTATTAGACAGATTTCCTACCGTACATCCCTTGTATTCTCAAATTTAACATTCTGTGTTAAAGACGAACCCTGAAGTTTACAGTAGATAGTAAGTGTAATTTTGTTAGGACAAAAATATTTTGATGTTCTTATTTTTGCCTACCATAGAAAACTTTACATTTTTCCTCCCCAATTTTAAAAGTAATATATATTCTTTTCTAAAATTCAAAGCGTATGGATAATTAGAACAAGGAAAATAAACACAATTGCATTAGGCAGAGGTAAATTGCTACATTTGGGTATGTTTTTCCTAGACTTTCTCTATGATTATTCCTTACATAGTATCCAGAGTGATCTTTTAAAATGCAAACGATTTCCTATCATTCATCTCTTAAAACCCTCCAACGTTTCCATCACTTAGAATAAACTCTTTACAATTGGCCTACAGACACCCACATTACTTGGTCCCGCCTGTTTCTTCAACCATGTCTTCCACCATCCCCACTTCCACCCCCCTCCCCTCATTTTGTTCCAATCTCTCTGGCCCTGTAGCTCTTCTGCAAACCTGGAAACCTCTTTTATGATTTGGCTAACCCTCTGTCTGGGCTGTGTTCGCCCAGAATTGACATTAACCAGGCCTCAATTCAATTGTTTGTTCTCTGAGTGGTCTTATCTAAACTAATTCACACCTGCTTACCCTGCCACTTTCCCCTCACGTTCGGCTTTTCTTTTCTTTTTTTTTTGTTCATGTTAGATGTTGCCATTTCTTTCCTTTTTTTTTTTTTTACATCTTTATTGGAGTATAATTGCTTTACAATGGTGTGTTAGTTTCTGCTTTATAACAAAGTGAATCAGTTATACATATACATATGTTCCCATATCTCTCCCTCTCGCGTCTCCCTCCCTCCCACCTCCCTATCCCACCCCTCCAGGCGGTCACAAAGCACCGAGCTGATCTCCCTGTGCTCAGCACATACTATTACCAAATTCACAGAACATATTTTGTTGGCCTGGATATTTGCCTTTTCCTCCCACTTGATGGTAAGCTCCATGAAAGTTTGGACTTTATATTTCCAAACGGCTAGAACAGTGCCGCATATAGTAGATGATCACTATATATATTTAAAATGGTTGTATAAATGTATATACATAAAAAATGTAAATTTTTTTGAAAAAAGTAAGATCACACCACATAGTTTTCTACCCTTCTTTAAAACCTAAACACTGAATCATAAACATTTTTCCATGTCTATTAATAAATGAAATGCATCATTATTTTAATGCCTGCATAATATTCCATAGGAAGGCTGCATCTTAATTAATTTAACTAATCCCCTACTGTTGGAAATTTAGGTTGTCTTTCTTTGGGGTTGGTTGGCTGATTGCTATTACAAAGGATGCTTACATGAACAACCTTGCACACATATCTTTGCAAATGTATTTATTTCCCCAGAATGAATTCCAAGGAGTGGAATTTCTGAGTCAAAGGGTAAAAAATGTTTGGTACTTCTGATATATATCATCAATATGTCCTCCAGAAAATTTGTACAAACTGGTATTTCCCATCCAATGTACCCATTTCTCTGTACAGCGTCACCAACATTGTTAGCATTCTTAATGAGTTCAGTGAAATATGGATTTTGTTTGTTTTTTGGCGGGTACAGAAACATGTGGCTTAACTGGAGAACCCTAACTGTCAGCTTTCATGTTCCAACTTGACTTTCAAAAGAGTGACCTACTATAGCAGTAGGGCCTCAATTTCTTTGTGAATAATTCCTCCTCAAAGAATCCAACTGAGAGGGTTGTCACAGAATAAAGAGAGCATAGGGAGGTCAGGCATAGGGAAGGCTCTAAGCCAAAAGCAAAACCAAAAACACTACATTGGAGTCCTTAGGGAGCACCGGTATTTCCTGGAGGTCCCCAGTGGATGGAATGTGCCTACTGCACACGGATCTTGGGTTCAGCCAACTCAGTGTGGAGAATCTTGCTGTTTCAGAATAGAATGTGCATTTATGTCTGTCCTTCTGGAATTCTGTGTCCCTCTGCATATACTTCTATTTGATCCAGTTACATTCATGGCAACAAAATGGGGAAGGGGTTAACCTAGATGTGGGTGTAGAGAAGAACTCCAAAATGGTTCTACATTTTAAATCAAAAGGAATATCAGATTTTAAAATGATATTTACAAGCAACTTTCAAGCCACTTGTACATCTATGTACCTTTTGGGTGCTAGCTCTCTGTGTTCTTACCATGTGATAAATGGCTCCTGGGAGGAATATATTTGTATACCAGCATTTTCTCAGTTTGAAAAAGTACTTTATTAGGTTATTATTAGGTTCTATAATATAGTTTTTTTTCTAGAATGGCTATAGATTTACCAGAATCAAATAATGTTAGTTAAGTACCCCTTTTTCTTTTCACAGGTAAGGTAATCACTTTTATAGTGATTGATACATTAAAATATCACTTTGGTTGATTCCATTTTGCAAGAAATCCCCAATATTAAATTATTCCCAGAAAATTCTTGGCATCAAGTTCCTTTGCAAAAGCAGTGCTCGCAATCTTGGCAGTAATGGGAAAGTTGTACACTGATTGGAAGGTCTTTCATTTTAATTTCGTTCCCACTAGAGAAGACTGATATAAATAAAATTTAAATAGAAAACACATTTCAGATGCCAGCGCTGAAAAAGACTTTGTCAGCCTAATGAAAAGTTATCAATTTTCTCGATTTTATTCCATAAATTGTGAGTCATTTTCTAAATGGATTAGACTAAAGGAAAGTTCAAACTCCCAGTGAGATGCTCTTGGTGCTGATGGAGACTTCAGACAAGGGAGATAGAACAGGGCACACAAAACCTCTCAGGCCTCTTCAGATCTATACAAATTGATGGCAAGTGAGGAGAGAAGTATCTCTAACCCTGAACTCACCTATTGCCTTAGAAGCCAAATCCTGGGGAATTGAATGGGAAACATTGTTTCTCTTATTTTTTTAGGATGACATGCATGGCTGATTGAATTATAACTGAGAACATGGAAATTTTGGGAGGAGTGAGGCCTAGAGGAAGAGGCTGTGTCACTCAGTGCTTTATATGCCTGTCTCATAGATCCTTGATAGAATAAGACAAAAACACGCTACGATGCTATGGTGTTCACACAGTCTCTGAGGAAGACTTTGATGCCTTCTGATTTATTATAGTTAATTTAACTTCAGAAAACATAACCCAACTTTCATGTGAGGATGAAAGCTGTAAACCTTGATCACAGAGCACTCTTGAATCTAGTTTTATTTGTGTGTACATGTTTGAAAGGGCAAGATAATTTGATAATTGGTTATTTTTGTAATTTGGCAAGAACCGCCCAATATCTTTTTGGCACATGCCTTCACTCACCAATCCCTTGAGAAATGGAAAATAACAATCGGTGCTTTATCTTCTCTTACACAATGCCATACAACTAGCATGGTTCTTCTGGTGGAATTGTTGGGATGGTTTGGAAAAGCTCAGCTTTATTTATCAGAAAATATCTAGGGCTTCCCTGGTGGCGCAGTGGTTGAGAGTCCGCCTGCTGATGCAGGGGACACGGTTCGTGCCCCGGTCCGGGAAGATCCCACATGCCACAGAGCGGCTGAGCCCGTGAGCCATGGCCGCTGAGCCTGCGCATCCAGAGCCTGTGCTCCGCAACGGGAGAGGCCACAACAGTGAGAAGCCTGTGTAACGGAAAAAAAAAAAAAAAAAAAAAAAGAAAATATCTAGAGACTATATGCTCTATGCTTAGCATCACTTAACATAGGCAGTCTGAGTGACGTAAAAGCACGTCAAAGCTTTCACGTGAGTTTTAAAGTAGATGAGCAAATGAGAGATGACATAAGGTCCTTACTTGTTAGACACTTCATTTCTAAAATATCAAACAACTTTATTATTTTTATTTATTTTATTTATTTTATTATTTTTTATTATTTTTATTATTTTATTATCTTCATTACTGTGCGCAGGCTTTTCTCTAGTTGCAGTGAGCGGGGGCTACTCTTCGTTGTGGTGCACAGGCTTCTCATTGCGGTGGCTTCTCTTTTTGTGGCTCTAGGCGCGCGGGCTTCAGTAGTTGTGGCATGTAGGCTCAGTAGTTGTGGCGCATGGGCTTAGTTGCTCCACAGCATGTGGGATCTTCCCAGACCAGGGCTCGAACCCATGTCCCCTGCATTGGCAAGCAGATTCTTAACCACTGCGTCACCAGGGAAGTCCCCAAAACAACTTTATTTAAACAACCAGAATGAACTTTTAGAAACTGCCAACATGGGAAAATTCACAATATTGGCACTTTGCAACTTATCATGTTCATGTCGATGATGGTACTAGGAAAGCGAGAAAATCAAAGAAAGCCAGGAATATAAACGTGGCAATGTTTGTGATGAATCCAGCTGCAAAAAGTTCAGAATGATAGCTCTGCTGCCTCAAGCCACATCTCCCCTACTCCTCTCGCTAAATTGAAGAACTCGAAGTTTAGCTAAATTGGAAGCAGGATGTAATGCATTCCCAAAGTTCAACAGCAAAACCTAGAAACCAGAACAGTAAGTCCCAGTCTGAGAGCTAAGGATCTCTGAAGGAGGAGGGGAAGACTGTGGTTTCTAGGGTGGTCTGAAAAGCTTTCCTGACTAGCAGTAGTGATTTAGTAATTCTGATTCATTTTTATTTTTTGTATTTACCTTCTCTTTATGTCAGGTGATACTATTCATTTTCTGATTGTAGAAACGGCTGCACATTCTTCTTCTCCCTCTGTGTCCACCCCTTTGAAATGTGACTTTACCTCTCCTCCCATCAGGAAGTGGAGTCTATTTCCCCAGTCCTGCTATCTGGGTTTGGCCATGTGCTTCATTTGGCTAATAAGAAGTTAGCAAACACGACACAAGAAGAAGCTTGAAAGCTTGAAGCTTGAAAGCTTGCTTGGGGCTCGCTGCGCTTTGGAACCCTGAGCTGACCACGATGAAACGTCATGTAGAGCAGAGAGTAGTTTTATCCAATCTGATGCCCTCCTGGACTAATTAGCCTGTCAACCATCAGACATGTAGCTGAGCCCATCCTATACTCCAGCTCTACAAAGTTCACTGCTAGCCTGTTCCTTAATCCCACCACTTCCTGTCTTGAATATTTATACAACAGCTGCAACTTCAGTGGCTATCATGAAGGAAAGTTCAGGAAAACTGCTGCAATGCTGGCACTTATGTCATTAAATCGATGTCAACAACCCAAACCTCTGGACTTCTTGTTATCCAAGAAAAATCAATTCCTATTACTCAAGCTATTACAGTTGGGCATTCTATTACTTACCACGTAACACAACCCTAAGTAAAACTGAAGGTATTCGATAAATATTTGTGGACTAACTGAATGAATGAATCCATATATTTGTACCAAGGCCATATCACTGCCATTTCTATCCACTTAGTACTAAATATCCACAATGGTCAAAGGCTGATTTTTTTTGGCATTCGAATTCAGAAATTCAATTGACCTATAGACAATCCTGAGAGCGGCTTTCTGTCCTCATTATGTGTGTCTCCAATTTGCGCGCACAATCAGACCTTCCTTCACAACTCAACAGATGCAGAAGATACAGAACTGGCATAGCTGTATGTAAATTAGGCATTTTCCCAGAGACTTTCAGTGTCAGTGGTAATGTTGAATTTTCTTAATTACAATCCAGATATGCTCGCAATGGAGTAATACTAACTGTTATGGTCTAGAGAAGCTAACTTCAATTTTACTAAACTATTATGATTCATTTGGATGTACTATTTGGGCAACAGGAGGAGCACATATAGAAATTGCTCTCGTGGTGAAGTATTTTCTGAGGCTTGCTGGAGCAAAGAAAGAAATTGGGAGAAGACTGAAAATCAGCCATCAGAAGAGAAAGAGAAAGAGAGCAACTAAAGCAAAGGCTTCTAACATTTATTTATTATTGATTTAAAATCATTTCTGTTCTACCCACAGTAGGCTGAAATGTATCTCTACCTGAGTCCAAGCCACGGGGACAGAGTCGGAAAATTCTTTGAATTGATGTGATTTGGGGAGAAGGCAGGTCTGAAGAAATTCTTTTTTCTTATGTTCTGAGTTTTTAAGTTGGCTCTAGCTCAAGTACCAAGCTCAAAAACCATTTTCATTCCAATTTCTGAGATGACAATTTTTCTCAAAGAAAAAACAATCACTGGCACAACATGGCTTAACATGAAATTTTGAGTAAAGGTGTACTGCCTTTGTGTTATAGCATTTTGTTGGGTCATAAGAGCCCCTTTCTATAAGAAGGATTATATCAAAATTACCTCCTTTCAATTATGAATCTTATTATGCAGTCCTTCTTGACTAATGTCCCCGCTCAATTCAGACAGGTAGAGCACAGACAGTATGTAAGTCCACAAAACACATGCATCCCAAGATCATTTCTGAAATGCATCAGGCTATGTAGTGCAGTTGATACAAAACTATGAGGCAATCATCAGGAATCTTCTAATTGGCCCTGTTCTATTGTGTAGTATAGAACAAGAAGCTCAGCATCTTGAAACATATAGACACATGTATCAGCTCATTATTTGGGAGCTGAGAAGAATTAATGACATTTTAGAGAGAAGGAAATTGAACCAAAGGGAGGTTACATAACTTGCCCGTGCTCACACAGCTAGTAAGAGGCAGAACTGTGAATCGGCCAAAGCAACTTTCTCCAGAGCTGGTTAAAGGTTTGGGAAAGTGATGTATAAGATAAATGTGGAAGGATGAAGAGTAATTTGCAAAGTAATCAAAGTAGAGATGGGTAATTTCAGTGGCGATAAAGCTGCGCACATCCCAGAAGTGTGAGCTAGAATGCTGTACTCTGGGAACTACTGGTGATTCAGGATGTCTGGAGCAAAAAATGCATGTGTGTTTGTGAGGGAGCGAGGGAAGGTGAGGCTGGGTGCGTTTTAGGTACTGAGGAATTTGATCGAGGTCTTCTTAAGTAAGTCGGCTTTACAAAAATGCTAACACTGTGGCAAATCAAAGATGCCACGAGGATAATGGAAAGGATCACTTTTGATCCGGAGCAAGCTCTCTCTCATCTTAGGTGATACTGTTTCTCTGTCAGATGAATTTCTTCTCCTGGGCCATGATTCCTCATTGGGAAAGGGCAGTTTAGTAGACGGCACTGGGGATGAATTAATTCATTTGGCAGAAGCAAGCAGTCTGTCCTCACCAAATATTTCCTTCAGTTCAGATCTCCATCAGGGGTAGCCTGGAGAATGTCTGCTCAGCATCAGTATCACTCCTCTGATTGGAGGTCACGTGACTGCAGGCTTCCACATCTTTCCCTGCACCAAGGCTGTAAAACCAACTAGGGACCCTCGGTTTATAGACAAGGAACCAGGGCAAAAGAAACTGCAGGAGGCCATGACCCACGTAAAGAACTCTACTTGAGTTTTAAGCCATAGGGTACCACTTTTAGGAATTCCCTCTTTTACTGAAATGAATTTACATAAAAAGGGAACTTTGTTTCCTTGCTCTAAGTGGTAAACTGGTATCATTTGTTCTAAGGGCAAATATACAAGTATACCACCCCCCTACGCATACCCCAGTTTACTGCATCTAGTTGGATACTGCTGTCCTCCTAAACTGATGTCTTCAGTCTATTTTTAAGAAATTGGCAATTAGTAAATTTTAGAGAGGTGTTAGAGACACAACAGTACCAAACTCTTCTCATTCAAGATATCATAGACAGATAAAAACTGAAAAAGAAGTCCTAATTACTCTGTATTCATTGTTACTTAGTGCCATGTCTGTTAATACCTAAAATGACCTCATTTATCACCAGTGGTATGATCGCTGCACACTGAACACAATGAAACAATCTCTCTCTGCCTCTCAGTCTCTCCATCTCTTTTATTGATTCTTCTAGTAGCAGGAGTGAGAAAGAGCTAATGCTGTCCTTAGATGCCTTACAATATCCTGATTGCCTTCAATCCAAGACCACTTTTATTTAGATCACATTCAAGAACTAGACACATTAATGAGAGAGATGAATAAACGAAACTGTAAACTGTGAAAGAGCTGCAACATTAGTAGCTTAAGTTTTTCAGCTGGCATTCACATTAAAAAATGTATCAACCGAGCCTAACATTTCTTGAAGGACAGCTCCATTTCAGTCCTGTCTCCATGATGAAAAGCGCCAGACTGGGAAGTCATCGGTCTGGTATTTTAAGACACATTTAATGGCTGAATTTGGAAGACAGCTTCCAGTACCTGAATGTCCAGGAAAAATATTAATCAATCAAATTTTATTAGTGATGACCAGTAACAGAAAAAAGCTAAATTCAGCGCTAAAATTTCATTATTACAGTGGGTTGAGTGACCTCCAATATTCCTTAAAAGACTGACGGTCTTGGATTCTGAGAGAAATGAATTTTGAAGATGAAATAGGAAATAGTATGTCACTGCAAAGAGGCATAGAGGCACTCTCTCCCGTGCACAGAGACCAACCTGTATCTGCTTTTATTGATCAAACTGAACAATGTGAATTGGATTTTGGGAAGAAGTGGCCAACGTAGCCTGTAAACAATGCTTGGTTTCTACACATTTGAAACTCCCTAGGCTACTGTATTCTCTGCCACTTTCAAAGCGGGTGCTAATTTCAAAAGAAGCTCACATCTACAGCTGCAGAGGTTTCATCGGGAAAGAAAGAGAGGGGGATAACATTTGTTGAGCAAATCTTAAATACCTTATACAGAGTATTTCTATCTCAGCTAATGCTCTCAGCAACCCTGGCAAGGCTATTATTACCCACATTTTACAGATAAGGAAAGTAAGGTTCAGATTTTAAGTAATTAGCAAAACCGAATGGATAGCACAAGTTAGGGTATAAACTCAGGCTTTTATGAGACCTAACGTGTTATGTATTTTTTTAATCCAGAATGTCTGTTGGAAGCACAGGTTTGGTGATGCCAACATCAATTTGTAACATAGCTGTTGTTTCTACAAACCTAGCATTTATTTCCTTGACTACTGGCAAAAATACCCTAATTTTCCTTTGGGGAACTACTCTGCTCACAATGTTAGTCTGATGTTTCAGATGGAGCTGACCCCACCCCTTGGAAACAGAGATGCACATGACCAGGCTTGTCCAATCAGATCACTCCATCTCTGTGTAGGTCAAAGACTGTTGCAAAAAAATTAGCTACTCCTCTCTTTGAGAAGCAAAGTATCATTTCCCTCCTGCTGAACCTGGGATGGCCCTAGTAACTTGCTTGACCAACCGAATGCAGCAGAAGTGATGTTTGGTAGGTCACAAAAAGCCACGTAGCTTCTACCCATGCTTCTTGGAATGCTCTCTCTGGGAGTCCTGAGCTATCCTGTTAGAAGTTCGACTACACTGAGACTACCATGCTGGAAGAGGCATAGACACCATGTTGATAATCCCAGCTGAACCCATCCTTCCAGCCACCCACTTTATGCCAAGGTAAATGAGTCATTTTGGACCAGACCAGTCCAGTCTAGTCACCAGCTAAACACCATGCAGTGACCTCTGCCAATGTCATGTGAAACAGAAGAAGCAACCTGCTGACACATCCAAATTACTGACTGATAAAATCATAAGATGTAATAAAACATTATTGTTTTAAGCCACTAAGTTTTGGGGTTATGATGCAGCATTAAAGACGGGAACAATATCTTTGGCCAGAAGGATTGGTTTGGAGATGGGCTGTGACCTGGGTCAACCAATGACATTCATCTAGGAGTTTTGCTAATTCTACTGGGAAAAAGATAACTCTGTTTTCACTGTTAGGTGGTGATCTGGTAAGATACAAAACTGGGGCTACTGGTAGCATTTTTTTTTTTTTTTTTTTGCGGTACGCGGGCCTCTCACTGCTGTGGCCTCTCCCGTTGTGGAGCACAGGCTCCGGACGCGCAGGCTCAGCGGCCATGGCTCACGGGCCCAGCCACTCCGCGGCATGTGGGATCTTCCCGGACCGGGACACGAACCCATGTCCCCTGCATCGGCAGGCGGACTCTCAACCACTGTGCAACCAGGGAAGCCGAGTAGCATTTTTATTACTACTGGAGCACAGCTTATTTGAGACTGAAGCCAACAGGGAAGAAACAGTAGAAAGACGGAGAGAGAGGGAGTGACGTCTGAAGACAGTCATAACCTTGGCCTTTTATTTCAGAGGAAAATAAACTTTTTATTTAAATCAACTGAATTTTGTTTCTTTCCACTGAAGAAGTTTCCACCAAGAAAAGCTATATTAATGGGATAAGCTGAAATGATAAAGAAAGACTGCAAATGAGGAAATGAAGGACCTCTTTGTATATATATTTGTATACATGTTCATATTCAAAATTAATATCAAGGCACAGTTTCAAAGGTGGAGGCATACTAAAAAAAAAAAGCAGGGCTTCCCTGGTGGCACAGTGGTTGAGTCCACCTGCTGACGGAGGGGACGCAGGTTCGTGCCCTGCTCCGGGAGGATCCCACATGCCGTGGAGCGGCTGGGCCCGTGAGCCATGGCTGCTGAGCCTGAGCGTCCGGAGCCTGTGCTCCACAATGGGAGAGGCCACAACAGTGAGAGGCCCGCGTACTGCAAAAAAAAAAAAAAAGGCAAACTTAAGGACATATCTAAAAATAATTTGCCACGCCTATATAGGAGGGCTTTCACTTCAGAGGCCATTCTGATCTTTCCAATTGTACTTCTACACAGAAAAGTACAGATACATAGTTTGGTCAAAAGTTATTTGGGGACACAAAAATAAACTCAAAATGGATTAACCATCTAAGTGTAAGACCTAACACTATAAAACTCTTAGAGGAAAACATAAGAAAAACATTCTTTGACATAAGTCACAGCAAGATCTGTTTTGACCCACCTCCTAGAGTAATGAAAATAAAAGCAAAAATAAACAAATGGGACCTAATTAAACTTAAAAGCTTTTGTGCAGCAAAGGAAACCAAAAGCAAGACAAAATGACAACCCTCAGAATGGGAGAAAATGTTTGCAAACAAAGAAACTGACAAAGGATTAATCTCCAAAATATACAAACAGCTCAGACAGCTCAATATCAAAACAAACAAACAACCCAATCGAAAAATGGGTGGAAGACCTAAATAGACATTTCTCCAAAGAAGATATACAGATTGCCAAGAGGCACATGAAAAGATGCTCAAGATCACTAATTATTAGAGAAATACAAATCAAAACTACAATGAGGTGTCACCTCACACCGGTCAGAATGGCCATCATCAAAAAAATCTACAAACAATAAACGCTGGAGAGGGTGTGGAGAAAAGGGAACCCTCTTGCACTGTTGGTGGGAATGTAAATTGATAGTCACTATGGACGACAGTATGGACGTTCATTAAAAAACTGAAAATAGAACTACCGTATGATCCAGCAATTCCACTCCTGGGCATAAACCAGGAGAAAACCCTATTCTAAAGGATCCATGCACCCCAATGTTCATTGCAGCACTATTTACAATAGCCAGGACATGGAAGCAACCTAAATGTCCATTGACAGAAGAATGGATAAAGAAGATGTGGCACTTATATACAATGGAATATTACTCAGCCATAAAAAGGAATAAAATTGGATCATCTGTAGAGATGTGGATGGACTGGAGTCTGTCATACAGAGTGAAGTAAGTCAGAAAGAGAAAAATATTGTATATTAAATGCATATATGTGGACTCCAGAAAAATGGTACAGATGAACCTATTTGCAGGGCAGGAATAGAGACACAGATGTACAGAATGGACGGGTGGACACAGGGTGGGAGGGGAGGGTGGGATGAATTGGGAGATTAGGATTGACATATATACACTACCATGTGTAAAACAGATACCTAGTGGGAACCTGCTCTATAGCACAGGGAGCTCAGCTTGGTGCTCTGTAATGACCTAGATGGATGGGATGGGTGGGGGGTGTGGGAGGGAGTTCCAAGAGGGAGGGGATATATGTATATATATAGCTGACTCACTTCATTGTACAGCAGAAACTAACACAACATTGTAAAGCAATTATACTCCAAAAAAAATAGTTATTGGGGAAAAAAATAAACAAGCACAATAGTATGATGGTTAATACCGTTAGCTTATGTCTCAGTGGGCAAGTTAGTTTGATGACCTGAGATATATTTTCCTGACCTGTAAAATGGGAATAATACCTGTCCTGTTTTCTTCAGAGAGTTTTTAATTAAATGATTTAGTGCTTTTGGAGGCAACTGGAAACAGACAAGTAAAGCTCTGTTTAGAGCTCACAGTTTGGGGGAACTTATTTGGCTACACCATTCTTTATGAAACAGGAAGTGATGTGTGTCAGCAGGAAAGACAGGTCTGACTCTTGGAGTTGATGCTAGAAATATCCCGTGCCATTACTGTCAAATATGGTAGCCACTGGCCACATGTGACTGTTTAGATGTAAATCAATTAAAATTTAATCTCTCAGTTGCACTAGGCACATTTCAAGGGCTTAAGAGCCGTACATGGCTTTGGCTACCACGTTGGACAGTGCAGAATAGAATATTTCCATCAGTCCAGAAAGTTCTGTTGGACAGCAGCGGTCTAGTATAGCTGACATTCCATCTGCCCAGCATCTATTAGCTATCACCTGCCATGAGCCCACCTACTCCATCACTATCAGCACCCCCTTCACGCCTAAAGGAGCTCTGATCTCTACACCTTTTTCATGTCTTATGCTCACCACTCTTGTAGAGGCACTTGTGGAGCCATGTAAAGTGGACTGAAATCCTAAGAAGACCTGGGTTCTGATCCCACATCTAATACTGATGTAGGTGACAACTTCAGCCAATCAGGTTATGTTATTAAGCCTCAGATTCCCATCTGTAAAGTGGGTATAACACTCACTTTACACACTTGTTGAAACTGCATGAGCGAACGCAGGTGCTTTGAAAAATGTACAAAGGTCAAGATGAACAAAGCTCTTAAGAAGTTAAATTCTTTTTCTCACGAGGAATCTGTCAAGATCTAATTTTACAGTTAATGTAGCAACACATTCAAGATCATTTGCTCAGACACCAGATAAAATAATTATTTACTTATTTTTAACTTGCTTTAAATCCATTTTAGTCACTTACTAGTTGTATAATCTTGGACAAATTTTTAAGCACTTTTAACCCCATGTTCCTCATAAAACTGAAGGCAAGAACCCACCTGATACTGATGCTGTGCTGATTAAGTGAGATAACATGATTTTAGAATTGTAACTGGCACACAGAATGGACTAAAAACTATCAGCTAACCCTTCTGGCCCTGGATGCCCCACGGGCCATTGCATGGCTTTCAATCAATACAGAGGCACAACGGCTATAGGAGTGTATCTGGACTTCTGATGGTGGGTAAAGAAAATTACAGAGAGCTAATGATACTAGTGTCTAATTTTTTTTAAAGTACATTTTCTTAAGCTAGTTGCTCATTGTGCTTAATGCTGATAAAATAGTCTCTACTTCTAAAAGTTAATGAATGATTTTTTAAAAAATTTTGCTTACTGAAGTATAGTTGATTTACAATGCTGTGTTAAGTTCTGCTGTACGGCAAAGTGATTCATTTATACATATATATTCTTTTTCATATTCTTTTCCATTATGGTTTATCCCAGGATACTGAATATAGTTCCCAGTGCTATATAGTAGGACCTTGTGTTTATCCGTTCTATATATAATAGTTTGCATCTGCTAATCCCAAACTCCCAGTCCTTCCCTTCCCCATCTCCCCTCCCCCTTGGCAACCACAAGTCTGTTCTGTACGTCTGTGAGTCTGTTTCTGTTTCGTATTTATTTGTGTCACAGTTTAGATTCCACATATAAGTGCTTTCATATGGTATTTGTCTTTCTCTGGTCTGTTTTACTTAGTGTGATAATCTCTAGGACCACCCATGTTGCTACAAATGGCATTATTTCTATGAGTGATGTTTTTTAAAGAGTAAGTTTTTTTGGAAGTCCCTCATCTCTATACTGTGGTAAATAAATCTCTGTCCACTATATGATGAAAAAAACAGAGTGAACTTTGTAAACAAATCGACAGGTCACGTGCTCTGTGGCAGCACGTGAGTGGTTGAAAATTTAACTGTGGAGTCAGAGGACCAGATTTACATAACCTGGATTAAGTTATATGACTTCTGTAAACCTTGGTGTCCTCTTTCATCAAACAGGAATAATCATAGTGTTCCTACCTCATAGAGTTGAGTAATTATATGTTAAACAGTTAATATAGAAGGAATGTAGAAGAAGTCCTGTCATATGTAAGTGCAATGTATGTTATTAATGATGCTGCTGAAGGTCACCATCATCATTTATATTACCCAGAACCATTCCTGGTTTATAACAAGTGCTCAGTTAAATATTGGATATCACTGACTGTTATCTACCGTAATTCTAAAATGATATATTTGGTTTTAATTTGAATAAGTAAACTATACTGAGAGTTACAATAAAGACAGACAAATGATTTTAGTAAATTAAGTTTACCTATGGTAACTAATACCACCAGGAAAAAGTCAAACGATTGTGAATCTGGGGAATATTAATCTTAAATAATAAATATTCTTAAATAATACTTAAATAATAATATTCTTGTAAAATTTGAAACTATGTATTTGTTTACCATATACTCTTTAATATCTATTTTCTTAGAGTAATTAAGAGAGTCCTTAGAATCATTATATAGGAAGAAAACCCATGATATTTATCCAGATCACACCCCATTGCCTCTGTTCAATTAATTTAGACTTTATTGTTTTGATATAAGAAACATGTTTACCTTTTCTAGTGTATTTCTTAATCAAGTTCTAGAAGGAATAAGTAATTTCAACTTGTCTTAGAAACCTAGCGAAACTATGAAGATAATTACGTCAATAACAGTTACGGCGACTGCATTTGCTAATAGCATTATTTTCACATTTGTTTTCATACCTATTACTTCATGTTTAAATTCATCATAGCAAGAGGCTGAGCCTTATTTCCATATTTATTACTACCCAGATATTTATACTATATGTTTATATAAAAAACAGCAATGGGTGTAATCTTGAATGTGCAAAGCAAATGAAATATGATTGCCAAAGATGTAATGAGTTTTTTCCCCTTTCAGGGGCAAGGAAATAGCTAGGAGACTAGAGAGATGAATTTGCATTTGAGTCTTCTTAATATACGCACTGGAAAATCAATATGATAGATGCCTGACCTTCCTCCTGTTCTCCTGAATAAGCAAGAACACACTGAAATCAAAAGGTATAAAATCTTAAGGATTGCAATGAGCTGATTTACATCAGTGAGCAAATTTCTTTTACCTGGTAGCCAAAGAAGAATAATAACTTGCCTATTTCTTCCCTTTACTCTTCTGTAGAGCTCAATAAATCTGTCACTTTCCTGCATTTTTATTTTTGTTTTATTCATGTTTTCTCTTTACTATGCAAAATGATACAGTGGAAAGAACATTGACTTGGGTGTCAAAATTCCCCAGTCTAAGTCTACACTCTGTTGGTAATTAACTCTGTCACCTTTTTTGACCTACTCGATATTTTTGAATCTCCATTTCTTTATCCTAAGAAGTGAGTGAACTCTAAATTTTAGATGCAGTATAAAATTCGGTAATACCACATGGATAGTTAGGAGTAGAGATGCCCTGAGACACGTAAGTGGGACATGCAATGGTGCATGTAGTCAACCATGGGTGGTTCTCTGGGCTTATGAGGAAGCAAGTTGCTTTTCAGGAGACAGGAAGATTAAATCGTGCTTCCTGTAGCTCAAGGTGGTATGAATGGGCCAGAATTTTCTCTTCAGAATTCTCCACTTTCTGAGTAGAAGGAAAAATATCAAAAAGGGCTATGTACATGCGTGTCTGTGTTTCAGTGTGTGTGTGTGTGTGTGTGTGTGTGTGTGTGTGTGTGTGTGTGTGTGTGTGTGTGTGTGTGTTACCAGGCAAAGTGCTAAGCACTGGGGATACAGGGATGGCCAAAGCACTGCCCCTTTTCTTCCCTTGAGTTCCTCCAAGTCTAGTGGGGGGACAATCAAGTTGAGGAGCAATCATGGTTTAGTGTTAATAAGTTCTACAGAATAGTAGAACTGCTGCACAGGTGAAGGGCACCAGACTCAGCCTTGGAGAGTGATTAAGGAAGATTTCCATTAGGAGATAGTGATGCAAAGGAGGAAAGGAAGGGGCACTGGAGGCAGAGGGACCACCTTTGCAAATGTCTGAACATGAGAGGAAGCACGGAGCAAGGAGGTGGGGACAGATCATTAAGGATCACCTAAGGCATGATAATAGCAGTGGACCTTATCCTGACATGATGGGGGACTCAAAGTTACATATAATGTGCATCTTTTCCACTTGAGTCCAGAAAGGATATAAACTAGTTGTAATAGCCCTCTGGAGCCAGGTGCCTCAGCACAATGGGTCCAGTTCCTTTCAGCCTCATTTTATTCTCCCTTTCAAGGCCCTATTTCCTTGTGATGTATCTTCCATCTTTTGCCTTCTGGGGAGTGTCCACATTCTGGGGACCTCCCTTTGATTTCCCTTGTAGAGTTCTCTGTCATTTTCTGAAAGGAACTGAACCAAGAAAATACTCTCACGTGATAATGGCTGATAAGACTAGATAGGTTACCTTTTCAAAGGGCTTTGGGTTTTTAAAACAATTAGGATAATAAGCGATTTAAAAAAAAAATCTCCCATTTTTCATGGTCTCTACTGGTCCTTGTCCATAATGTATCTAATTTTTACATGACATATTGAAATTCAGATAATTCTATGAATTGTTTTCTGTTCACGTAAAACTAGGAATATTTGTCATTTTGTTTTGCTAATGGCTTAAACTAGTAGAAGAGTGGAATGTGGAATTTCAGGAGAGAGTCCTGTAAGGAAGACATACCTGCACAGGACCACAAGAGAAATCCGGCCAGTGCCCTTCAATTAAGTCCACAACTGCTTTTCCCACTATCTTTGTAAAGGGTAGAATGGATATGACATGAACTCTAGCAAGGCCACATATACTGATGACATCTCACTGATTAACTGTGTTCTCTCTTTTCCTGTGGGACCACATAACACAGACTTCCCCCTGGGCTCCCCAGGTAATCTGTTTGTGACAAACACAAGAGTGGATATAAAGTGCCTAGCACTTATTGCCATAGGAATATGGATTTCTGATTCATTTGTACTATAGCTGATTTTGATTCAAATGAAATGAACAGATATATTTCAGTCATTTCTAAAGGGCATTTTCAGGATCATTTCATCTGGCAAATTCACTGAAATGGTCATCGTTAGGTACTAAGAGCAACCTACAAAATTAACTTCTATGAGAAAAATTTTTAAATATACAACATATTCTCAATGCAAGAGGCGTTATTTTACCCTGAAATAGTAGGCATAAACGAACCAATCAGACCACAACCAAATACAGACCAGTGGAGCTCAGTATTGCCCTGATTATGCCCATATAGGGTTTATACCAGCTATCAGGTGGTGGAAACTAGTGTGGAGAGTAAACTGATACAGCATCTTTGCTATACATGTGGTGCATGTGTGACACACCTTAAGGTGACCACTAATGATCCACTTCTTAGTATAATCCCTTCTGCGTGAGTGTGGTCATGACCTGTGACTCAGTTTTAAGAAATAGAATATGGCCAAAGGGGTGGGTATGCCACTCCTATAACTATGCTTAATTATATAAGACTCCATCTTGGCCGACTGGAGAGAGACATTTTCCTCCTGGCATTAAAGAAGTAAGTCACCATGGTGTGAACTGCCTATGGATCTGCCATGTGGTAGGGAACTTCAAGCAGCTCCTAGTACATGAGAGGCACTTCCATGTGGCATCCAGCGAGAAGCTAAGGTTCTCTGTCAGGCAGCTGCAAGGATATAAATCCTGTCAATAGCCTGAATAAGCTTGGAAGAGGATTCTTCCTTAGTTGAGCCTCCTGATGAGAACACAGCCCAGCTGGCACTTTGATTGAGCCTGGTAAGACACTGAGCAGAAGATCCAGCTAAGCCATGCCTGAACTCCTGACATAAATGAACTCTAATAAACGTGTGTTAAGCTGATAGATTTGTAATTTGTTACGCAGAAGTAGAAAAATAACATAACATGATGGAGATGAATTTAAAATGCAGCTCTTGAACTTGGAAAATGTGATTATAAGGTTATTATAAAGTTGTTAGTGTGATTATAAGGTGATGGGTTAAGGTTATACCAAAATGTCAGGGAAGGTGAGAGAAGTTGTTAAAAGACAGAGCAGAAGATGGAAGAATACAGCTTGCATCATGTATAACTATCTCCCTGACAGAGGTTCTTCACTTTTCATGTTTGCTAAACACTTTTAAATACTAGAAATTCTGGTTGAACACTTGAAAGGATTAAACTGAGTTTTTCTCTGCAGTTATCTCATTTTCCACTGGGGCATCGTGCAAAACCTTGTCACTGTTTGGGTAGAGACGTTTGTTGCCCTGACTCTGCTCTCTCACATCCAGGGGAGGTGGCTCTCCCATGTTTCAGGAAACATACTTTGACCTTCGGTGTCTGCTTAACAGAATGTCACACTTCTTGCCGTCTATAAGCAGCAAAATGCACTCTGTCCTTACCATCCCACGCAACCCACTCATTATGCAATCTGACAGCCTCTTCTTGTAACCTCTGTTTTTAAGTAGATAGGCTCAGTTTTTGCAGGAGTAATATTTATTTCTTGATCATAGTTTGATCCTTTAAGGGATTGTGGTACACCTGTGTACCACAGCACGAGGTTGAAAGCACTATCCCTCGGCCTTGCTACCTTTGGAGACACTTTTACTTTTACTGACCATTGATAATTTAG
Organism: Pseudorca crassidens; assembly: GCF_039906515.1. Taxonomy (NCBI): domain Eukaryota; kingdom Metazoa; phylum Chordata; class Mammalia; order Artiodactyla; family Delphinidae; genus Pseudorca; species Pseudorca crassidens. The sequence goes on along the minus strand of NC_090305.1, from coordinate 85,688,272 downwards.
TTGATAAAGATGGGGGAGAATTTAAAGCTCAGGAGCGTAAATGTTAGGGGTTTAGATGGTAAATTTGTAGTAAAGGGATAGGAAAAGTTTTGGTAACCACTATTCAGATGTGGTAGAGGATTTACTTTTTCTTTTAAACAGACAGAGTCGGATGTGAGGACTCTGATATATGGTGACATGAGAGGGACAGCGGCAGGTCTGACTGCACTGGTGTGGACCAGGTGAAACTAATCAAGTCAGCTGAAAGTCTCAATGGCAGACACTGTAGGACAATGTGGCTGTCATGCTTGGATCCTGGTTACAATGCTAGTTAAGATGCTCCAGGAGCACAACCTGAGTCCAGGGAGGTCCTTCCCAGTACAGAAGCAGAAAAACATATACTGCCTGCTCTGTGGACAGTTTGTACTTAGAGCAACTCAGCTTAGGATGGTAGCAAAGGAGCCCTGCTAGTTTTCGGAACGAGGGCCTGGCAAGCAGTTTCACTCAACTCAACCTAGTGAGCTGGGCAAGGGAAGCTTGGATGGATAGGAAAGATCCTTATGGGAAACCGCCTACGGCAGACAAAGAGGATATACAAACTCCATGGCTGGAAAGATTTACCCTTTGCTTTTTATTTGGTTGTAAATAAATGAGACTAAAATGTGGTTATTCATCTTTTCCTTGTCCCTTCACCACAAATTTATGCTTTAAATATAGAACCCTCAAAAAAGAAAGCAGTCAATTAAGTATGCACTACCATTCAGTTTGCTGTGTATTGGATTGTTTTCTGTGATTATCAAGTTTATCCAGATTATACGATGATGGCATAATGATGATGATGATGACCATGGCTGTCACGGTGGTCAACATCACCATCAACTGTTTACTTAATCATTCTTTCTGCACTGAGCATTCAGTTCAAATCCAAAAACAAATCTATCAGTGCTGTTTCACTGGCTTCCTTTCCAAAATATGTATTATCAGAAAATGAGGCCTCTTTCTGGGGAAATGCACACATATTAGGCCTTTCTGGCCTTTTTGCCAGAAAGGCCTCCTTAGCAGGAATGATTTTTTTTAAAAAAAATTATTAAGGTACAATTCACATCACTAAAACATACCATTTTAGTCATTTTAAAGTATGCAATTCAGTGGATTTTAGGGCATTCAAAATGTACAACTCTCACTACTGTCAAGTTCAGGAACATTTTCATGATCCCAAAAGGAAACCTGGTACCCATTAAGCATCCCTCCCCATGCCCCTCCCATCACAGCCCCAGACAACCGCTAGGCTTCTTCTGTCACTCAGGATTTGCCTGTTCTGAATACTTCATATAAAAGGAATGATACAGTATGTGGTCTTATACATGTGGCTCTTTCAAAAAAATTTCAAAGTTCATTCATGCTTTCAAAGTTCATCCATGTTGTAGCATATATAGTATCTTATTTCTTTTATGGCTGAATAATATTCTATTCTATGGCTATATCACATTCTGTTTATTTATTCATACATTGAGGGACATGTGGGTTATTTCTACCTTCTGGCTATTATGAGTAATGCTACTAGGAGCACGTGTGTAAGGAATTTGATTTGAATATATATCTTCAGTTTTGGGGGTCTTAGAATGATGTTAGGGTTTGGTTCTGAGTCTTTGGATGTGGTCAAGACCAGTTTTGGCAACACCACAGTTTTTTGCATGCTATATTTCTAGGAGCATCAAGAAGGAGCTGTCTGACTTGGCAGAATGGAGGTAGCAGATGAAAGTGTGTATGAAGGAGTCAGGGAGGGAGAAACGTACAGAAAAAAAGGAGCCTGGGCCTCTCTGAAGAAATATAATTTCTCATAATCTGCTATGTTGGTAGTGTTTGAGACTGTATCTGCTCGTCTACGACTATTAGTCTGACTGTCTATATTTATCTGTGTTTCCAGGAATATGTTCTGTTCCCATCCAATTACTCAGTGTTTAGTAATCCACCAACTGTGGGAAATAATTAAGACCAATGATTACAAACCAGGATATCTGGGCGCTGTAGCCAAGATTCCATTAACAACTATTTTGTGTTTGATGACAGTCTTTGTTTCTGTGTGTTCTAAAGCACAAGAAAACCCACAATTTATTTTCTTAGCAGACAATAAAAGGTATAATTATAAGACTTATCTGTAAAATGGAGTTAATAATAGGGTTAGTTGGAGGATTAAGTAACTTAAGACAGTAAAAAAAGGTTCTCTTAAAGAGTCAACCGTTATTATCATTAGTATTACTCATTTGAAACACAGCAGTAAAAGCAATATTTTAAAAAGTAAATTAAACCATGTCATCCACTTGCTTAAAACCCTTCGAGGTCTTTCCAGTTTACTGACTCAGTAAAGAATTCACAGGTACTGAGGCCCTGCCTGAATGATTTGGACTCTAACTTCCCAAATGTTTTTGGAGAATTTTATTTCCTGCTTACTCTGCTCCAACCACACTGGCTTGATTTCCTAGAACAGATCAAGGTTTTGCTGCCGCGGGGACTTGGCACCTGCCTTTTTCTCTGTTGGGAATGCCTGTACTCTACGCTTCTCTTACTAACGAGCAACTGCTCCCCTTATCGTCGAACTTTGCCTCAATGCCACTTTCTCATAGACGCCTTTTGCTAAAGGAGATCCTTCATCATTAAGCTCTATTTTTCCTCCCTTTTGCTAGCGTTAAATGATAGCCTAATTATAACTTGCACTGATTTTATTTAATTACCCACTGACTACTGTTTTGTTCATCCTTCCTTCCAAGTCTCTGGAAAGAATCAATATCTAGCACAGTGTTTAGATATTCATGGTATACATTTATTAAATATTCTGTAAAAAAATAAAATCTCCAAATAGTTTTTATTTCCATTTCTGGAAATGAGACTTAAATAAGTATTTTCTAAGTATAATTATTTTATACATTATCATGGTAGGTCTCATCAATTCTTTTATTATAATAACATTTTAAAATTACTTATGTATTCCTTTGCATATTTTATTCCTCTTCAATCCTCAAAGGATTTGAGATGACAATTTTTTGAGTCTTGCTTATGGCCTGAATTCACTTAAGGCATGTTTTGACGTTGCAGTATTCATTTTTAAGTAGCATCAAGAAAAGAGTATATTAAGAATAAAAAGATCTAAATTCTGTACCAGGTATTTGAAGGAACTTAGCTTCCTAGAATAATTTTCCCATTCTTTTGGTAGCCAGATCACAATTTCCTTTGGAGAATCATCCCATTGCTACTCCCCATCCATGTGCTTAGGTGTGGACATGTGACTTTTTCTTGGATAATCATAAATTCATGGTCTTCTGGTCACAAGGATTGCTTCAAGTAGGAATTAGCAACGTTTTTCCTGTAAAGGGCCAGATGGTAAATATTTTGCCCTTGCAGGCTAGACAGTCTCTGTCCAACTACTCAACTCTGTCATTATATCATGAAAGCAGCCTAGACAACATGCAAACAAATGGGCATGGCTGTGTTCCAATAAAACTTTATTAACAACTGGCTGGGGACCAGGCTCGGTCTTTGGACTGCAGTTTGCCAACCCCCTGGCTTAGAGCACTGGTCCTTAAAGTGTGATAGTTTGTTATGGGTCTATAAGATGAGTACCAAAATTGAAGGGAGACTCAAGAAGGAAGAGATATGGGGATATATGTATATGTATAGCTGATTCACTTTGTTATAAAACAGAAACTAACACACCATTGTAAAGCAATTATACTCCAATAAAGATGTTGAAAAAAAGAAAATAACATGAAAATATATAAATTAGCCAAGTTGTTCAATTGTACTATATAACAACATAATATATACTAATAAAGCACTTTAATTCTTGTAAACTAAAAAAAAAAAAGATGAGTACCAAAATTGAGAATAAGTGTTGAGGAGATTTTATATTACTTTGACACACTAATTTGATGTTTGTGAATTTGGGCTTGTAAATCTATTTCTTTTCCTTTCATTTTTATGCTAATTCATTTTTAATTGTATTTTACAAAATTATTGGTCCATGACATATTGGATGTTTAAAAAAAAATTATAAAAAGGTCCTCATGATGGAAAGTTTGAGAAGCACTGGCTTAGAACACAGCATGGTATAAGCCAAACTCATCAGACTGAACCAAGCTGATCCCAAGACTTCTATGAAGAGACTCATTTTCCCCCTTGGCACTTAAACCCAGAAACTGTGAGCCTGGAGCTGTTGGGTCCACCTCAAAGAGCCAGGAAGGAAGGCAAGATTTTGGAAAGCACAACCAAGAGATGGATAGAAATCGACCATGATGACATCATTTGAGACCTGGATAAGCACAACCAAGAGGTAGATAGAAATCGACCATGATGACATCATTTGAGACCTTGATAAAACCTGCAGTTTGTTACTGTTTGTGTTTTGTCTGTTTCCCCAACTAATAGATTTTACCACTGAACTTTACTTGTATATAAGCCAATAAATCCCTCCTCCTCCTTAAAAAAAGCCACCTTTCATGGAGTTTTTGGTCACTTGTAACCAAAAGAATCCTGACAAATATAAATTTGCTTACCTTTCGCTTCCATTAACTAACTGTGAGATACTGGGAGAATCACCTCCCTTAGTCATATATATATTTCCCCAACTATAAAAATAATGGAGTTTTACCAGGTAGTACCTTAGTTCTACTAGAACTTTAAGATGTATCATTACACTTACATTTTTATGGTTAAAGTATTTATGTTCTAAATTTTAGATGTGAATTCAAGAATTTTAGTTTGCAGTGTGTATTCTAAGAAAGAAAGAAAGAAAGAACCCATGGACAGTAAACAAAAACAAAAAGTAAAAATACCCTTCCTCTGGAGAATTTAAGGCTCGGTTAAGTCATGTCACTGCCAAAATATATTCAGAATGATTTGAATGCTTCTATAAACAATACCTTTAAAAAATTAACATATAAAGAGTTTCCATAGAAAAGACTGCTCCAGATAATTGTTATTCCTCCCAGTTTGGCCCTGACAAATAAAATAAGTTCCTTAGTATAAATGAAAATTCTGCATGGATCTCAAAAGATATTTTAACAGCCAGGCTGCTGTATGAGAGTTGGGAGAAAATGTATCTCTCCAATGATTTCTACGGTTTCATCTTAATCACATGAAGTTGACTATTTGGCTTCTACCAGGATAAAGGGGAAAAGATTGTTGCAAAAGCAAAAGAGAGAAAATTTAACCTCTAGGCTCCAGCCAGTACATGTCAGGAGTCCCATTTGCTTTCAAGCCTGGAGATAGGCTTTCAAGGCTCCAGTTCATAGTAAGTGTTAAAAAATAGCTCCTGTACTCATGAAAGTCCCCGAAGACCATTTCAAAGTCAATCACCCTGGCAGCCGACCCACTAGACACAGACTCTACTTCAAATGTTTCCTTCTGCATGGTGGTCACTAAATAGTCTTCTCTCAAAAAAAGAAAAAAAAAAAAGCCAACCAAAAAACTTTTGGAGGCATTTTTATGATCAAAAATAGGTTTTTTAAAAGAATCCTCCACTTGAATTGGCTTTTGAAGGAAAACTATCTTTTCGTCTTCACGCCATCTTGCATTTCCAGTGACATCTTGGGCTCTGCAACTACCACGTTTTCAGTCAGGGTTCCCCTTGGCCTTTTTTTCTTAAAATAATAAACTCTGCTTTAGAGAGATGCAGCCTCTTGGACCTACTCAGCCACAGTGAGTTTTTCTAATTTGGTATTTATATTTTGCACAGCTGCAGCACTGTACTTGGCTCTCAGCACCCATTTCTCCCTGTGATTTCTAACCCAATGCTTGTCGATTATAAGTATCTTTGAGAGTGGGGACATGAATTAATTCGTCTTTGAATCCCAGTGATACGTTCATCAATAGATGCGTGTGGAATGAATGATTACAGAATACTACTACTTATTATCATTGAAGATTCTCTCCATTCCAGGTACTTTCCATACTTCTAATCCTCATTGCAACCCCATGTGGTAGATACTTACCTCTTATGCCCATTTTACAGTTGAAGAAACAGAGGCACACAGAAGTGACTTTTCCAAGGTCATACAACAACCAGTAATTGCTGAGCTAGTATTCAAATTCTGACTCAAAATCTCTCAACTGTTTCGTAATTCCAGGAACTGAACTGCAAGTCACTGTTAGTGAAGCGTCTACTTAGTACCAGGCAAGGGATTGGTAATCAGAATCACTGATAGGTGATGTTCTCTAGGGTAGCATCAGATCCAAGTGGATCCTTTGGAAAAATTCCATTAGTTGGCTACCAATTGGGGATAATTACCCAACGGTGGGTGACTCCTGAGTGTTTCTCTCCATCCATGCCACCACTTCCTACTCCAAGCTATTATCCTCTTCCTCCTGGGCTACAGCTATTTCCTCTAACATGTATACTCCTCAAGTCCTTTCTATATGCAGCAGTTAGAGCCATCTAAACAAACAAACACACCATTCTGACTATATCACTTTGCTACTCCCAAACCCTCACTGTATTCTACATAGCCTTAGAAAAAAGTCAAAATCTTCATCTGAGTGTAGAAAGTCCTGCTTTCTTTTCCAGACTCCTCTCAAGCTTCTTTTCCTGTATCCAGTCCCACTCTGTCTACTTTCATTTCCTGGAGGAAATATGCTCTTTCTTAGCTCAAGATGTTTATTCTGGATGCTTCTTCTGCCGGGCACACTAATACCCCAAGCTTCCACCCACCCACCTGTGTCACTGTGGCCTGCTGTCATTTGCCTACTCCTCCTTCCTTTTGGTCTCAGCTTGGCCAGAAAGGATTTTCTTGATATATTCCAATCCCAGATCATATTAGATTCCTCTAATATATAAAAGAATAGCGTTGTCTTGCTTCTCTCTTTTTTAAACTCTCATTATACTCTTACAATTACGTGTTGAATGTCTGCCTTCCTTCTTTGCCACATCTCCACTATCTCCCCAAAGCTCTGTCACACTGCTGATACTCCACAACTGTTGAATGAATTAATGAACATGTGTTAAATAATTATACTGTGTCACCTCTAGGAATCATTGCCTTATAGACAATAAAAGGTTTAAATATGTCTTGAAAATCTGAATTGCTGGTAGAGCACTGTAACAGTTTACCCAGGAATGCTGACAATTAAAAAAAGTGGTATTTAATAATTGCTCATATATACCAAGCATTTACTATGTAAAAGGCATTGTTCCAAGAACTGAACAAAGTGGCCATTTTTGTTTTTGATTTTCATTGGCTTTTTCCTGAAGACCAAATCAGAGATCTCTCTTTTTCATCCTAAAAACTGGTAAGAAACAACAACAATATCAACAGTAGCGGTAGTGTTGGTAATAGTAAAGATGATGATGATGATGATGATGGTGTTCTAGGTGCCTTATTATATGCTGTGTTCTTTATATGCAGCACAATCCTATGTGGTCCTAAGGACCACTTAATGAGATAGGTTATATTATTATCCACAGAAATGAAGAAACTAAGACAGAGAAGGGTTAAGTAACTGTCTGTATTTACACAGATAATACAGGCAGAGTCAGGATTCCTATCAACCCAGTCTTGACATTCATTTAGAAGCTGAAAACAACAATATGATATTTCCATTCTGTGGGCTGACTGGGCTCAGCTGTGTGGCCCTTGCTTCGTGTCTCTGACGAGGCTGTAGTCAGTTGGGATCTCTAGTCATCTAAAGTTCTGACTGGACTGAACATCCAACATGGCTTACTTGGAGGGCTGGCAGCTAATGCTGCTGTTGGCTGGGAATTCTTCTTGAGACTGTTGACCAGAGGACCTACCCATGACCTCTCCATGTGGCTTGGACTTCCCACAGCACTGAAGCTGGATTTTGATAGGGATCACCCCAATAGGGGTAATTCCATGATATCAGGGGAAACTGCAAGGCTTCTTATGAGCTGGACTTGTAAGTTCAGAACAGGAGTATTCTTACATTCTATTGGTCAAACAAACACCAAGGAAGTCCCAGATTGAAGTGCGGGGGGAGGAATTAAACTCAGCCCCTGGACATGGGGAGCAGCATATGGGTACACAGAGGGAAGAAATTGATGAAGGCCATCTTGGCAACTACCTACCTCAAGATGCTATGTTTTTTCCTAATTTATTTACACTGGTACTGATACTCTTTAATGCTGATCGTGTTGGATTAGAAGGTAAGCCTTGCTACCCTCCTTCCAGTCTCGAAGGAGAACAACTTCAAGCGTCCTTTAGACAAACCACAGACACAGTGGTATTTGATTTGAGAAGGTCTGTTGTTTGTCTTTTTTTTCTGCTTGCGGGAAAGAAGATTCACTATCATTCTATTTCAAGAGGCAAGTGGGAAAATCCTGCAGGACAGATAGGAACGCTTCAAAAGATGCCTCTTAAATCACTGTGCACGGAGATCACTTTTCCCTTTAAGCCTGTGAAGAAAGTTTGGCGTTGCCTAACTTGCTCTGATGTAAATTCCTTTCTCGGTTTCCTTTCTTTCTTGATCCACATGGGAGCCAAGGGAGCATGTGTCTTTCTGAACCCTCACAATCCACCCTGAGCTGCTTTAGATATCTGTCCTCGGGCAATGCCTGCAGCAGTGTGGGCTCTGGATGGGACTGAAAATGTGCCCCCTAATCCAAAATGATTGAGAATGGCAGCGGGTGAGTCAAAAAATTCAGTGAAAGCAATAAATGACAAGTTGATACGTACACCTCATAGACATTTCAGTGTAACTCAAAACAACTAATTGTACACTTATTTGCCAACTTTAAAATGTAAAGCCAAGGACTTTTCTCTAACTAAGAGTCCAGATTTTGAGGTTCCAAGTAGTCATTCTTGCATAAACTACATTTATGATGCATCATCCTTGATGCCATTTTTTGTTTTCTTTAAAGTAAAATGAGAACTTAAGGCAGAACACAGAATACTTCCAAGTTTTTAAATGATTCTTCCCATGTGCAAAAGGGTATTGTTTCTCTCTGATGTAGCTTTTCCAAATATTAAATTATGTATTTTATATAAAATTAAATTATATATTTCAATAGCAAATATAACAGACATGAAAAGGTTTGGAAACACTGAATCCTGCTAAGTATACAACTCAACTGGTGAGAACAGCAGTACTCAGGTAAGTTAGTAAGTGACCTAATAGACAGAAGTCTCACTGTGTTGCTGGTCTCCATCGGGATTTTTATAGAGGCAAGGGAGAGTCTCCGTTCACCTGGTGTTTTGGTTAGAGGTCAGTTAAGAGAGCTTCTGCTGTGTTCCTTTGTTTTTCTCTGTGGCTGTCACTTAGCCTCATGGAAAACCACATTGTCCATGGTCCAGAGGAGAATCAGCATGACACTTTGCCAAGTCCTGTGGAATCTAGGCCTAGTTTAAACAAACATCATCATTTTTAAAAGCACGCTCTATGTGCCAGGCCCTAAGCGTTTCACATGCCTTATCTAATTTTCTCCTTACAAAACCCTTATGAGGTAGTGCATCAGTTAGAAATTGCATTAAGCTCCTGTTGCAGGAATTACAGGAGCTTAAAAAGAAGTTTGGTTTTCTTCTAAGGAAAATAACTTAAAAGGTAAATAGCCCTGGGCTTGGAATGAGGAATTCATTCATCATGTGTGACTTCCATTTTAAAAATGATTGCATGATCCAAGATGACTACTGGGGACTTCACTTCTGTCTTGTGGCAGCAAATGGTAGGGGGGAAAAAAGTTCTCTAGAAGAACTATCTAAGATCTAGAACTTACACTGCAAAGGCCACAGCCTTGTCTGTGATGGAGACTGGGATTCTTTTTTAGCTGTGCAATTTGATACTCAGCATTAAAATCTGGGTTCTCCTACAGAGGAGGGAAAGAATGGATACTCGCCATCAACTAGCAGACAAGGGCCCAGCTAGTTCTTGTTCCTACTGCTGTTGTACAGAGAAGGGAACTGAGGCTTATCAAGGTTTAGATCTTGATCCCCAAGGTAGTCAGTGAAAGCCTAAAATTCATACCAGTCGTGGTGTTATATTTAATTCTTCCCACTAACCCTGTGAGGTTGATAATATCAGCTCTAATTTGCAGGAAACTCAGACTTAAAGAGGTTAAGCCCACACACTGATTACATGGGATCCTGCTTTATCAGACTCCAAAGAGGGAGCTCTAAACTGCTCCGCCACACTAACACCATGGCTGCTTTGGGGAAGAGTCAACACAAATTCCTGACACCATCTCATCCCTCTGTACATGAAGCCCCCAGGGAATGTTGCTCAGGGCAGGAAAATATCAGGTATTTACAACAGGCAATTAGCGGTATGGTTCGTTATCCTTAAATCTGTTTTCAAACTTTCCAATCACTCAATATCTGAATGTGCCTGATCGTAAAAATCACCTAAAATTTTTGTCAAAAAATAAATTCCCACTTCTTTTCCCCGGAGATTAGTCAGTAGATCTGAGGTAGAGCGAAGAAAGCTATACTTACAAACTGCCCCAGCTCATCCTATGATCAGGCTAATGTGGAAAATATACCTTTTACATAGTTTAATCAAATGCTTTCTCCTTTACTGCTAAGTTTGCAGGAGTTTAAAGGTGAAAATGTCTTCCCATGATAGTTTTTTTTTTAAGGCTTTCCTTCCAACAACAACAAAAAATAATAACAAAATGTTGTTTATTCTTGACCTTCTCCTGTTTCCTCTACAAAATAAATACGGAAACATCACAAGCAAACTATCATTCAAAGTCCAAAGTCACTTACCTTGAAACTTCAGGATTAAAAAGCCATCTATGAATAAAGTCAAGAATGAAAGATTACAGTGAAACAACAGAGAACTTGAGAAAACACTCCTTTCTGATTCATTCATTGGTTTCTTCTTTCATTCATAGAGAGATCAGATGAACTCAGGGACAAACGAGGGAATGCAGACTATCAGAAAAGCAGCTTACTCAGAAATTCTCTTTGTAGCCTGGCTCCCCTTTGTTTTGCTGCCTTAACGTTTATAAAAGAGATTCTTAGTGACACAGAAGGCTTCTCTGAGTGTTCTGGAAAAGGCTTGATGCAAAGAAGGGCACTGGTTGAAATAGAATAGGGTCAGAAAGAGGCACTGCTTTTGAGTCTTTATCAAGACTCGATCACAGGAAAGGGATTGGGGAAAGGGAGGAAAGGGAGTTTTTTACAAGTCCACTGTATGGAGCAATGCAATTATAACTGGGCACCCACACGGACCAGTCTCTACACAGAGGTGCAATATGCAGAAGAGAAAACATCTCATTTTCTAATTTCTACTTTTTGTGCATGTTTTCATTTCTATCTGGCATTCATGAAATGTTAGCGCAGAAGTGTTAGTCTAGAGACTAAATAAACATATAAGTATGCATAAATTGAGGGTATGTTCTCAAACTTTTTTTACTAATGAGGTAGGTGACCAGCACAATTTGATGTAGAACGACATATCTTTCGTGAGCTTCAGAATCGCCTGAAAGGCTTGTTAAAATGCAGATTTCTGGGACTCACACCCAGAGACTCTCATTTAGCAGATCCAGGGTAGGGTCCATGAAATTACATTTTTAACAGTTTCCCAGGTGTTGCTGACACCGCTTATCCATAAACAATTCTTTGAATAGCACTATTCTAGAGTGGTGATTATCATATGATTTGGTCTCAGGATCTTTTTAATCTCTTAGAAATGGTTGGGGATCCCAAATAACTTTATCTACTACTATTTACTGATACTTACTGAATTAGAAATTAAAACTGAGGAATGAAAACTATATTTATTTGTTAATTCGTTGAAACATAATAATAATAAATTCCATGTTAACATTTATTTACTGTAATGAAAAAAATTATGTTTTTCTACATGAAATAATTAGCAAGAAGAGTGGCTTGTTTTACAGTGGGTAAGTCTTTTTAACCTCTGGCTTAATAGAAGAAAGTTGGAGTTTCGTATCTGCTTCCATACTCAATCTGTTATACAGTAGGAAAAGGAGGGGTATGATATTAGATAATAATATTATAGTATCATAAGAGCCTTTAAAGATTATTGTGGACATTTTTTGATACTCAAAACTCAAAAAGTAGTCATTTCTTAAAGTTTAATTTCAGGGTAGCTCTGAAACCATATCAATGAACTTTTCATACTCATTAACACGAGAGTTCATTCATCTATGTTTCACTTTGAACGATCTTAACTCCATGCAAGATTCTGTAGTATCATGAACTGTTCACTGGAATATATTGGGTTACTGAGTAAAGCAGATTTTTCAAATGTTGACATATGTCATTATACTATATTTTAAAAACAGCATTTGTTAATATAACCACTGATCACACCAGAAGAGTGTTTAAGCACTGGGAATCTGTCAAGCTTAAGTTTCCCGAAATTTTAATTTTTCACTTGAAAGCTTTATCATTGGCAACAAATATCATCAGTTGTTCTCCGTGGAAATGCCAGGCTTTTTTTTTTTTTCTTGAGAAAATGTATGCCTAATGACCAATCTGAATAACCACTGTTTTGAACTTTTTTGGTAAAAATGGTGTTCCATAAAAAACGTGGCTAGTTCAGTTTGCTATCTGATCAATTACATTAGTCCTTCTCCTAGAGAAAAGAATTTTATATAAACTTATCATTTTATCACATGGACTATTTAAAATATATGTATTCAAAGGCTTAGATTAAATAAATGAATAACTTTTACGGTTTATTAATGGTATTCTTAAATACAACTGGTATTTTAAAACATTTTATTGTGAGCATGTGTTGGTGAATAAAACAATGGTTACTGGTATGTTCTGGTGAAACTGCCTTAATTCATGCTAAGGCAACAGCAATTTTACCCATGATTTCTTTTGTACCACTAGTGCAAATGTCAGTGCAATGGAAAAAATATTTTACCGTTATTGTGAAAGAAGTTTTGAACATACAGCCACCCTGAAAGGATCTAGGGGACCATCGGGGGTCTACAGATCACACTTTGAGAATCACCATTCTAGAGAAGAATAAAGAGTCAATATTGCAAGTTGAACTTTGCCCACAGGTATAAATATTTCCTTTGGCCCTCCCAGCATTTAAAAATAATATGAATCAGCTATAAGCATTTAATAATGAGGAGATTTCATATAAAAACCTGAGTCCTGGACTTTTCTTGAAAGATCATAACCCTGATAGCTTTGGGTCCTCATTCCTTCTTGGTGACAGCGAATTGGCTACCCCTTTCCATGAGGCAGGCTCCTCCCCAGTTGCCATAATCCCCACTCAATCTATTTCATTCATTACATTTACCTTCCTAGGTACAAAGCAGTCTGAGTCTGTAAATCCTGGTATTATGATAAAATGATGAAAAGCAAAGGCTTTGAAGTTGTAGACGCAAGAGTTAAAAATCCCAATTTTTCTATGCCTAGCTGTGTGACTTGTGAAGTGAGCTCAATATTTCTTAGTCTCAGTTTTCTTATCTTCCAAATGGGGATAATACTATGAAAGTTGTGAGGATTAAATGAGATTATGAAAGTAAAGAATTTTGCTCAGAGACTCTCAAATCCATAAGCTCATAAGAGAAGTTAGTTCTGTTGGTGATGCCAATGATGACAGAGGCATGTACTCTATCTTCACAGGGACCCTAGAAGTTACGTGATTTCATTTTAGAGATGAGGAAGACGAGGGACAGAAACGCAATCGATAACCAGCAACCTCTCTAATGCCACCCAGAATAACAACGAGACAACAATAAATGCCAAGTACTGACCACTTACCATATTGCAGGTATTATGCTAATTACTTAAATCCATCATCTGAGCTAATCTTTACAAAAACCTGTGAAAGAGGTATTTTATTGCCATTATACAGATGGAAAAACTGAGGCTCAGCAAATTTAAGGAATGTGCTCAAGATCTACAGTGGAGCCTGAATGTGAACTCAGACAGGGCTCCAAAGTTTTTGTCTTTAAGAATCTCAAATACTGCCGTCCATATATGACACTGGTATGTACTGAACATATACCCACCTCTCCAATTTATATTCATCTCTACTGGTCACTGATTATCAACGTTGGGGTCGCTTACAAGGAGGCAGTCTGTGCTAATTACTGAAGGCCTGCAGACCTCAAATCACACAGATGCCTCTTCCTTTGGAAATTCTCTAACATACACACGGATGAAAAGAACAAGCAGAAATATCTGAAAGACTCTACGTGTTCCAACAAGACTGAATTACAGCTTATCACATCACCTTTTTGGTAGAGAGAACAGTTTGACACTAACAGAAATTTCAACATTTATGGAAATAAACACACACTTCCACCTTCACAAATATGCCACAATTTGTGAATCACAGAATGAAGCATAATTAACTGGCTGTGAAAAATTAAAACTAAGAACATGGTTTTGTCAAATAAATAATGAAGGAAATTCTTAGTATGTTTAAAAAAAAAAGATCTCCCAGGTTTGTGACTTTAATTAGAACCACCTGAACTTTGCTGGCGAGTACTAACAAATTTCCGAAAACCTTTTCTGACATTAGAATATTTTGGATTTAGGTCACATTCCTGGGCAATTGACATTCTCCCTTATTTGCAATTAAATTCTGAAGTTTTCAAACATTCTCTGACCCATCATAACATTTACAACTTTTTATAAGTTTAAGAATAACCTTGCTTGGGTTAATTGGATCTCAAAGTGTTGTAATTTTGGGTATTTTAATTCATTTTGTCCTTGGTTGATTGTCAAAACTTACTGGAAATAAAGTATCACAATAAACTCATATTTAGTTTTAAATGGTTTCAGAAATAAGCATACCAATGACACAGAGGGTGAAGCCAAACTGCCTCTGAGAAGTCTTGGAAAGCACTGGTTATGATGACAAAACGCCAAGGAGCCGGATGAGAAATAGGTAACTCAGTTGTTCAAATGCCCAGATGTCAAGACATCTGGGTAATTAACTAAATGCTTACCTTTTATAAGGATTATTGCTGTGTTGACAGCCTTAAACATGAGTCCATTTCACAGATTTGAGAGGTCACCATTGCTAAATGATGCTATGCTATGTGCCACGTACTGGGTAATACAATGTACTCTCCTATAACGACCTTACAAGTGCCCTCTAAAAAAGCGAGTTATGATGCTCGCTTGGTAAGGCTTAGGAAGATTAAGGAAGTTTCTGCAGAAACCACTGAGGCTTAGAAAGATTAACAAAGTTGGCAGAAACCACTGAGCTAGTAAATGGCAAGGCTAAGATCTGGACCCGTGTCTGTTTGATTTCAGAGTCCAGGCTCTGCTTATGGTAGAGGCAGGGTGTGACTCAGGGGCTGCAAATGGAAATGCACCCAGGGGCCAGGCAGATGGTCTGAACTTGTGAACAAGGTCCTGTTTCAGACAACAGGGAACGGCCAGAACTCTAAGGAACTGGAGACTTCATGCCTTGCCTGTTAGCTTTCAAATCCAAAGTTCTAAAAAGCGCCACGTAGGCAAACCAAAACAGAATCACATGTTCTTCCTAGTTTCGTAAAACAGTCTCATAAATATGGGCTGCGTTTTTCATTTAGCAATTTTCACTTAGCCTAAACAAGTTGTATAGAAAGCAGCTGAAGTCTGTTTCAATATGAACTTAGCAATGAATTAAATTTTCCTTGCTACCGCATTTGAAAGAAATATACGTGAAACTTTTTAGAGCAGTGCCTGGAGTGGTGTCAGTGATTCTGAGCTCTCCTAAGTCTTTGCACTAGCATTTTACTGTAGCAAAATGCACAGTTCGGTATTTAAAGGCTGCTGGAGATTAGAGTTCAAGGTGCTAATCAGTGGTGAACTGCCCTCAGGCAAGGGGCCAATGAGGGGGCCTGAATCAGCTAATGAATGAATAACTGGGCGTTTGAATTTAATTGACTTGATATTGAATTCTCTATCAGGTAGACACAAAGCCTTTTACAATAATTCTAATTTGCCTACATTTTTTGGAGTGTCAGACAGAGAAGAATGAAAACATCATAGATGTTCCCTGATAAATACGGTAAGGATAGACTGGGTTTCAACATTGCTTCAAGACTGGTTCAGTAAATTTCCATCAGGTACATCAGTCTTAATATCCAAATCCTGACTCTATGCCAGTAGGGAAGAAAAAAGAACTGACAGACTTTTCCTAATTCTCTTAAGGAAGCCTGTGGCAAAGTAGAAAAAAAAGTTCGGATTTATTTAGGCCACTATTACCTATGAAATGTGCTTGGTGAGAGCGTGGCTTCATTTAAACAAGTGGTTATTTTGAAAACAACTGGCTGGAATCACTTAAACATCTGGTTAAAGCAGCTGGTGAGTTGACAGCATATATCCTTCTCCTCCAGCTGGCTTGTGTGTGATAAGGTAGTGGAGTTGACTAGCAAGAGAGGTTTTGTAGCCTGTAGCTGAGGAAATCATTAAGAAAAAAGACAGTTATTTGTTCTGGGTGGATTAGAAGCTCTGAAGGCGGGGGACCGTAAGCAACGAACCCTTCCGTGGCTTCGTCGAGTGTGTAGATATACAGCTGCATCCTCTGCCCTGAAATTTCAATAATCCCTCTACCTTTGCAGGGGCACGTGTTGCCATTGAAGGCGATCAAGGGATGGGTTAAAATAGTCCTGGTTATGATTCTTGCCTTGAAATTAAACCCCAGCAAACAAACTGTTTCCTTTTTCCCTGAGATTTTAAAACCAATTTATCTGAGGTTTCTATTTAAATTGAAAATACTGTAGCAGCTCATGCAAAGTGAAATCAATCTCTATAGAAACAGGAGGAAGAGAAGGGAGAAGGGGAGAATGTGGGCCAAGTATATGTAGATTAAAATTTGCTTTTCTAAAGGTTTTGAAATATGAGAAACTACCTCTGTCTATAAGATTAATGATGGATCCTTGGGAGAGAGCCACTCTGTTTAACTGCCTTCCTGGCTGCCTAATAGGCATCTCAAACTTAATATATCTAAACCCAGATTCCTCATTCTGCTTCTTCCCAGCTTCTTTCTCTCCTAGGCTTCGCTCACTCAAAAAAATGGAACCGAAAACCTAGTTGTTTATACCAGCCCCAATTCATGAGACCTTATCTCCACAACACATCCCAAATTAATCTCTCTGCTCCTATTACCCTGGACCATCCCCTTTCATCTAGACCAGTGCAACAGCCTCCTAACTGGTCCACTCACTTCTACTTTTACTCTCAAAAATCCATTCCATACACAGCAGTCAGAGTAATCTCTCTGAAACTCCCAACATGGTAGCCACTAAATATAAGTGGCTATCAAGCACTGGAAATGTGGCTAGTTCCAACTGGGATGTGCTGTAAGTATAAAACACACCGGATTTCAGAGAATTTGTACAAAAGAAAAAAAAAAGAATGGAAAAATCTCATTAATAATTCTTATATTGATTACATGTTGAAATTATAATATTCTGGATGCGTGTGGATTAAAGAAGCCATATTAACGGAGTTCATTTCACGTTTCTTTTTATTTTTTGCTGTGTCGAGTAGAAAATTTTAAATTATGTATTTGTATTGGTTAGCACTATACTAAAATATATCAGATCATGTTCCTTAAAAATCCTCAAATGGCTTTCCATGGCCCAAAGTCCGAAGTTTTTGTCACAGTTTATAAAGCCTTAAGTGACCTAGCTGCAGACTTCCTCTTATGTCTCTCTATAAACTCTAGGCTTCAGTTACACTGGCCTTTTGCCTCTTTTTTAAATGTGTGAAAGACATTCTCCTCTTAAACATTTTCCT
This sequence comes from Pseudorca crassidens, assembly GCF_039906515.1. Classification (NCBI taxonomy): domain Eukaryota; kingdom Metazoa; phylum Chordata; class Mammalia; order Artiodactyla; family Delphinidae; genus Pseudorca; species Pseudorca crassidens. Next base: position 85,670,612 of record NC_090305.1, on the reverse strand, counting down.
CTTGCTGTTCTCTCTGCTCTGAAGGCTTCTCTCCCAGGCATTCACCTGTCTTAGCCCCAAAGAACCTTTTTTCAGAGAGTTAATTTTCCAAACCATTCCAGCTAAAGTAACCCCCCGAACTCTTCCAATCATATCACCCTCTTTGCCCTTCTTCATAACAATCAGCATTATCTCAGACTATCTTGTTGGTCATTTGTTTTCTCTCAAATGAAACCGAACCCGCCCCATCTCCAACCCACTGCAACTGGGACAAAAAGCAGGACAGTGTGTGTGCTAAGTGTGGCTTCACATCTAGAGGCTAAACAGAGCCTGTTGTATAGCAAATGTTCAGCAATATATCTGTTGAATGGATTAATGGACCATTTGTAAATATGCTTTGTCCCCCATGAAGTATTATACAGCTCAGGTATTGGCAAACTATGGCCCACAGGCCAACTCTCCACCCCTCCCAGCAACCCATGCCCCACCATGGCCCCTCCTCCAGCCATGCTCATCGGTTTACATATTCTTTAATGACTGCTTCCCTGCTGCAAAGGTGGAGTTGATTATTTGTGAAAGAGACCATACGTGACCTCTTGGTCAAACCGAAAAATATTCACTATCTGGTCATTTACAGAAAACATTTGTCGATCACTGATATATATTTTAAAAGTTATGCAAGATCCTTTATGAGCTGAGCCTTGTCTGTCTCACTGGTGTCTTCCCAAGTCACTTCCTCTCTTCCATCCTACGCTACAGCTGAGCCAGGCCACACACAGAGGCCTGCATACACCATCTTCTCCCAGGGCTGTACCTTTCTATCCATTTCCTTGGCTGGAAATGTTTTTCTTCCCTATATCCCTACATCTGGTAAAGTCCTATGTTAGTTGCAAGAGACAACAGAAGTGACTCTGGTATAAAAAAGAAGTTGAATTCAGTGGTTCCATTAACCAGCCTGGGAATAAGAGTAACTTTAGACACTGCGTGTGGTCCAGAGGTTTAAACTATGTCAGCAGGAGCTGATTTCTTTCTCTCCATTGCTGTGTTCTCCTTCCTCTGTGTTGGCTCTAATTTCAGGCAGGTTTTCCTCTTCTGGTTGCAGAAAGGCTTCTAAGAGCTCCCAAAGCTCTAAGCTTCCAGAAGTCCCAGGGAGACTGTTCCAAATTGCTTCTAATTAAACCATATGCCCATGCCTGAACACTTTGCCCACAAGTGGACAAAGAATTTGTTGTTTTAATTGGCTCAAAGCTAGGTTAATTGTCAGCCTGCTGAGTGAGGTCTACAGACCATTCTACCAGAAGGGGGAGAGTGGGGAAGGTGATCTTCCTGGAGAAAATCAGGAGAAGCAGGAAATGAAAGCTGTGTGGCAAAAATCATGGATGTTTGCTCCCTTGTCCTTGAAGTCTTAGTGGAAATGCCTCATCTTCTCTTGGGAGTCTTCACAGATCCCTGCACCACTGTTCCTGCAGAGTCCTATACCCAATCCGGTCTCCTGTTGCCCTGGGCTTTCTTCTACATCGGCACTGCTCACACCACGTGGCAATAAATGGTTAATTTGCCTCTTTCCTGCAGGAGCTTCCAGCTTCTTGAAACAGGACTTTGCTCTTTGTATCCACAGTATCCAAATTGCCGAGTATACAGGAGGAGCCCAACACATGCTCATTAAATGTTTATAAATATGGACTTTAACCACCCTTTTCTTGAGTAAGGAATAACCATACAAAGATTGTATTTTAGGAGGATTACTCTGGTAGTGAATTGTAGAATAAACTTGGGAAGACTGTAGCTAGAAGGCCATTACTATATTACGGAGTGAGGTGAAGAGGAATAAGGACTGGGCAATGGCTCTAGGAGAAGAGATAAAGGAACCTGATGTCTAGAAATTCTCTCCTATATCACTGATCTAGAAACAAATTTCGAAATTATTGATCAAAAGCTTAGACCAGTGAAAAA